>NC_090999.1:36980000-37291666 GCF_041146395.1 Eulemur rufifrons | reverse complement strand
ACAGTCTCCCCAAACCACAATCAATAAAATAGAAACAATCCTCTTCTGAAGCATTGACTGAATCAGCCTGAAGCAAAAGTTAAATCCGGCTTCTAACAGGGCTCAAGGAAAGTATACTTCTGGGGTATCGTCTCTTTTTTAGGCCACAGAGCTTCCACATGATACTGAGGTATAATCATGGTGTCAAGCAAAACTCAAGGTACCTTTAATGGAGTCAACAAAAGAGTCTTCAAATATAGCCATAATAAACATAGCATCTACTCGAATAAGGCCGATGACTAGAACTGTGATATTGCCTTTCTATTGACTTCAAGGCTTCTGTTGGTCATTTAATGGGGAACCTTTATATCCCACTTATTTTTCCTTTCATGTGGATTCGCATTCCTTAGCTCTTCCCTTCCACCCTCTCAGTCACTCTTCCAGGGATATTGCTGACCAGGGAAAGAGACACTGGGCATAAATGTCTCAGGCATTTTCCTTCTTTTTCCTCTTTCATGATCCAGTTGCTCACAGAGACCCACACATTTTACTTCAAGCCCAGTGTTTTATAAGGGCAAGCTCCCACAAGGAAGAGTGGTGGACATCCAGTTGTGCTTGTGACTGAGGGTATAAATCTGCCAATTTGTGGGTGTGGTATTAGCAAGCCCACTTGCCTAATGGACCCCAAACCACTTCTCCAACTGATCAATATCAATCATAAATGATGGACTTTACTCTCCATCTTCCTTATTCTTCTGATTTTCTTTTTTTTTTTTTTTTTGAGACAGAGTCTCGCTTTGTTGCCCGGGCTACAGTGAGTGCCGTGGCGTCAGCCTAGCTCACAGCTACCTCAAACTCCTGGGCTTAAGCGATCCTTCTGCCTCAGCCTCCCGAGTAGCTGGGACTACAGGCATGCGCCACCATGCCCGGCTAATTTTTTGTGTATATATTTTAGTTAGCCAGATAATTTCTTTCTATTTTTAGTAGAGACGAGGTCTTGCTCTTGCTCAGGCTGGTCTCGAACTCCTGACCTTGAGCGATCCACCCACCTCGGCCTCCCAGAGTGCGAGGATTACAGGCGTGAGCCACCGCGCCCGGCCTTGACTTTCTTAATCAATTCAGAACTCCAGTAAAGATAGAGATTAATATTTATCAGATCTCGTCAGAACCCAACAACAATCTCTCACCAAATGTACACAGGATGAAGCAGTAAGATTGGCACCATCAGGGCATCTATGTTGCACCAATGATATGATCAGAGCTATAAGAGTAGTTAATTAGGCCGGGCGCGGTGGCTCACGCCTGTAATCCTAGCACTCTGGGAGGCTGAGGCTGGTGGATCACTCGAGGTCAGGAGTTCAACACCAGCCTGAGAAGAGTGAGACCCCATATCTACTAAAAATAGAAAGAAATTAGCGGGCCAACTAAAAATATGTAGAAAAAATTAGCTGGGCATAGTGGCACATGCATGTAGTCCCAGCTACTTGGGAGGCTGAGGCAGTAGGATCACTTGAGCCCAGGAGTCTGAGGTTGCTGTGAGCTAGGCTGATGCCACGGCACTCACTCTAGCGTGGGCAACAGAGTGAGACTCTGTCTCAAAAAACAAACAAACAAAAAAAAGAGTAGTTAATTATACATTAAGAGGTCACAGAATTTTTCCTATTCCCCTCTACCTTTCTTGACACAGACACACAGTCCACTTTTTATTTTTTCCCACATACATACACCTGCATATATACACATGGTGTGTAAATGTGTATGTACATACACATGTACTCATGTGTCCATATTATATATAGTGGAACCCTTCAAATAAGTAACAAAAAAGGGAAAATAATATAATATACCCATCACTCAGCTTCCACAATTAAAATAACTTAAACAAATAGCCAGTCTTATTTAAACAACTTTTTGACCCCAATCTCTTTCCCATTCACGCCCCTCACTCCCTGTCTCTGCCCTCTGTGACCTCCAGAATTGTTGACAGAAAATAGAGAAGTCAGAAAGATGAGAAGGATGACATTGTCTGGTGATTTGGGTACAACTGGGCATGAGCTGAACCAAACAGACATGCTCCCTGCCCTCAAGCAGCTTACATTATAGAATGAAAGAGTATAGAGATAGTTGAAGGAAATTATACAGAACTCAGGGTATGTTTGACCTCTGACCATATTTTGTCCTGCATAATCTAGGTTTTTAGATAGATTTTTGAGATTTTCCTAGTAACTGAAATTGTCTTGAAGTTGGTAGAGAACTGTTACAGCTACAATTTACAGCCCTACAGGAAAGATAGTATTACTAACCCTGTTTTATATAACGAGAAAACTGAGGTTAAATAACTGTGTGCTCAAAATTACACAGTTAAGAAGGGGCAAGCTAGCACTTATATCTAGGATTATTTGACTTCAAAATTCTTGCTCTTAACCACTCAACTTATTTTCTCATGTTGTACAAAAAGGGGTTTGTTGTTTGATTTCTTGGTGGATGACATGAACTTAAAAGGTGAGTAAAAGTAATGTGGATTAGAGAGAATTAGAAGACATATGCTATCACCTCCTAGTGGAACCCTGTAGTAAATGTGGACGAGAGAGAAATGAAAGTGGTAGAGGGAGAAATACTGAGTTTCAGTTTATTTTGAGAAGTGAAAGAATTGTATAAGAAACAAATCAGGACAGTAGCACAGCCTCACCAAATTTTTTCAAGGAATTTTTTTTTTTACATTATATAAATTAAATTGTGGGCTTTTACATTAAATATTTACATGGTGTTCTAGGCACATTTTCAATATAGTGACAACCTCAATCCTTTCTCCAATGAATCTAGCAAGGCATTATTGGCCCCGCATAATGCATCAGTGAAGTGGTTAGTAATCTGTACTTTTTAACTGGGGAAGAAAAAGGAGAATCCTTTTCCCTATTCCCACCCCTTTCCTTCTTCCTTCCCTTTTCAGCTCCCTATCAAGTGGCCAAAGATGTTCAAATTCCACAACTGGTTGTTTGAGTTCCTTTCAAATGCACGGTGTCTTTCTTGGTGGCAAGCAAACATTAATTTGTACTGAGAGAGCTGACATTTGGGCCCAGGAGCTAGAGATGGAGAAGAGAAGGAAAAAGGCTCCAGGAAAGGGGGAGAGAGCGGGGGAAATGACCTGTGCTGAAAGAGAAGATAAGAAATGCCAAATATAAAATCACTTGCTTCTTTCCATAATTTTTCCTAAGATATTTGTATATGGCTATAAAATAACACACTTTCACTCTCTTTGAGACCCTTGAAGCCACTGCAGGTAACTTTTTAGGTTGGAAGTAAGAAATGTTGATCAGAATCCAGTTAGCTGAGGGAAACAGAATACATAGTGAGGAGAAGAAAGACACAAACACTGGGCTGCAAACTCACTCGGGTACATGGGGGATAAATTAAAATTCCTAGAAGAACAACAAATAATTCTCATATTTAAATGATGCCACTATCTCACTTAAAAGAAATGCAGGAAAATTTTAAGAATCCATCCCAAAGGAACTGTGAAAACATTTCTAGTTGTAGCTGAAGATGTAGAAAGCAGGAAATATAAAAGTGCTTAACACATGTTTAACAATTCCATTCTAAGAAGATACTAATGGGGAAACTCTACCATAAGAAGATTTTAAAAATTCCTGCTAGGAAACTGCCTCCTGAGGGCTTTGCACTATCATTTCTCACCTAGTACTGAAGTATAAAAAGAAAACATTCTGCCAGGTGTAAATCTTGGTAGGTATAAATCCATTATTACCTAACATATCAGCTCACTTTGTCTTTTATCCACGTTAATGTGGTCATCTAAAACTAACAATATTAATTTTAAAATATGAATTCTATACAACTTTAGATAGATGTAAAATTAATATAACTTGAAAAATGCTATAAATAAGTTACATCTCTTTGTTTTAAGAAAACACGCTTGGAATCAGCTAACATTTCCTATCCTGCTGAATACATTAAGCAATGGGTTTGTGATATTTAGAAGCCTAAATTATGTATTAAAATATCTTTCTATGATATTTTGTTCTGGAAGAAATATTTAATTTTTAACCAACATTCTGTAGTCAGTTCAGATTTTTGAATCTCCAATTTTGCAGCAAAGGCAACTTGTGAACATTGCTGTTTGCTTTTGAGTTTCTTCTTCCTAATAAATAAATATTCAGATGTGGGATAGCTTGTCTTCTCCTCCAAAGGGAAGCAATTGGGATATGGCTTCTACCTGGAATAAATCAGGTTTTTCCTGCTAACATAGAGTCATAATGGAATTATAATCTCTGTTTCAATCTCTTGGTGTAAAATCTATAGAAGTGATGGGAAAGACAGAACAAACCTGATAAAAAGAGGAAAAAAACATGACTATTCCTTTATTTAACTCTATTTGTCAGGCTAAGACTGATAAAAAGCTAGAAGTAGTTGCGGTTTTAAAAAAAAAATCTTATAGGTGGGAGAGGGGAGGTGAGGATGGGTAAATTCGCACCTAATGTGTACAATTCACACTATGTGGGGTCTGGGTACACTTATAATTTTGACTCAAATGGTACAAAAGCAATTTATGTAACCAAAATGTTTGTACCCCTGTAATATTCTGAAAAAAATGAATAAAGTATACAGGAGAGATTAAAAAAGAATATGTATGATTCTTAGGATGGAAAAAAAATTAAGATCTTTCAAAGATAGTCTTAATGTAAATTAACATTTCTTAGGCATTTATCATGTGCCACATCCTTTTCGGTATGTCATCCTATTTGGATGGGGTCAGATTTATTGAGGTGTAATTTATAGTTAGTAAATGTTACCCTTCTCTAGGGCACAGTTTGATGAATTTTGGCAAATGTGTATAGTCATTTCACCGTTACCACAATCAAGATATAGAATGATTTTATCACTCCCAAAGGCCCTCCCACATGCCTTTACAGTCAGTCCCCTATCCTGCCCTATCCCAGTCCCTGTCAACCATTGACTTGAATTCTGTCTCTGTTTTTGCCTTTTCCCAGATTTCATATATGGACTCAAATCTGCTTTTTTCACTTAACATGATTCTTTTGAGATTTATTCATATTTTTTGATAAATCAATAGTTTGTTCTATTTTATTGCTTAGTAATATTCCATTGTATGGATGGACCGTAATTTTTTAATCCTTTCAGCAGTTGATGGACATTTGTGTTGCTTCCAATTTTGGCTACTATGAATAAAGCTGCTATAAACTTTCACATACAGGTCATTGTATGGCCATATGTTTTCATTTATCTTCAGTAAATACCTACGAGTGATATTGTTGCATCTTATAGTAAATGTATGTTTATAAGAAGCTGCCAAGCTCTTTTCAAAAGTAGCTATACCATTTCTCATTCCTGCAACATATGAGAGTTCAAGTTACTCTGCAACCTCTTCAACACCTGATATAGAGTCCTTTTAATTGTGTCCATTCTAGTAGGCATACAGTGGAGGCTTGTTTTGATTTGCATTTCCATAGTGAGTAATAATATTGAGACACTTTTCATGTGCTTATTTGACCTTCATATATCTTCTCTGGTGAAGTGTCTCTTCATGTCTTTTGCCATTTTTTATTTGGGATTTTTGTCTTCTTATTGAGCTGTAAGATTTTATTATATATCATGGATACTGTGCTATATTAGTATCTCCAACTCTATGGCTTGCATTCAAAGGTTCAGCTTTTTCCACTATATCAAAAACTTACAAACTGAGTTCCACAGGAGATCAGAGTTCTGCAGAGCTGCTTAGGGCTGCTGAGGCGGGTAAGGGGCAGAGAATTTCTGCTACCTTTCATCTCATCTTCCCTTCCTTTCTTTTTCTTTTTCTCTCTCTCCCTTTCTCTCTCTCTTTCTCTCAATCTTTTTATCCATTTACATATTTTTTATATTAAAAATTAAACTATTGGGTATTGCATAAGATTTCGTTTTAGTAAAACTTTTGGAATTACCCCTATAAGATAGCAGGTTGTGATAATTGTTTGCTAGGTCAACTATAATCTGACTTTCCGCACTTGTATTAAAGCCTTAGGGTGAACCTAATAGAAGTTTGCCCTAACGGGGATGTTTTAAGACCTTAGTGGACTTTTGACATTCTAAAGTGTGGTGGTGTCCACATATTACACTAGACATATTAAAATTACCCACATCCCACAATAAATATATTTACATTTTTCATTCAATGACTTATTTATGTCAGTATGGACTCATGGCTATTTATTTAAAAAAATTTTTTTCAAATATTAAAGGGGTACAAATGTTTTTGTTACATGGATAGCTTTTTTTTTCTTTTTTTTTTCACCTTTCTTTTTTTTTTTTTTTTATTTCATCTTATTGTTATGGGGGATACAGAATTGCAGGTTACATACGTTGCCCATGTACCGCCTTTCCCCCCAAGTCAGAGCTCCAGGCATGTCCGTTCCCCAGGTAGTGCGCGTTGCACCCATCATGTAGGTATATGTCCCTCCCCTCCACCACCCCCTTCCCGAGTCGGCACCTTCAAGTGTTACCATTCCCCAAACGGTGTGCAATGCACTCATTGTGTAGGCATACCTCTATCCTGAGTTTGGACTATTAGTATGCCCATCACCTGAATAATGTTCATTGCACCTGTTAAGTAGGTTTTTACTCCCCTTCTCCCTCCTCCCACTTCTTGATTTCCAATTACTTTTACTTCCCTCTGTGACCATCAATTAGTTCCAGCTTATTAGAGAGTGCATGTGGTGTTTGTTTTTCCCTTTCTGAGATACTTCACTTAGGATAATGGTCTCCGGTTCCATCCGTATTGCTGAAAAGGACATTAATTCATTTCTTTTTATGGCTGAGTAGTACTCCATGGTAGATATATACCACATTTCATTAATCCACTCATGAATTTATGCGTTGCTATTTATTTTATACTTTAGATTATAATCTAAGACTATTTCATTTTGTTCAAATTTCTTGTTTTGCCACTGAAGCTCTTTCAGTTGGTTCCTGTGTCCCTAAATACATTTTTTGAATTAAAAAAATTAAAATGAATTTTATAATTTTGTTTTTGAAATTTTTGGCTATGGATAATGCATTAATTAACATTTAGCTATGATTTCTCAGTAATCATCATGTAAACTTAGGGATTCTTGGAAAATAAGGAAAAGCTACCCTACAAATTATTTCCAAAGGTAATGAAATTTTTGTGATTATTCACAGTAACAAGTAAATGTAATATACACTTAATTAGTACTTATGAATTTTGATTTTGCAGTTTTATTTGGTGCATTTTAGAGTCAAAATTTCTTTTCTTCACTGTTTGTCCAAAGGCCATGGTTCCTTGAAAAGTTCACATACCCTAGGCTGTCTACCTAAATGAAAGTGCACAGGAGGAAATAATCCACCCTTGTGTGGTGAATATGCAGAGTAAGTGTCAGCAGAGAACCAAAAACTTCACAGGTGTCCATATAAAGATGGTACTTCTGCTTCTGCTTGGCTATTACCTTCTGTTTCTTTCTCCCACAAAAATGACAAGGCTGAGCAGAAGACAGTATCAGCTGTAATTAAGATCAGATGCAGAAAAGAGAAAGGGGAATAAGTTATAATGAATTGAACCCAAATAATCACTATAGGAAATAGAGAAACAAATGGGGGAAGGGGTAATGAAATTAGAAATCAGCAATTTATTCTGCTAACATTTTCCTATAAGTGCTAGATGAGCATGATTAATGCACTAAGAGGTCTCACATCCACAGTGGATAGGTTAGTACTTATTAGTTTCTTCCTGGTGGGTACCCTGCTGGTTGATTAGAAACAGGCAGAAACCACATCAGGTTAATACCTAACAGAAACTAAATTTGGTAACACAAGCTTCTCACACTATGAATCTCAACAGCCTAATTAAGCCTTTTGCTTCATGTTCTCAACCAGTTAAAAACAAATAAAGAAAAAAAATAGAAATTAAAAAAAATACAGATTTCTCTGTTATAGCCTAAAAGATTCCGATTCAGTCTGCAAAGGAGCCTGGAAATTTACAGTTTTAAGTCTTCCAGAGACTTTTAATGATCAGTCAAATGTTTAAAGTATTAATTATAGGCTAGTTTTCCTCAGTCTGTGATGAGACATTTTATATAACATTTGAACCACAGTGGGAAATTGTGTCTCTGGGATTTAATATAATTTGTAATTCTTTGGAAGGGGACATGCTAAGAATTTGTCCCTTACTTGGGATGCATAAAAAGGTAAAGGAATCAGGACCTTAAATTCTAACAATTCACGTGTTATAGGCGGGACATGGGATAAACGAGCAGAGCCAAGTGCAAAATGAAAATGAGGAGCCTCTTTTTCAAAAATGATCGAGATTTTCAAAACAGCTGCGAAAGAGATTAAACCAAGTGTGGTGCTTTTCTGATTGTGAGGCCTGGTGCAACTGCACAGGGGCCACCCATGAGGGCCTTGATGGTGGGAATTGAGATTCTGGGAAAATGTATTCTGCAAATTCATCAGCTTTGGAAATTGAATTGCTTGTAGGATTAAGGTTAGACATAATCATTTAGCAGAGACATTGTAAAATGCTGAAAATTATCATTAGCCTAAGAATTTTCTTCTCTAGTATATAATATCTATCAGGTTTGGAACATCAAAATGTCCTTTCTGTTTGTGTAGAAGAAAGTCTTAGTGTTGATGAAACTTCGTATGTTTAAATTAGAAAATTTAGTGTGAACTCATGCCCTAAAAAGAAGTGTATGTATGCACACATATACACATACACACACACATATATTTAACCTGTGTCACTAATGAAGAATCAGATGCAGAAGAAATATTTTTGCTCACCACCAACATTCTCATTCAATCCTAGTGCCCAGTTTTTTCATTTTATTATGGTTCTCAATTAAGAGGACCAGGATATTATTGGAAGGTACTAGATTCCATGTCTCAGAGAATATCTGGATATGTCCAATTATTACCCAAAAGCAAGGCAGTGCTGAAAAGACAAAGAACCTGCATAGAGGGATTTCATTGGTTAAGTTGTGATAATTTAAACTTTAATAATAATAGTTTCTGTTGTATTAATTTGAACGTTTGTTGTGAAATTCAATGACTTCCTAATGCCATTCCAAAAAAAAATAGTTTGTATAAATGTTGTAAAAAGATGTTTAGAGCATAAAAAAGTGTGGCTATGATAGAATATGTTCAAGTTTTACACTTATTTTAACAAGCACAGAAAAGTAACTAGTATACGAAAAGGTGTTCAACTTCTTTTGTCTTCTTTTATGTCAGTTCTTTATATGTCTGTTTATAAAGAATAGACTTGATCTTGCTTCCATCTGTTCATAGTAAAAAGAATAAGGAGAAAAGCCTGGAGAAATCCAAGAAATCCTAGGGAAAAAAAAAAAAATAGAATCTGTACCAGACTAGGAAGGAATTAGCAGTACATGTGAAACTATCTTAAAAATCAGGTGGAGAGGGAACTAAACAGGTAGTCAGAATCAGTGGCCACAATTAATGGCCACAAGATAGAGATGGATATCAACATTATTCCAGGATAATAAATAAGCCAATGTTCTTCAGAAAGAGAGCTAACTACCTAGAATTCATCCATTCCTTTTCTCCTAGAAGGTGAAGCCCCAATATCACTTCATTGATAACAATAACATTCTAAAATGAAATAGATCAGTTTTTGATAATACTAACAGACTAGTCATCTAATATAATGACAAGATAGTGGATTATGTAATACTAGCTAAGTGAGTATTTAAAGGTATATTATGTCTGGGGGAAGATAACAGGAGACAAAATAATGACAATAATAATATCCATACCAGGAATGAGGACTTAAAAAGGGGTATTAAAATAACATATAAAATGTGTCTACTAAAGGGAGCTCACTTGGGGAAAAATATTCAACTTCTTCATCCTATCTCTTGATAATGAAAATCTTTGACTGTTCCCAGAAGGTATTATTTTCTTTTTGGATATGGTAAGATAACTCCAGCTATAGGAAGTCATCAAAATAATATTACTGCAGCTGTATGTATATATCAAAATTAGTATAGCTATACCCCTAGGAAGATGTTAACATCAAGTATGAAACAATAAAGGAATGAATGAAACCCATGACATTGAAACTGTAGAACAGGTTAAGAATTAATAGAATAACAGATGTGCTGAGTTGTATGTATATGCATGTATATAAATTTTGTCTTTGTAGGAGGGGTTGAAGTATTCAAAAAAATTCAAAAAAATAAAAAAATCACAATAAGTTTCTATTTTCAGTTTAAATTAAAAGGAAATTTAAATGTTTGTGTTATTTATATTTAAATGTTTATAAAAATTATTTTCAAAGTTGTATTTATTAAATCTATGTTTTATAAATTGACCATTAAACCAAATACAAATAGTTGTGGGTATCCCCCTCCATGAGGTGTTCTCAGACCTTAAATAATTGATCACTGCTCCCCGAAGAAATAACATTCCTGCTACATCACGATGTAGCAACTTGGTGCTCCAGAGATTTCTTTCAAGTAATTTTCACATGAGAGAGAAAATGAGATATCATAGTCCATTAAATTGTGTAGCATGTCACAAGGGAATGTAATAGTGTGAACTCTCCATATTTTTATTAAAAGAGAAACAATCTGTAAGCTTCTTCCTCCGCTAATGTGATCCGCCACTAATGTATGGGTTATGCCCCGTAAGCTCACTGGTTTTGTGAGTGTCAAGAGATAACAGGAGTGCAGGGGGGCTAGAAGAAAAACCTCACTATGCATTTTCTTGTACCTTTTGAATTTTGAACCCTGTAAATATATAACAATTAAATTTTTAAAATTTACTCATTAAATTGCCCCTTTTAGTCAACTGATGTTCCAAGACTCTTGGCTGTTACCTAATTGTTAGTTATGATTATAAAATGAATGAAATAGTCTAGCCAATGGGCCACTGGCTATGAGCAAGTGATGGAATTTTCCAAATGGATACTTGAGGGAAGAGCATACCAGGAAGAGGAAACAGCTAGAAAAAAGTTCTGAAAGACTCTAGTCTTGGATTTGTGAAATTACCTTTAGAGATGTTATTAAGATAAGATTCTCACTATTCCTTAAATATATCTATTAAGAGTCAACGCCATGAAAATTGCCCCTTCCCAAATACCCACTAGTTATAGGATGCTTTTATAATGTTGCAAAGTAATTGTAAGGGTAAGAACTTGGCTTTATACTCTAAGTCCTTTCATCTCCTGATTTCTTAAACTAGGTTTTCAATCAAGTGGCACCAATTATCATTTAAAATATACCCTAAGCCGGGAGAGGTGGCTCACGGCTGTAATCCTAGCACTCTGGGAGGCTGGGCGGGTGGATCGCTTGAGGTCAGGAGTTCGAGACCAGCCTGAGCAAGAGCGAGACCCCCATCTCTACTAAAAATAGAAAGAAATTATCTGGCCAACTAAAATATATATAGAAAAAATTAGCCAAGCATGGTGGTGCATGCCTGTAGTCCCAGCTACTCGGGAGGCTGAGGCAGTAGTATCGCTTAAGCCCAGGAGTTTGAGGTTGCTGTGAGCTAGGCTGACGCCAGGGCACTCACTCTAGCCAGGGCAACAGAGTGAGACTCTGTCTCAAAAAAAATAAAAAATAAAAAAAAATAAAATATACCCTAAAGAATGTTGTATCATTGTGTACCATTAACATGCTGTACCTTTTAAAATTAGTGTTACACTGAGGAAATAGAAATGTAAAAGTAAAAGCACAAAATAATTTTGCTGTTTTTAGCTTAATTTCTTTTTAAAAATTAACCTTTTAAATAACAACAAATGCAATTATTTATTCCTAAAAGCAGAACTCTTTCATAAATGAAACTGAAAACCCAGACTTCTTTCTTTGGCTCTAGATCTATTGTTCTCCAACTGAGTTTTCCAGTTGTCATTGTTCTCTAATCTTTAGCCATTTAATCTTCTTTTGAAGCAGCTGCATCTTACTTTTCTTTCTAAATATGTACAATAGAGCACATTTGAACAACTTGAATAGCTGCTTATTAGGTTTAGCTTTGTCACATTTCATTAACAGAGACTGTTGTGTTGGAAAAATACAACTTATTTTCTCCTCCAGTCTTTAATGGTGGGAGCTAAGTAGATACAGTGACCTAGAAAATTAAAAAAAAGAGAGAGACAGAACATAAATTTATCAAATAAGTGGATATGTTTTTTTATTTGTGTTGGTAAAAGAGAGATAGGGAATGGAGGAGACTATTTTTTTTTCTGAGATAATCATTACTAGCCTTTGCTTGTTTTGAAAGGTTTACTTCTTAGCCTATAGCGCTCCTATGTATTCAAACTTTCCTTTATTTATTTCCAGCACATACTCACAACAATTTCAATTTCCTGTAAGTAGACATGACTATGTATGTAGGTAATGATAAGAATAAAAATAAGCGTGCGCGTGTGTGTCCTCTGTGCTGTTGTTCGTTGACAGAAGACTAGAGAGAGAAGAGAAGGGACATAAGGGCAAGAGATTCTTAATTCAGAAGACACGTGGTTGCTAGATAGTGTCTATTGCTTCTTGGCTCCACAATCATTTTTCTATAGTCTCCTTTCTACCACTGGGAATAGGAACCTGCACACTATATTTCTCAAACTCCCTTGCCAGTTGGTTTTTTGTTAGATTAGAAAGAGGGATGAAGTAAGAAGCCATGAGTTCTGCTTTCTGTGGGCGCCCCTGCAGCGATGGCAGCAATAATAGTGGTTGATGAGTGTCACTTCCTGAGTTCCAGCTCACACAGCTTGATTTCCTGAGCAGCAGGTTCAGGGTCGTGGTAATTGTGGGCTCTTGGCAGTTCCATTTAGCTAAATCTCTCTGCGGTACAGAAGGGACTGGATTTTTACAGCTCTGATCTTTTGAGTAAACTTACCTTCTTCTTCTTCCTGCGGTCCTCACCTTTGAAACCAATTTCTTTATTAAATCCCCTCTATTTAAAATTCCTATATTCACTCACACATACATTTTCTACAAAACACTAAGAAAAGGTATGTATTTACCTTCCTTTTGCCAGCTTCCTACCTCTCTTTCTTGGATTTCTTTCTCGCTTTCAGAGTTCTCCAAACATCAAAACTCCCTCTGATCTCCGGCTGCCCAGAATTTGCTCTTTATTGCTCATGATGCCTTGATGGGTCCCCATGGGGGCCATGCTCAGGTTATCATTCATATCAAATATATTTACCTTTTATATGATATTTCCAGGGACTTCCAAGGTTATAAAGTCTTGTTTTGTCTCCCAAACTCAGTTCAACATGACTTTCCTTCTAAAGACACATTTGACTCTCTCAGGCAGAGTTGGGTTTCCTGGTCATTCTTTGCTCATGCTATTAATCTGTACTTCTACTGAAGATATTATTTATTACGTCGAACTAAACTGTTAGTTTATGTATGTGGCTTTGTAGTCAGTTATGAGTCATTTGACATTATTGTTGTGTCATTATAGCCTAGAATGATCCCAGGTATATGGACACTATTATTTTTTAACGCAAAGCAATGAATGTTGTACTTAGAATGATATTGGGCTCCAAGAGTTTGCAGGCTTAATAATGCAAATTATCAGGTGGGTGGCAATATTAGCCCATGATATAAGGTTCAACAGACTGTAAAGTCCTCAAGGGCAGAGATTAGGGTTTCACATGTCTGTATGCTCAGCTTAATATTGTGCAGAGAGATTTCAAGGGCTAATGCTGTCAATTAAGCAGACATGATAAAAAGCCAGGAAATAAAAAGACTGAAATTTCAAAGCAGTCTGAGGGCATTTCATTAACTGCTGCAATGGTATCCTTTTACCCCAAACCATCTAATCTTGAATCCTCCCTCTGAACCCAGACCAGACTCCCAGAATTCCTGCACTAAGATACCACTTGTCATAGAAGAAAGCAGGTAATTAGTGGCTCAAATGTTTGATATTTCTTGTCCAAATTCTAGTTATCAACCTGAAACACTAACTCTTGAATGTATTAAGTAATGGATAACGGTTTAAGAGCTCATCATATGAAGATATGCACATTTAAATAAAGAAATCTTCCAGCCTCCTGGCAGCAGAGGAAAACTCTGTAATGGCATGCTTTACAGACTCTGTGACAGGCAGGAGGGACGGGTAAGTGGGACTTTTGACACCCTGAATTATCTAGGCTCAGGCAACAACCTCTTCTGTCAACCTTACTCACACACAAGTGAACACACATGAACAAGTCAGTGTGGGGGGAAATATTAATAACTCCATAGCTTATCATCAATCTTGGTAAAGAGAGGTCACTTCATGCCATCACACTGAGGTCCAAATAAGGGCAGATATAATATCTCATCTATCTCCAGCCTAGCCACCCTTATCTTTTGCTCTTGGACCAGCATTCTTGCCCTTGATTTTCCTGAAAAGAAATGTGGGCAAGGAGTAGCTATTTTGAATTGAAAAAAAAAAAAAGGAAATGGTACAAGCAGTTCTTTTTTTTTAATGTGAAAGTTCATAAGGTCAGTGCCATCAGAAGTTCTGTTGTCGATCAGAAGTTCTGATTGTTGATTACAGTGGAATGATTGTAAAAAATTATTATATATTCAATAAAGTTTATTTTATTGATCAAAATATTTGAAAGCATAAAGTCTTTGACAAATAAAAATCATAAAAGGTAGCCCTTAGCAGTGATAAGTCCAGCAACAATATGTAGGAAGTACAACTGAGACAAATAATATAGATTAATGTTTTACATGCATCTTAGTTACTGCATAACTTTAATATTTGAGGCACTTTCATACCTTACCTCATTCAAATTTCATAGTAACCTCTCATGGTTCTTATGTTACCACTTGTCATCCGTGGACTTTCTCACTCAGAGAAGATAAATAACTTTTGCAAGATCACACAGCTAACATCCACCAAAGCTGTGATTAAAATATGTCTGCTATATGCTATAGCATTTATTTTTCCACTCTATTCCATTGCCTAGAAATATTTAAGTTCATACCATACCTATGTAGAGCACTAATCTCTATGAAATTTTCTCAACTAATATTTTCATGTTTCTTTCCAATTATTGTTAGTAGCAGTTTACAAACCCTTCAAAGCAATTTGAGATTTTGCCCTCTCTTTTAAGTAAACAAGCCAACATAAATGATAATGTTCTGTAATAATGGGCCTCTTTTGTGGCAAGGTAATCACTAATTCTTGTTTTCTTTCTAGGTAAATTCTGCTTATATAATTTACATTAGTAATCCAAGTTTAAGTAGCCTGCCCTGACTGCTTGAATAAGTCAAGTTCAAGTTCCTCTATTAAAAGCTTTCATACCACCATGATTCTTTTCTTCATAGCATTAATTTGTACTTCCAATTGTGCACTTATTTATGTGAATTTTTTTGGTATTTCATCTAGGCTGTGGGCATGGTACGTGTTTATTCACTGCTGAGTCTCTATCACAATGCCTAATAACTAATAGACCCTCCATTAATGTTTGCTGAGTGGGCAGATAGCTAGACATATAAATAAATGGATAGAGAGAATAAGGCAAGAAATCAGGAAATGAATAGATCATTTGGACTGCTGTATTGAGGAAGGCTTTATAAAAGAGCTGGGATTTAATCTGGGCTCTGAAAAGGAAGCAAGAGTAAGATCTCAGTCTGTGTATTGAAAACATGCAAACTTTATTATAGATTTCATTTCTTTCCACCACGTGCACCCAAGATGATGCATCCTAAATTAAGCCTCACAGCTTTCTTTTCAACATGTGTGGGGGAAAGTATTGGTATATTAAGCAACACAGCTAATTAAAAGAGGAAATGAAAATCATTCTTAAATGAGTGGAGTCCCACTTCCCCTTTGGTTTCCTTTAATACTATGTATCTTTGAACTACAAATGTTTCTTTAGATGTGACTTTTACTAAAAGGTAAAATTAAAGCCTCATTACCCTTTTTATAGCCCTGCATGATGCATTAGAAATAGAAGAAACAAGCAACTACATCTTGGTTTAGAGCGAAGGTGCATATATGTTTGGTTATTGTTTGGCTTGCATCGTATCTGAAAAGACAATACAACTATGGTGACTTTTGTGCTTGCTCAACATACAAGTCTCTTGGCAACACAGCCTTTCAGTAGGCCTGTTTCATAACTGTGTGCTCAGCGTAGCCCTTGCAGATGTCTGAGTTTTCATCTTTTGATTAAACTTTCTCTCTTTTGACTACCACCAAAGAGACTCTCTATCAAAGCCTTCTTTATTTGTGCATCTCTTCATTTGTCCTTTTTCTAAATTTTCTCTCTCCCATGCATTTTTCTGGTCATTGTTCAAACTTTTGCTCTAAGCTTTAATTGGCTGTTCTAGCAAGTTAAAAAGTAATTACTGCTTTGCTATTGTGTTTTCATCATTTGATTTTAAAGGGAGACTCTCCCTCAAATGCGATGCCAGATGTTTCCTGGCCTAGGTACTTCAAAATATTCTTCTTGATCTTCTTCTGGAATAAAGAGACTTAAGATAGCTTCTAGACCTCTTCCATGCCAGGCCAAAGAGGATACTTACTTTGTCACTAGCTATTTGAATACACTCTTCAGCCTTCTTATTGCAATGCAGTTGTCACTGACATACCCTCTCTCCCTCCCTCTGCTTCTCACCAGGAATGTCCCTCTTCTTTTGATTATGTTTTTCTCACATCAGATAATTGAGTTAAAAGTGTATATAGTCTAGACAAATTCTGCCAGATGAGACAAGATGACAAAGGAGTACATTTTAAGAAATAATGACAGAAGAGGACATATCGTACACCAGTCCACTCCTGATTAATTGCCTTCATTACTTAGCTGCAGCCACACAAAAGCCACAGGCATTAAGAAATCTGTATACTCTGCTCTCTTAGGCCTGTCTTTGCATCACATTTGGAAAAATCAGCATCATTTCTAGATGCAAAGAAGAGAATATGCAGCTAAAATAGAACAGAGAAAAAGCAAAGGTCCTATAAAGTGGGACTCAAGGGGATGCTATGAGGAAGACTTGGGTTAAAAAGCAAACAGACACAAAAACAAATGAAAACAAAAACACTTTGTATTTTCACAGTCAATAGGGAGGCAGAGGAATGTATTGAAAATCACCTTGGAGCCAGCAGCTCTAAATTCTGATCTGGGTTAGGCTGTAACTCACTGTGTGACATTAGGAAAGTCACTTAACTTTCTGGGGCTCGTTGTTCTCATTTTCAAAATAAGGAAGTTAGCCTAGATGATTTCCACATCATTTTGTAGATCTGAAATTCCATGATACTAAGACAGAAGATATTATCATCTACTAATAATGCTACAATAACATAATCTGAGCAGGTCACTCTCATCAGCATGACTGGGTTCAAATATTTTTATTAACTCTAAGATCTTTGATCAAATTTTAACTTCTCTAAGTCCCAATCACCTCAGCTGTAAAATGGGGATATTAAAAATACCTGAGATTGGGTTTTTGGTAAACTAAGAAAGACAATTCGCATAAAGCCTGGTGCTTGGTGCTCAGAAGGCACTACAATGCTAGGCATTTAGTGTGGACTACAGTCTTCTCAGAAATACCTAGGAAGAAAAACCAAACATAAACTTGTATTTATTTGTTTGATAAGTTTCAAATCTCATAATATGATATTTTTAAAAAAATCATATGTTGGCCAGGAAGTGGTAGCTCATGCCTGTAATCCCAGCACTTTGGGAGGCCAAGATGGGATGATTGCTCGAGGCCAGGAGTTCAAGACCAGCCTGGGCAATATAACAAGACCCCATTTCTACAAAAAATTTTTAAAAAATTAACCAGGCATGGTGGTGCCCACCTGTAGTCCCAGCTACCTAGGCGGCTAAGGCAGGGGGATCACTTGAGCCCAGAAATTTGAGGTTGTGCTGAGCTATGATGATGCCACTGTACTCTAGCATGGGTGATAGACAGAGACCCTGTCTGAAAAAAAAAAAAAAAAATCATATGTTAATAGATCAAACCTAGTTGACTGTATTCCTTCTCCTAAATTCTGGCTATCACTTATAATTAATATGTCAGTGTAGCCTAGAGTGGAGTTGGGAAAGTGGGCCTGAGGCAACAGCTAAACTCTGCCCTTCATTGAGCTTCAATCTTATGTCTTTGACAGCCTCTCAGCTTCTGGGGAGTTTACCTCAGACCCAGGGAGCCATTGTCTCTGTCACTAACAAGAATTTAGAATTCGTGTAGCAATGGATGATGCAACTGCCATAATGTGCGGAGACTGAGCTATTCACTAAAGCCAGTCTATGTCCTTAAAAAGGGAAAGCACTTCAAGACCACTGAGCTTTGGTTTCCATGGCAACAACACAGGTCAATAGCTACAGTTACACCTCCACCAGCCTTGATTGCATTCCGCAATGTACCATCTCCTGTGCTTCCTTTTGTTTGAGTCTCTCTCATTTGCTTAATTCCCTTCTCTGTTGGGAGACTCTCAAAATGCAAAACTACAGGAATTGAATTTAAATTAAAAGCTGCGGAGGCTTTAGTAAAATGCTGGGAGCACTGTTTATCTTATAATTCATTGACATATGCTTCTTAAAATCAAGTCCTTTATCCTCAACTTCAGAATCTTGCTTCCCATATCCTATTGCAGCTTAGAAATTCTTTGCTTGCAGTACCCTTTAGTTTTTGGAAAAATCAGCATTATTTCTGCCTTCTAAGATCATATTCTGACATCATGAATATCAGATTTCTTAGGATAAAGTCCAGATTCCCTAATCTATTATATAAAGCCCTGTTTTATCTGACCTTTCCTAGAAGGTACTTCCTTCCTCTTGTCCTTTTCCTTCTACACACTGTGCTCAAGTGGTGTTCCTGTTCTTTCAGGTTCTTGAACACACCCTGTGCACCGGGACCTCACATGTTTTCTCCTCTTTTGGGAATACCATTCCCTCACTCTCTGCCTGGCTACCTCCTACTTGTCCTTCAGGTCTCTGTAGGTGTCACTTTCTGCAGGAAAGGTTTCCTCAACGCTCACCCCTGACTTTGGTGTTTCATTACACCATGAGTGTTCCTGTCATACCATTATCACAACACCTTTTAGTAGCCCCTAGAAGTATTGGAATTCCTTTGTAGTGAGCCCTCTGAGTGCTAGAACAGTGTCTGTTTCTCCACTTTTCACCCACCAAACCCACTACTGAATTCCCTGTGCCCTCCCAGAGCTTGAAACATCATAGGTATTTGACAACTATTTGTTAGAGGACTAAAATCGCTTTACCTTACAAGATCATTTAAGCCACTTACTATAAATTTCATGATCTTGATGTTCTGCGACCTCTTGTCTATCCTGCTACAGACAT
Source organism: Eulemur rufifrons (assembly GCF_041146395.1). Lineage (NCBI taxonomy): Eukaryota > Metazoa > Chordata > Mammalia > Primates > Lemuridae > Eulemur > Eulemur rufifrons. The sequence continues at coordinate 37,272,402 of NC_090999.1, read as the reverse complement.
CTACTAGAAGGTGCTTCTCATTGAAGGTATATTTGCAATCTTCCCATTTTTCAGAAGAATATTAGTGAACAGTCATTCATCGAAAATGTACAAATTCTAAAATCCCTGGTCTGGTTCTTTTTTTTATGATATGTTACATTAAACATTGATGTTTAGGTCTAGCTCAATGTAGCTATCCTGACAAGATTTAAAATATAAGTAGTAAATAAAACTGTTAATTAAATAAAATAAATGGCACTACTAAGCCATTCACCTGTAGTTATCAAACAAGTCCTCTAGCTTCTGTCTAGGGGGCCCTGGGCCCCTTCTTTCTACTACATACAGTGTTGTGGTTTAGAACTCATCACTCAGAAAGCAGGGAAGAGCAGGAATGACATGTTTTCCAAGTGTGACACCTTCAGGCACTGGGAATCACAGGGATGAACCTTATTTGTTTGGGCCAGGTATTGATGTTGAAGACACAGCTACTCAGTACAGCAGCCCCCTCTCCCCCATTATCTGTGGTTTCAACCATCTGAGGCTTCAGTGACCAGCAGTCAACCATGGTCTGTACATATGAAATAGAATTCCAAATAAACAATTCATACATCTTGCGCTGTCCTGCCCCATCCCACCTGGGATGTGGATCATCCTCTGTCCGCTGTTCCCACGCTGCCGGTGTTGCCTCGCCCACTGTTTGCTTAACAGCAGGCTCAGTTGTAAGGCCCACTGTCAGGGTTTGGCAGGGTTGTGTTCAAGTCACCCTACTTAATAATGGCCCCAAAGTGCAAGACTAGTGATGCTGGCAATTTGGATATGCCTAAGAAAAGGCATAAAATGCCTCGTGAAAGGTGAAAGTTCTTGATTTAATAAGGAGAGAAAAACAAATCATATGCTGAGGTTGCTAAGATCTACGCTAAGAAGGAATCTTCTATCTGTGAAATTGTGAATAGTGTACTGTTAAAATTGTTCCATTTATTATTAGTTATTTTTGGTAATTTCTAACTGTGCCTAATTTATAAATTAAACTTTATTATAGGTATGCATGTATAGAAAAAAGCATAATGTATACAGGGTTTGGTACTATCTGTGGTTTCAGGCATCCTCTGGTGGTGCTGAAACTTATCTCCTATGGCTAAGGGGGGACTACTGTACATGGTATATTGATAACATAATAATTTGAGGGCAATGTTTTTGACACTGGAACATTTTTTGAACTGTCCATTTTAAAAAAATTATTAGCAAGTAATCTATGAAATCAGTAGCCTCCTTCATGTCTGAGTCTTCTATTTCACCACTAATTCGATCTCTATTCCTGAGTGACACCTCAACCTTGACCCCAATCCTTGAGTTTGGCTGATGTTGAATTTCATATGTTTGAAGGACATCAGATACAAATTAGCAGTAGATGCTGAGCTATGTGGGTGAAATGCTTCAAAAAGACGTTGGAGCAGGAGAGTTCCAGTATGAAAGTCTAGATCACCTAGGGAAAGAGTGATATGAAAAGCAGCAGGGAGACCAGGAGAGACCACCAAGAGCAGCTACACCAAAGGCTGTACAAGGTAAAGGGAAGCTTCCAAGGTGCCTAAGGGGGAAGAAGAGGGAGCGAGAGTACAATGCCACAAAGTGATCACGTAAGATAAACACTAAATAGTAGATATTGAAATTATCATCCTGTGAATTAAAAAATAGCAGTTATTATGGCTTACTAAAATAGCAGTTAAAAATGTGTCTATTTGGGTGATATAACAAAATACCACCTAGAACAACAGACATTGTGCCTAGAACAACAGATGTTTTTTCCTCACCGTTCTGGAGGTTGAGAAGACACAAATTCTCTGTTCTCTTCTTATAAGGAAACTAATTCTATCATGAGAAGCCCACTCTCATGACCTCATCTAAACCTAATTACCTCCCAAAAGCCTCACCTCTAATCACCATCACATTGGGAGGTAGGGCTTCAACATATGAATTTCAAGGAACACGAACATCCTGTCCATAACAATGTGGATATAGGCGTCACCTCCTGATTCTTCATTTATTTCTTTTATCTCTTCTCCATGGAGCCCAATATCCTAACCTTCCCACTGACCTAAGTGCTTGGTCTTCTCTACTCCTATTCTACTGGCCTGAGCAGTAACTGGGCAGTTGTAAAGCAGGGCTTCCAACGGGCTAAGTGAGGGTCCATTTGCTGTGGAGATCAATAATAGGTTGATAAGTGAGGTAGAAGGCGGAGTGCGGTAAAATGTTTCAAGTTGCAGGCTGAGAGCCAGGTCCGGCAGCCAGGTGTTCCTTGTTGCTAAATGCTGGGCACAGAGGCTTACCGAGGCTAGCTACGAGTCACAGGCTGTGACCACTCCCACATTCCTGTGAGTACATGGCAAAGTCATACTCAGTGTATCTGATGCTACTGTCCTTCTCCCACCACCACCCTTCCCCTCTTAATTGTGGTACACATGGTTACCTTTGCTGTTAGTGTAGTCCAAATACAACCTGCTACTCTCGGTTGATGCAAACCAACTTTCTTATCTTTATCCCTCACAGAAAATTTTTACTTTTGAGACTTTAAGAGAGCAGAGAAAGACCTGTGAGAAGTTACATGGTCTTCTATGCCCTCCTTCACCAACCCGTCAGGAGTCACTCCAATCCTCTCTCGGGAAGCTCCAGCCACAATGGCTTTCTTTAAGTTCCCAGAGCACCATAAATTTGTGCCTCAGGTTCTTTTACAGGCTGGTCCCATCATTAATACCCGGCCCATGTCATTTACACAGATTGCTCCTTTTTAACCCTCAAGTCTCAGCTTAAGTGTGTCTTTAGAGAGGCTTCCATTGACTAGCTTATTAAAATTAAAATCCTCTTCCCTACCCAACCTCACTGCTCTCAAAAACACAAAGCTTTTACCTTTTTTTAAAGCACCTACTACCATTTTTATATGTGCTATACAGGGTCCACTTGGAGAAATAGAAACCATCTGTTTGTTTTAACAGAGATAATTTCATATAGAAAATTAGCTAAATGGGTATTGACAATCAAAAAGGGGACACAGGTACCAAGAGATAGTTACTGTGGGAAGCGGCTGCCATCCTTAGGGCAGAGTTTTCAGACCTCAGAGGAGGAGCCCTGCAGAGCTGCGACACAGGACTCTTGTCTCCTGCTGGTACCCGGAGAGCTTGGAGGACAGGGTCTAGGAGCGGGTCCTCGGAGTCTAAGGGAGGGTGCTGCCTGGCTCGTGCTGGCACTCCTGGCAAGATGCAATGAAGCTGGTTCTGGTAGTGAAGGAAGAATCTAGAAAACTGCAAATAACCAGTGATGCTGGGGTGAATTACATGGCAACAGCACCAGCTGGAGACAAGGAAAACAAGAAGGAACAAGTCTCTTTTGCTCACTATTGTCTTCCGATCTTCCTTTGCGCCCCCTATTGGTAGAGCCTAAAATGGATCCACCTGGCAAAACAAATGTTTGTAGTTTCAGGCCCAGCAATTCAGAGCTGCATATAAAAGAGTGGATTTAAAGAGGACATATCATAGCTTCATAAAAAGCATAGTGTTTGTTTGTTTATTGTCTTTTCCTTCCTAATGGATGGTATGTGTTCAGGACCATGTCTCTCTTTTTGCTTTTGTACCCCCAAACCCTGGCCCCCATGTGCACAAGCAGATAGAAGATACTCAGTAAGTATTCCTGGGATGGATGAATAGTGGATAGATTTATTAGATTTTTTTTCCTCAAAACTACTTAGGACAATGCACAATTCAATTCTTGTCAATTGAGTAAGTACTTAGTGCCTCATGAAATATTGTAGGCATTGGGCTAAAAATATGACTATGAGGCAATTCCTTTCTGTTTAGCTGGTAATTTAAGACATATGAAGTTAAGTAATAAAATGTCATGACAAAAACATTCGAATGTTTAAATGCCCTACAGATTGAAGAGGCAGCAAAAGCTATAGGATATCAGAAATGAAAAAGGGAAATGCAGGTTTGGAATGATTCAAAAGACTTGCTGAAGAAGCTCTGATCTTAGGCAGGCTTGAAAGAGGGGCAGACGAGTAGGGTGTCAGCTGTAGGGTGGCTGAAGGATGGCTTTGGCAGGTTTCCAGATTATTCTGATGAAAGCAGAGAAGTCAAGGATTAGTAGGAGAAGTTATTGGAAAAGTGAATTGGAACCAACTGTGGAAAATCATGAATTCCAGAGTTAGATTTATAAGTGTTATGTCTTTTGCAAAGATGAGGTATTAAAAGGTTTTAAGCAATAAAGTAATGTGGCCATTTTTCTGAAGATAAATCTGGCAGTATCATGGGAAATTGATTGCGTAGGTAGAAACTAGAGACAGGATGACCACTTGGGAGACTGTGACTATAGTTCTGAGTCAGAAACAGATAGTAAAGGTAGAGATAAAAGAAAGAGATAACAAGCAACATTTAGAAGGAAGAATCAATATAACATAATGCAGATTTAATCCAGGGCAAGGAAGGGGAGAAGAGATCTAGAATTAATCCGCAGTGATACAGAGAGAATTGAAAAAGGTGCAGATAAAGGAGAGACCATCTGATTTCATCAGAACTTGATTGCTAAAGGCATCAGTACAATAAAAGTCACAGTGAATATTTATCCTCTAATAACAACACTCGGTATTTTGAAAAGCTAACATTAATCTGGGAGAATGTATATATCTTCCTCTTGAGGAGCTTCAGAAGTACAAGGCTTCTGGAAGTCATAATAGTCCGAGGATGTCTCATTTCCATAGATATGCTCCTCGAAGTTAGACTGCCGTGTGTTTTCATACAGCTCCTTATCAGTTTCTGTGTCAGCTTTGGGAGGACCTGCTTCCACATTTTCATAGTTCTCCTGCATGTCAGTTCCCGCAGCAGCAGATCTCTGGTCTCGGGTTGCAGCTGGGGTTTTACGCCCTAAGCCAATAATGTGGGGACTCCAGGAGAATGTTTTAGTATAGTCTTTTCTCCTGCTGCTTCTTCTTTGCAAAAACTTCGGTAAGGTAAATCGTGTGGTCTCATGGTGTTTCCAGTGCCAAACACACCCAATTCCACAGATCATCACAAGTAAAAGAAGAGAAATTCCTACAGTAATGGCCGCTGAAGTATTTCCACAGCTTTTCAACATTTCTGCACAAATGATGCTGTTTAGCGGTTTGGTGTTGCCCTTAATGAATTCACAGGTACAGACCAGTGTCATTCCTTGTAGCCTAGTATTGTTCAAAAATGAGTTTGGAAGCTCTTGTAGGCATTTCTTTTTCAGATCTGGAAGAACATTATCTGGTAAACTCCTGATGCAATTGGAGGAGAGATTGTGTAAACTTATTTCTGGAAGATGGCTCTCTTTGTAAGTGATGCTGTTCACCATACAACCATTAATGTATAATTGTACCGTATCAGGGGGGATTTGATTCCGTTCCACTTCCTTTTCTGTCAATGAATCACAAAATGAAGCAGAAATGAGTGGAAGATAATAGCAGAGTAGAAAACTCAAGAAAAGGGAAGTTGAATGATCTGCCATTCAGAAACCTGCTAAAATTAAAAATATATTAATTGCATATTTATTACATAGCATAACTAAAAATCTACCAATTTCCACCAATACACTAAACACCAGTATTTAGTGAGTTCCTGCTTTCAATATAGAATACACTAGCTGTTGTGAAAAAAGAAAAAGAGTTAGAAGAATCTGTCTCTGCCCAAGTCTCAGTGCTTTTATTACTTAGATCTCAACATGGTTTTTGACAATAAGAATAAAAATTTTCAAGTGAAAGATAATGTTCTGAATGCAATAGAAAGAATGGAACAAGAGCATACACGTGCAAACATTTCCATTACCTTGTACCTCCTCTGTGAAGCCTTGCCTACCCTTCTTTGGAGGGGACAGAGACTGATGTCTTTTTCTTACTCACTCCTACCTCTGTAATCCCATATTAAAGAGTCCATTCTGTATTATAACATGGTAACCTAAATGACAGGGAATTGTATGTCTTCTTACTTGGTTAAATGGTGGGCAGGGATCAGGTCTTTTCATTTTTATATATTTAGAAGATAGCATAACACCCAGCACAGAAAAGACATTCATTCAATCAATATTTATTGAATGAAGGATTAGATTTAAAAATGACTCCAAATTTCAGCATCTTATTTCTTAAGACTCTAGTTTAAAACTCAAGATATATCTTCTAAAGGATATAGTTTGTACTTAAAATATGGAAAGAGAATTTTAAAGTAAAACAAAATATTTTTGAAAGCCTTTCTATCACAGGTCTTCTCACAACTTTCAGCAACTTACTTTCATTCAAGATTATTTTAGATTGTTTTCTGATGATGCTTTAAGATAGCAAGGAAGAAAAAGGGAGAATTGTTCAACTAGGCTGCATGTTCTATTATAATTTTATCGACAAAAGTTTATTACTGTATGTTTTTAGCCTAGACACTGAAATAGTTACAACCAATAGTTTTAATAGTGCTTGTGGCATGGCTATTACCATCTACTAAATGTTGTCATCAATAATATTTAGTTAAGAGCTTATTTGGGGCCAACTTCTAAACACTGTTATATGGGTTATCTCATTTAATCTTATAGCTGGCATATGAAGTGGGTACAATTGTTATCCTCATTTTATAGATGAGAAGAGAGGATTAAAGAGGTTAGGTAACTTACTCAACAATTAAGCTGTGACTGAATGAGGATTCAAGTAAAATTTTCCCCAAGATGATATTTACCCAAATATCTGTAAATGGCTACCAGGTGCGTCTATCACTAAATTTGTACAGTGTGATTAGCTCTGAGGTTCTTGAGGGCTGGGAACCATATATTATTTATCTTTGTGTTACCAACATCAGCACTAGGCACAGAATAACTAATTTATTGAATATTTGTTAATGAATGGAGCAATCTGCTCACAGGATAGCGATGGAAATGATAAAGAGAAAAAACGAAAACCCACAGAGTGGTGCCCTGCTCTCACTGAGTATTCATGTACACTTGTGAACTTTTATGAATTTGTTCAAGGTTAGAATATATCAATATGCAAATTTTCATTTTGGCATTTCACATAATGAAACTGAATATGATATGTAGTTAATTTATAAAATTTATTTGATAAAAATATTGGCACAGGCAACCCAGATCTAGACACCTTTTAATTTTCTTGAAACTTTTGGGAGTAATGTTGGGGTTGAGAATGGTATTGCCCACCACATAAGATTTACAATCAGTAGGGTCCCTCCTCTAGAAGGCCAGACACTATGCTTGCATTCAAGGGCAAAACTCTGGCAAATGACTTTAACCATTAGGACCCATTTCCTTTCTGCAACAGATAAGAATGAATACTATATAAGATATTTTATGGTATAAATGATTATTTATTTCAGCAATTATTTATCAGAATACTTGAAATAAATTTACAAAAGAAACTTCAAATATTGATGGAAATTAATGAAATTTTTAAAAAGCACTAGGGCTGCAACAGAAGTGGGGGTGAGAGTTGGAGAAAGCCGCTAACTATGGCCCCCTGTGCAACTGAGGATAAGGTAATAAATTGCCCTCTTAATTTCCAAGAGAAGAATTTACTTTTACCGTCTATATTATCCTATTAGAGTAGACATTAAATGTTAAAATTGTTTGTCTAAGAGGTGTTCAGGCCGGGCGTGGTGGCTCACGCCTGTAATCCTAGCACTCTGGGAGGCCGAGGCGGGTGGATCGCTCGAGGTCAGGAGTTCAAGACCAGCCTGAGCAATGAGCGAGACCTCGTCTCTACTAAAAATAGAAAGAAATTATCTGGCCAACTAAAATATATATAGAAAAAAAAATTAGCTGGGCATGGTGGCGCATGCCTGTAGTCCCAGCTACTCGGGAGGCTGAGGCAGTAGGATTGCTTAAGCCCAGGCGTTTGAGGTTGCTGTGAGCTAGGCTGACGCCACGGCACTCACTCTAGCCTGGGCAACAAAGCGACACTCTGTCTCAAAAAAAAAAAAAAAAAAAAAAAAAAAAAAAAAAAAGAGGTGTTCAATAAGATAAAGACAAGAAGACTTTTTACAGGACAAGAAATGCATCCTTTCCCTTTCTTGAAAATAACATTATAGGGAAAACCCTGCAAGACATAAACAAAAACCTACTATAATGAAAAGTGTATTTTAAATAGTAGCCCTTCAAATATGGCTTAACACCTAAATAAGTTTCATTTTGTCCAATGTCAAGTAAGACTCTGTTTTCATATTGGAAAGCAATTACAACAGGTTACCTAATAACCATTTTTCTTAAAATCACAAATTATTGATAAACTTTCAAATAAGATAATGGCTTTCTGTTTGGAAACAAGGTGACAACACAGCATAATCATATACTTATGAGCATATATACTCATAAAGAAACAGTAATATCATTCTCAGTTTGTAAATCAGCTTTTTCCCCTATGGCTACTTAAGGCAATTTTTCTGAAAACTGTATTTGACAAGATAAAAAAAAAATCATTGATCAATTAAAGACAAACACGTTTCTAAAAGTTTTTCATTGCCCAAACACCTTAAATTAGGTTGTAACTTACCACAAGATTGATGTGCCAAGCTCGCCCTTTTGTTCTTTTGCTTATGTTTTAAACCTGCTCTGGTTGAGAACTTGTTCCTCTTTTACACTTTGGTCAGTCACTTCCTTCTTAACTCCTTCTTTCAGGTTTTCTAATACTTGCAAAGTTTCCTGACTCTAGAGGAAGTTCTTATCAGATGCACCAGAAGTAAGATAACTGGCAGGAGTCTTTGAATAAGGAAGTTTGGCCCTTTATGTTTTAACAAGTAATAATTTTTCAGCTGTATCAGAAAATGGATTTTTATTTGAGCAATATTTGCAGTCCTCACCTTAGAATCAATAAAAGTCATTTCCCTTGCACTTTGAATTTTTTAGTAAAGAAATATTTCTAAGTGTAGTCATACATAGGTCTTGTTTTTTTTTGTTTGTTAGTATGATTGCTACAACAGTCCTCGCTTCAAATGTCATGCACCAATGCCCACAAGTTACATCCATGCTTGTCAAACCAATGTCCTAATTTTGGTTTAGAAAATGTTAATGTTGTTTCAAATTTATTAAATAGGAGTTTCCTATAGTGTATTCTGAGGTTCATAACTTCTGGGATATGCTAGTAGGCCTTCCATTAAATTAATTTGGGAAATATTGCTTACCTGGAGATTCATAGGCTTATCAGCATATTAAAGTCCCAGCGATCCTACAGCAAGCAAACAAAATCAAACTAAATAAGAAAGAAATACTGTTCAATTTTGCTTAATAATACTAGTCAGCTGGTACTTAGCACTTAATACATATTCTAAGCCTTTTGTGTAATACTCAGTAAATCTTGACAAAAACACTAGGAGGGAGAAACTCTGTTATTAGTCCTGGTTTACAGGGGAGGAAATGGAAGCACAGAGAAATAAAATAATTAGTTGCCTCTCACAGCCTGCAGTCTGCCCCCAGCACCTGTGTCCCAAACCACTATACCTCCTGCCCTGCTAGGTTGAATAACATGTTTTCCACATGGAACCACATAGAACTTATTGACAGCATCTCTCAGAGTCAAGTTTCATGGAATACAAAAGTGGGAGATGCTGAATTAGAGCATAGATAAATTGGACAGATGAGATGAAAAAGCAATGGAAATTTTGCCTTTCTAAATTGTGCTGGAACATTTTTAACCATAGAGGATTAGCTTTGTATAAGGTGATTTAAAATAAAAGGATTTAGTTGCTGAAATACTTACTGGGCATTGGAAGAATGGCACATATTATCAATGCATATTGAGCATTGACATTGTGGCAGGCATTGTGCTAAGTGACATGGATGCAACAATGAATAAGCTCCCTGGAGCAAGCAGTCTAGCAGAGGGGTGAAGAACAGGAATTGATAGTACGAAAATGTGTGCTCTCTTTGATTCTAACTGATGCTATTCACTTCTGTGACTATGCTTGCTTTTAATTGTTTGATAAATATAGTTAATCAGAATGAAAAACAGGGATAAGAGCAAAGATAACTCCATGATAGGCTAGGCTTCCTGGATGTGAGAAGCCTAGTCCTGCTTCTGTAGATATGGCTTGCTGGCTTGGTGCTTAGCGTAAGTGGAGCCATGGCAGGCTTCACTAAAGTAAAGGAAAACAAAGCCCCAGGGAGGTAACCGCAAGTTACTTCCTGATAAAGGGCTGGATAGTCCAGGGGCCCTCCAACCAACTAAGCAGATAAGAAGAGCAAGACATGATCAGTGCATGAATGGCTTGTGCAGGGCGCGTGTTCCCAGTATTGCTTGTAACCAAAAACTAGAAGGTATGCAACAACAGCCCCTCTCCCCCGTTGGAGACCCTCCTCTTCCCCTGGATGACGTTAACTACAACTGGTGCCAGTGCAAAAAGCCCGAAGCTTAGAGTCAACAAACCGGGAGCCAACGAGATCAGCCACTTCTAAAAAAAAGGACAAATAAACTAAGGGGGGATGAAGTACAGACTAGTATGTCGTGTGCAGACTAGTGTGTCGTGTGCAGACTAACGTGTTGTGTGCAGACTAACGTGTCGTGTGCAGACTAACGTGTCATGTGAAAACTAGCATATAGAAAAGTATAAAAGCTTAACCTTTACCCCAGGGCGGGGTCCTAGTTCCTGGAGAGGCCACTGTGTTGGTGCTCTGGAATTTGGACCCTAGCTCGGGCTAGTCAATAAACTCCTTTGCCTTTTTGCAGCCTCAGTGACTCTGCCTCTCTGTTCCTGGGGCCAAGGGGAACCGGATTTAACAGGGGCTGCTGCACCCACAGATCATTTCAGATCAATGTGGCTAAGGAGGACATGGTTATGGTCAGGGACAGTGCGGGCAAGCAAAAGAGGCATCCAGCTCAGGGCACTCGGGGAAGGTGAGACCCAGGCTAAGCCTCATAGAATAAGAAGGAGTTAACCAAGACAGAATAGGAATGTTCTAGGAAAAGATCCCATAGTGAAGGAAGTTATGAAGTTGTGAAGCTACGAACTTGATGTGCTGTACAGTCTCACCAGTGTATTTAACTGCAATATTAGCCACCCCTCTGAATAACACATACACACACACACATACACACATACCCCTGCCTGTGCACACAACCTACACATAATACAATAAATATAATATCTGTGTAAAATTATGGGATTTACTCTAGAAGTCAGGACAACTGGGTGTTCATCCAGATTTTGCCCTTTGAACTTAGGAAAGTTGTTCAACCCCTTATTACTTAAGTTTTTCTATGGATAAATAAAATGGAGAGAGATTGGCTGGCACCTTACTCAAATAGGAAATTTTTAAGATAATAAATATGACCATTCTTCTAATTTATAGTAGAAATGCTATCAAAATTCAAAATAGAATTATTATATAATTAGCATTAGTATGAATTAAGTTCTATGTCTTGAATTCTATGTTTTCCTACTTTCTAATCTTTGGCCTACCAAGGCACATTTTCTTTTTGTCTTATAGTTCCTTTTTCATCACAGCACTTATGTCTTGGTTTCTTTTTTCTACTTTTTCTTCTACAATTATATAGTTTTGATAGTAAAGGGCTTAGGAAGTAATTTATGTTCTATAGGGTAATTTGGACTGGATAGTTTATCCAAGTAAATCTTCCTCTCCTATTAACTGATGATAGCAACCACTTTACTTGTGAATTAAATTCCAGCAATTTCTTTTGTGTGGTTAGTATCTGTTGATTTTAAACATGTCCTTTTTCACATACTTGAACTGAATAACATTAGTGATAGTAGACATGGGCAAATGTTTGTATGTGTGGACTTTACTTGAAAACTTGGAGGCTAAAAGCATCTTCCTGGATACTCTGGAAGGAGCTCTCAGATCCCATGCTACTTATTAAGGGCATTATGGGAGTTTACATTTTAGCAACATTATGTTAACTGATAATACATTTAGTAGCTAACAAATTCATTAATACTGATTGATTTATGGGATTAACCAAAAAGGAACTAGAGATTTAATAGAATGTATTACTACCTTCTAACTAATAAAGTTTCACTATGTGAGCCAAAGAGTTATAAAAGTTTTAAAGTGAGAAAATTGAACAGCTAAAGGTGAAGAGAGAAGCCATAAATAGGAAGAGGTCAAGACAAAACCACTGTTACTCAAGTTATGCATAGGGCCAACCCTGTTAGTGGCTGACAGACTTCAATCACATAGTTTTTGGAGCGTAGGGAATAAATTTTACTGGAAGGGATCTCAGACATCAGTCAAGGGATTCATTCCCAAACCTGAAAGTCTATCAAAATCACTCATGAATATTTTTTAAAAAAATGCAAATTCCTAGGACCTTGAGGATTCTGCTTCATTAGGTCTGGAGTGGGGCCCAGGGATCTTTATTTTAAAAGTTAAGAACAGCACCAAGGAATTTCTAGGTAGGAGAATGGGGCATTACACAGACTGTGAGGAGAAGGATTTTTACTTTTCATTTTACACTTTTTAGTACTATTCGATCTTTTTCGATTAACATGTTCCACTTTTGCAACAAAAACAAATATTAAAATCTCCCCAGATGAATCTGATTTGCAGCCAGGTTTTGGAAGCATTGATGCAAATGAACCCTCTGGTTGAGGTGCAGATAAGTGATGTTATTTACTCCACAGCTTCTGGCCTAGGAAGTGGAAACCTGGTCCAGATATACTAATGAGAAGCCAGTACCGTCATACTGACCGAGCACTTCTCCGCTATGCCACAAAGTATTTCAGTGAAGAATAGATGGAAAGAAAGTCCTTAGATGTCCCCTTCAGCAGTCTGTCTTCTTTCTCTCCCACACATTGTCAGGAGATGTGTATATAAAACAAGTTGGGGAGAAGGATAAGGGAGAGCAAAACCCATTAGGGGTGCCATGGGCAATGAACCATGAAAGGTATAATCCTATTGATGGACCCCGAGAAATCTGGGGAATCTGCCAACCAGAACAGCTCTCAGGCCTAAAATGATGCACCTTGTAATGGCTCATTTGACAACTTAGAAAGGGTAGATTATGATCCGGGGCTAAAAAAAGACACTGAAAGTAAAACAAAGTAAAAAGACCCAGGAATTCCACTCCTAGGTATATACTCAACAGAAACGAGTACCATTTCTCTTTACAACAGCTTTAGTCATACTATCCCCAGGCTCAAGAAACAACCCAAGGGTCCATCAATTGTAAAATGGGTGAGTAAAATATAATAAATTCACACAATAGAATACTACATAGCAATGAGAAAGAACAGACCACTTACACTTACAGCATCACAAATGAAGCTCACAAACAATGTAATATTAAAGAAGCCTACACAAAACAGTGTATACTGTATCATTCCATGTACATGAGATCAAAATCATGTAAAGCTTATCTATAGATATTTGATGATAGAGATCAGAAGAGTTGTGGTTACCATAGACATGGAGGTGCATCAGGGAATCATCTCAGATTAATGTTACATTTTGATCTTTGTGGTAGTTACAAGATGTATCTATATGTAACCATTCATTAAGCTATATATTTAGTATTTGTGAACTTTATGTACATTGTATCTTAATTTATAAAAAATGGGGAGTGAACAGGAAGAAAATTCTTTTGAAAGTTATGCAAATTGAGATAATTAGATTTTTTTTATTCATTCAGATTACCATCTTCTTTGGCAAGCTAGTCTACTAGTTTGAGTGAAGAAATTCTTTGCTAAATTGTAGGTAGATTTTGAGCTAAATGATTTCTAACTTTATCTGAAGTTTCCTGGACCTTAAGGTTGGTGAGGCTGGTGTTAAGGAAGATGGGAGTTATTAATGAATTTTGGGCTTCAGCCCAGTCAAAGCTGGGGGTTTCTACTTTCTGAGATCATGAATATGGTCTCTCATTGGCATACCTTCACTTACTCAAGGGATGTGTTCCCCTCAAAATAATATATAACCTAAAAACACATAGGTATAAAGCAATTTTACACACACAATTTTTTTTTTTTTTTTTTTTTTTGGCATCTTGCTCAAGTAGCACGACTTCTTTGAATCTTTCTTTCTTCATCCATAAGATAACAATGAATGGGGTTGTCCCTAAGATTCCTTCAAATTCTACTAAGTACAAAAGACCAATATAAAACTGGTCATTTGGAAGAGAATGTTTGAAATTGGTTTTCATGTTTAATATATACTTCCTTTTAGTCCAACTCCCTTTTTTCATCATAAGTGTTTCCTAATTGCTATGTAGATCAGATAACATAACATGAGGCTTGCTTCAACTTCAGCTGAACAACACACCCTCGTCTTCCCCCATTCTTTCCCCTTTTATTCCTTAAGATAAAAATAAGTGGATACTAAAAAATTGTGTAACCATCGAATATGAAAAAATGTTTGAAGCAATTTACTTCTTCATGAATAAAATTGAAAATTGCACAATTTACTATTACTATAGCAGATACACCATTCATCTCAGACTGTGTATACAATTTCACAAGTTATATAACCATTAAATTATTACAAGGTTTTTTTTTTTATTTTGAGGGAAAAAGTACTGTAAACTACGATTAATAATAGATACCAAATCAGTCATCGTTAGATTCTGCCAACATTTTCAATGTTTGTTGAAAGGCATAGTTTAACATATCATAATTTAAAAATGACTAGGCATATTTTGAAACTGCACACTGTAGTAAGGCCAGATGTGAGAGCTACTTGATTCACAGAGACCTTTCTCCGTTGGACAGTGTCAGGCACTATTATCATTTCAGACCAGGTGGGGGACTTGCTTTATCAGGGGAAAGCACTAATCTAAACCCTTTACTCTAAGACCCTGAGTGATCTCAGCTGTAAAGTGCTTCTGAGTGAGAATCAGTGAAGGGAAGGCAGAGAGCAGTAACTGTTTTAGATCCACTCTTTTTACAAAATGAGATGGTGCCCCGTGTAACTCTCTTCCCATATAGGGTAGCAGAGGGTAAAGGAAATAAGAAAACAAATGCTAACAGAGTGGATAGGGCAAGGGACCTGTCTAAAACAGCCCTGATAATCACAGTCCCCTTTATTCTCCCTGTGGGAAACATGCTTGGGAAGCCAATACATCTTCAGATGAACATTGGTAAACATTCACCCAGAACTCGAGAGTGTCAGTGTGGGACCTAAATGGTTAATAGTCTTGAGAAAGCCACTGTGATGCTCCTGCTACCCCTGCTTTGGTGCATCCATGTAGACCCCCACCTTCTCTATAGATACATCAACAATAGATTAGGCTAAAGTGACATCGTTCTCTCTTCTCTTAAAAGGCATTTCTCTCACCACGATATGCTCCTTGTATTAGTTACTTTATTAGAATGTTAAGTCTATCTCCTTGTCCAGAGTCTTTCCCTATCTCTGATATTTAATTTTGGGCCAGTCATTCAGTCACAGAGCAACTCAACTTCCTCATCTGTAAGATGGATTTTAATGGGTCAATGATTCTTAAGTCTAGTTGCTCATTAGAATTTCCGGAGGAGCTTTTAAAAATAAAATTAAAGCAGAATCTCTGAGGGTGCAACTTGAGTATTAATATTATGTTTAAAACTTCCCCAGGTATTCAAAAGTCTCCAGCAAGCCTGTGTTGAGCACTGAGGGCGTTTTTGAACGAATATTCTATGACTCTCTGCTGTATCATTTTCAGTAAACCACTTAACTCTTTACTTTGGTTTTCTTCACTGTGAAAGGGGAACTTGAGAGACAGTTTTGCAACAGAAAGCAAATAATCTGCAAAGTGTTTGAAGTTCATCAGAGGAATATGCACTAAAAAAAAAAAAAAACCCCAGTAATTTGCATACTGGCTAAAGTAGCACTAATAATTTACACTTATTGAGCATTTGAACATGTCAGACATTTCTCTAAACCTTTTGAATGAGTTTTCTTTTTTCATCCCTACAACAGACAAAGGGATGAGTACTATTTACTAGTTTGAAGATGAGAAACCGAGGCATAGACAGGTTTAATTATAGCCTATGTCAGAGATTGAATTCAAATATAGACCATGTGACTGGAGTCTACAGCCTGTGCTTTTAAACTGTGCAGTACTATGAACTTCCCTCTTTCTTTTAAATGATATATCCAAATTCCTGTGATGAAGTCCAGGTTAAAATCCACTTTATTCCAAAGGGTGTACAGTTGAATCCCTACCTATTTCAGAATATTTGACCTGAGCTAAAGGTAATAGCCCTGACTGTGAAGGGTTGTAGTTTGACAGATTAGAGCAGAACTCTAGCCTGGGTTTTAAGGAAGTATGAGCATTTCAGTAAGTAATTGAGGAGATATAAAAATGAGAGGCTGAGCTGTAAGATCATGAAGATCATTATTATGAGTCTCTCTTCTGTACAGCTCACAGTTGGGGGTGGTGCACTCTAAGTGGGGCCGGATTATGGTAACCCTTGTAACTACTATGCAGAATGATGAAAATCACCTCAGGTTTAGCTTTGACTGGACTTAGAGAGCTGCTCCAAATAGAGGCTGCCCTCTTCTCTGCATATGCAAAGGCATGTCTATACCCCAGACCACACCATCTCTTGCCTGAACAACTGCATTAGCCTCTTACTGGTGCTCCTGTCCTACCCTGGTTATCCTATAATACCGCATCCTTAAGGTGACAGAGTGATATTTCTCAAACTATAAGTCATATCGCATCAGCTCCCTGCCTGCTTAACACATTGACTGCCAAAAAATTTCCCTGGGGTGTTTTATAATGAAAATAGAATAAAAACTTTGAAAACAAAATGATCTTTTCTAATTTAATAAAAAATTTGTTATTTTTTATTGTTTTCTGTGTGAGTTATATGCAATTAAATTGTCAATATTAATTGTAACAATAAGAACATCAACAAGTAAGATTTTCATGAACCAGCTGCAGTTGCATATGCTTCACGAGGCCCCCAGCTCAAAACCAGTGTGAGTTAAATACAACTCATATGGCAGTTAATGTGTTAAGATCCTTTAGTGGCTTCCTATCATCTTAGAATTCAACCCCAACCCTTACGACAGGCTACAAGGCTCCCCGTGGTCTGGCCCTGGCCTCTTGCTGTTATTTCCTCCTGCTTCTCCCCTAGCTCACTAGCCTCCAGACACCCGCTGCTCTCTGCTCTGCCAGAGCACCCGTTCTCTCCTGTCTTGGGCCCTGCACTGGCTGTGCCCTTTGCCCTAATGTTCTTCTTCCAGCCCCTCAGGCCTGCGTCTGTCTTCCACGTCCCCTCCACAGAGATGATTTCCTTGACCATTGCAGTTTGAGGTACACCCCAACACATGCTCTCACTTGCCGTCAACCCTACACATTGTCATTCACTGTCACCCCTACACATGTTCTTCACTCTACACTTGCTCTCACTGTCACCATTACACATACTGTCACTCACTGTCACCCCTACACATGCTCTCACTTGCTGTCAGTCCTATATACATTGTCACTCACTGTCACCCTACCCATGCTCTCACTGTCACCCCTACACATACTGTCACTCACTAGCACCCCTACACACACTGTCACTCACTGTCACCCTTACACACACTGTCAATCACTGTTACCCAAACACATGTTCACACTGTCAACCCTACACACACTCTCATTTGTTGTCACTTCATACATGTTGCTACTCACTGTCACTCCTACACATACTGTCACTATCATTCCTACACATTGTCACTCACTGTCACCCTTACATACGTTGTCACTTGCTGTCATCTTTATACATGTTACTATCACACACATTGTCACTGTCACCCCTACACACACTCTCACTTGCTGTCACCCCATACATGTCATTCACTGTCACCCTGACACGTGCTTCCACTATCACTCTTACACAAATTGTCTCTCACTGTCACCCTTACACACATTGTCACCTTGTGTCATCTCTATACATGTTACTCACTCTATACATGTTACACACACATTGTCACTATCACCCATACACACATTCTCATTCACTGTCACAAAGACACAGATTGTCACTTACTGTTACCCCATACACGCTGATGCTCAGTTTCATACTATTTGTTTTATATTCATAATAGTATGTATCTAGTACTTGGATATCTTGTGTTTACTCTTTTGTCTCTCATGAACTTAGTTCATGAGAACAGGGACCATGTCTTTCTTGTTCCCTGCTCTATTTTTCACCCGTGTCTGGAACGTCAGGTGGAAGGGGTTCAATGTTTGTTTATTGACAAATGAAAGAAACAGGGATTATTCTGAGAGAGTAACCATTGGGCTAAAACAATAGATTTTTTTGGTGTTAAACATAAATACACATCAGAAAGTATATGAAATGTATGTACATATCACATATTTATACACAAACGTACATATATATAGTTTAGAGAATATTAAACTAAGTGCCAATGCATCAACCTTCAGGTAAAGAAATTGAAAATCACCACTACTTTTGAACAGCCAATTTGCCCACCCCATGACATTATCATCCCTCATCTCCAGCGTAACCACCATCTAGGATTTTTGTTAATCATTCTCACCTTTTTTATAGTTTTACACCTAAATATGTGTCTGTAAATTGTTTTGGAAAACTGGAGAGCAAGCACAGGCTCAACTAGTGCAGAAATAGTGACATCCCTCTCTTAGATGAGGCTCTCAGAGGAAGAGAAGCCACGTAGAGCCAGGGGACCACAGGCTGTCCCAGCTTGCTGAGACCTTACAAAGCCATTTCTGGAAGAATTGGGGGTCAGTGGGACAGATCTGGAAAGTGCCATGAGAAACACACAGCACGTCAGGCACCTGGCAGGGCTCTTGTGTGAACCAGACACTTTATGGCCAGTGGAGACAAGGTCAGAGCCAGAGGTTGCTTTGTATTTTTTGCTGTTGTTTTCACTTTTTGCCAATGGAGACCAGTGAGTTATGCTCCAAGCTGGTGGATTGCCCTTGTGGGTATGACTCCACTGCCCTCTAATAACTTGAGATGGAAGGCACTGTGTTAAGCTATTGGATTACACTCTCTGCCGTTGATTGTAGTTTGCATGGAGGAGCCAGTTATCCAGGTATTCTGATGTCTCTGTGGTAGGCTCTGGTCCCCCGGATGGGGTATACGAATGCCCCAATCTTTGGGAGAGGCCTTGCCACTCCCGAGGGTTGCTTGGACCCTGCTCCCCCTTAAGGTGGGGGAAGGAGCAAGACAGATCGCAGCTGGTGTCTGCAAGCCTGGGTGAGTGTGCTTCTATGGTTGCCGGATCTGCCGCTAGGGCAAGCCATCAAAATGTTTTTCAGGGCTCTTTCACCACTCTTGGAGGGCTGCTCCTGATGGGAGGGGTCAATGGTGTAATTGCTGAGGTCTCTGGCCAGGTTTTTCCTTCCCTGTCTGGAAACCCCAATGTTGGCGGCCACCCGAGCCGGAGAGCAATTCCTGGAGTTATGTTCTTATTAGATGACCTAAGCTGATCCGGTGGGCGGAATCAACAGGCTGCCAACTATTTTTCAGTACCAAAGTCCCACAGATTCGTGCGAGCTACACAGAGAAAGCAGCTTTTCTCTCTTCTCCCCACCTCCAAGGGTGGAGTCCACCATGCCCGGCATGAAAGTGCCTGGGCTGGGGGAGGGGTGTTGCCCCAAACCCCTGTATGCAGCCGCATCTCCTGGCTGGGGACCCAAAGATGGAGGCCGCCTGCCGCTGGAGAGCTAGCGTTGGGGGCGCCACTCAAGACCTGGCGGAGGCCGGTCCAGTGGGCTGAACCACGGTCCGCCAGCTGTTCCTTCTGCATCACAGTCCCGCAGCCTCACGTCTGTCAAGTACAGGACCCTGCTCTTTTTGTCCTGCCCTGAGCCAGCAGAATCGCCAGTGGTTTCCAGGGGCAGAGCCCCCTTTTCGGCAATTCACCTCCTGTGCGCTGGTCCGCTGCCCACCAGAGGAAAGGTGCCTGTCTCCAAACGCCCTCCTGTGGTTGTGGTCACCGGGAGTAACCACTGAGACCGGTCCCTCCCCCGCCCAGTGTGGTCCCAGCACGGAACACCGGGGAGTTCAAAATGTTTCCCGCAATTGTCTCCTTTCCACAGAGCCTGTCATCCCGAGCCATGACTTTGCGCTGACTTCAGGCACGTCGCTGTCTGGGTGGGTGTGGAGGTCTGGGGGGGCCCCGGGTGTCCTCTCGCTGCACTCTATTTCCTATTGCATTTCTTGCACGCTCCAGGCTTTGCGAATGTATCTCCATTTCACCCTTTTTTCTGTGCTGCGTGTCCCACGCTGTTTCTGTGCAGATTCACAACGCTGTTCTTGGGTGGTGGGGGCAGGGATTGATCCACTTATGTGTAGCCATCCAAGTTCTTCACCTCCTTCTCTGGGAGCAGTGAGCCTGGAGGCCACCACTAACCCACCATTTTCCCAAGCCTGACATTCTTACCAAGACACTTTTCTTGACCAAACTCTAGCCAGGCTTCTCTGGACATTTTCTCAATGAGGCATCAACCTCAACCTATAAAGACAAGAACAAACACTAACAAGGCCATATCCCTAGGATGACCCTACCCTCCACCTCTTAAAGTAAAAAAATATATACTGCTTAAAAATACTCAAGGCTGCCAGAAGAATTGACTGTCTGTTCCAGCCAGCATCTGAAGACAGGGCCTCGGTCTCTCAGTCTCTGTGGGAGGGTCGGAGCTTAACTTCAATAAGCACCAACAGCAACCTCAGATGGGTTTCACCAGGACCAACTCTCCCTGATTCTACTGAGTCCCCACTCCCTCCTTCTTTCTCTCCAAAATGCTCAGTCAACTTTGTACAAACCAAAGTTTTGTTCAGTTCATTCTGGGCTCTTTTCTATATTGCAATAGTATTAAAAATAGGCCTAATGAAAATCCGATTACAATTTGTCCTTATCACTTTAGCTTTGTTTATCACTGACATTGATATCACCTGTAGGAAAAAAAAATACTGTCGAAGTGCCAGTACATTTCAGGAGCAAATGCTCTAAAACCAAAAATCTAGAGAAGGCTTCTCTCTACTGGTGTAAAATCTTGATTTGGTAACGTGTGTGCGTGTGTGTGTGTGTGTGTGTGTGTGTTTTTTTCTTACACCCAATTTTTTGTATGCTTGCCCAGTTATTACTGTCTTTGTAAAAACATGACTTCTATGCAGCTCATCATTAGAAACCATCATATTCCAGACCAGCATGTGGGTGCAGAGTAACTAGCAGGCATTTCACACAATTTGTGTGAAAAAAGAGGAGAAGCAAAAGTGTGGGGATATGCATATATTAAATACATGCATATGGGTTGGTAGGTAGGGAAGTAGAAGTAAAGAGATCTGCTTATATTTTCAAAACAAAACACTAAAAGGTAGACCAGAAACTAACAAAAATACTTACTGGTTTGAGATGAGGATGGCATAAACAGGGTTAAGTGAACAGAAATGGAAGGCTTCCTGGAGTATAGTTTTATGCAATTTTGACTTTTTAATCATGAAAATGTTTTACACATTCAAAAAAGTAATCCCTGAATTTGAATTTTTTAAAAGACACTATATATATCAAAATTTAACATAACCATACAGAGGAAAGAATTATTTTAGTTGACTTTAGAATGTAGTATGCTCTGCCTAAACAGTGAGGCAAACTTCACTGATTTCAGTTGATACCTTTATAAAATATTAAAATGTTCTATATATTTGGGCCTATTTTTGGACTTTCAGTTTGTTCCATTGATTTGCCTGACCATTTCTGTGCTAGGATTGCATTATTTTAATTACTAGAACTTAATGGTGTGTTTCAGTACCTGGTAGGACTAATGTCCTCCAGTGTTCTTTATTTTAGAGTTTTCCTTGACATTTTTACTAATTTTTATATGAACTTTAGAATCCCTTTGCCTAGATTTTTTAAAGATGCTAGCAATCTTATTTGGATTGAGTTTAATTTATAATTTAAGTTGAAGAGAATTGACAGCTTTAAAATATTGAGTCTTCCCATCCAAGAGATTTCCATTTGTGCAAGTCTTCTTCCATATCTTTTCAAGAGTTTTCTTCATATAGGTCTTGCATATTTCTTATTTATTCCTAACCATGTTAACTTTTTGTTACTGTGAATGAATGCAATGAAAGATCTCTTTCATTGCATTTTCTAACTGCTATTGATTTCTGTATATTAATTTCTGTACTCTGCCAGTGAATTCTACTCTTCGTAGTGATTCCTTCTGAGTTCATTTTCTAGGGTTTCCACGAATATGGTCACATTGTCTGCAAATAGTGATAGTTTTATTTCCTTTCAATTTTAATATTCGTAATCTCTCTTCTGTAATTATTAGGTTCAATACTTCCAGTAGAGTGATGACAATGAACATGCTTGCTGTTTCCTAACTTTAGCTCTAGTGTTTCTAGTGTATCCCTATAAAGCGTGAGGCTAGCTTTTAAGTTAAAAGAGTTATATTTATCATTTTAAGTAAATGTCTGCTGATTCTTAATTTGAACGTTTGCATTAAGAATAAATGTTAACTGTATCAAATGCTCTTTAACTATTTATGAAAATGATTATTTTATTTTCTCTTTATGTCTATTAATAGAAACCATTAATTTTGAATTATGTTTATAGATAAATGATTTTAAATCCTTAATATGGAATCATCCTTGCATTTTGGGGATAAACTTTACTTGATCATGATGTAATATTCTGTTAATATGCTGGTGGGTTTTGTTTGCTCATGTCTTATTTTAAAATTTCTCCAAATGTTCATAAGTGAGATTATCTGTTGTCTTATGTGTTTATGTAATCTTTGTCAGGTTTTGATGATAATGTTTTGCTTGTTTCATAGAAATAATTTTTCAAAGATTTTCTCTTATTCCATGATCTGGAACCACTTAAATAATGCCAATTATTTTACTTTATAATTATTTTAACTTTAACAGTTTCACAAAATTGCACTGTGATACCATCTGGACCTGATGTCTTTTCTACGTGGCAGTTTTTTGATAATTTATTCTACTTCTGTGGAAGTTCATCTATTTAGATTTTTGGATTTTTCTGGGATCAGATTTAATAAATATTTATGTAGAAAAGTATTCATCTTATCTTAGATTTAAGTTATTTATATAGAACAATCTCCAATTATTCTTTAATTTTTTTCTATGTTTATTTTGCTTAAATACATGTTCTCTCTCTCTCTGCCTCCCTCTTATTTTGATGGCGGATGGCAGGCAGGGGAGTCAGGGTTAGCTAACAGTTTATCTGTTTCACTATTTCCTAAATACACATATTATTTGGATTCTTTTTTATTTACTTATAAGTAAATACTTATAAATATTTAAGGCCATCGACTTGCCTCTGAGCATTATTTTAGCTCAGGGCTTCTCACCCTTAGTACTGACATTTTGGGCCAGGTAATTCATGGTTCGGAGGGCTTTCTTGCACATTCCAGAATGTTGAGCAGCATCCCTGGTCTTTACCTATTAGATGTCAACAGTACTTTCCTCCCCAGTTGTGACAATCAAAAATGTCTTTGGATATTTGTGAAGGTCCTGGGGGCAGGGAGGGACATGATTCTCAGTTGAGAACCACTGCTGTATACCATAGATCCTGATAGTGAGTGACTTTTCATTATTTTTTTCTTATGTGTTCTAAAATTTAGGTTTGGGTTTAAATTTTTTTATGTGATCCATTTGTTATTTAAGATAGACTTTTAAATGCAAATTCTGGAAAAGCTATCATTATTTTCAACAGACCATATAAGTATTTTGAAGTCTTAATCCCTAGTTTTACTAAAAATGGAGTTTGTTGTTTTGTTATTCATTCTTCTTTCAGATGGTATCCTGGATTAGAAAGGAAAAAAGGCTAAATTAATAGCCATTGCTATAGAAAGTTTCTCATAGTTAATATTTGCTGAACACAATATATTCCAGCATTTTCAAAGCATTTTATTTGGACTATTTAATTTAATCTTCCTAGTAATCCTGTTTGGTAGGTATTATTATCTCCAGTTTCTAGGCAGGATCAAAATAACTTGCCAAAGAGCCCATAGATAACAGGGAGAACATAAATATTTCTTAAGAAAGCCTTTAGTTAAAAAACACAGCTCAGTTCCCAAGGGAAGGAGAAAATGTAAGGTCAGTGTTTGGTTTGGTGAGTGAGGCAAGCACAGGTGGATTCTTTTTCTTTGCTAACTCTGGTTGTTCCAGAGTGGCCTGTGTCTGAAGCATTTTAGCAAATTTGAGTTGTAATTCTCCCTGCCTCCTATGGAAGAAGCTTCACTGGGAGGAACAAAACAGCACCTTGGAGTAGGACATTCGAAACAAAGAACAGCTTCACAGGTACGTATGCCAGCCCTCCTTTGTGAAAACACTTCCTCTAGTGGGGAAGAAGTCCCTGAGGTTACAGAAGCCACCAAAGTGGGCACTCTTTGAATAGAACTAGTTAACAAAACATCCATCCATTGAAAGAGACGGCATGCGCTTTGTTATCATGTGCTCAGTATCCTTTGTTTAATAAAAGTTTGAGTTTGATCTCTACATTTATAAGCGTAATTACTTTAATTATTTCTTTTGTGTTAAGAGCAGTGTTTTGCAATAGTTCTAATAATCTCCACCTGTGTCTTTGTGTTATGTTGAAGACTTTGGTGGGAAGCTAAAACCAAATCTAGCCAGATTTTTT
Organism: Eulemur rufifrons; assembly: GCF_041146395.1. Lineage (NCBI taxonomy): Eukaryota > Metazoa > Chordata > Mammalia > Primates > Lemuridae > Eulemur > Eulemur rufifrons. The sequence goes on along the minus strand of NC_090999.1, from coordinate 37,247,847 downwards.
TGCCTCTGGTTTTTGACTTACCACTTACCACACCCATATGTTTCCCAATAAAATAATTTTTCAAGGCTAATGAACAATAATTGATCGATCTTTTAAAATAGTTTTTAATATATTAAAACATGCTATCATAAAAGGTCAGTACTAAAATAGAAATAACAAAAGAGGGTTCTTTATTTTCAAGAAATTGTTTTTAAGGGTCTCTATATAGGTTGATTTTGATTTGTGCATAAAATTCCAATTGAATGGGATTTCATTGTAAAGACTGGGGCTAATACTCTGAAAAGTCTAGGCTCAAACGAACTGTATAGTATAAGGAAAAAAATTCTCCTCTATTATTGTTCAAGCATTTGAAGATATGGTCTTAAACGAAGAGGAAATTCAGAAGTATGTAGGTAGCAAACTACAAGAATCCAAAAAGAATACAGAGGAGGATGTTATGTAGAAAATATTTTTAAGATGTCAGGTTTTTCATATTAATACTTACAAAAGGTTTTCACTTCCAAGAATGAAGAAAAGCTAAAACACCTACCTTTATGGCTTGTTTTCTTTTGTTTTATATTCACTTACATATTTTTGTAATTATAAAATTTAAGTGAATTGACTTTAGAAAATAATTGCGTCCCCTAAGATAGATTCAAAAAGTGAGATTACTTTTTATGCTGATGCTACACAATACAATGTTATGGTAGGTATGACTTACAGGAATAGCTGCATTTTAAACAGCATTGATTAGCATTATCATTTTCCACCAGCAGAGGGAGATCTAAGTCTACTGAAATAAATTAGCAGTTTGCAAAAATGAATGGAGGAAAAAGCTCTCAAATATTATTATACTATGTGTAGAAAATAGAGATCGATAGATAAGTAGATAGTTGAATGAATGGATAAAAGAAAGAAGGCAAACTTTTGGCCAAATATTTTGATAACTGTATAATATAATCCTTCATCGAAGATTAGTGGTAGGATTTGCCACAGGGTTTTATTCTTGTACAAAATACCAGTATGTCAAAATGAGCATCACACAAAAGGTATTAAACATATTTAATATTTAAGTGTAAATCCTAAAATTAACTCTTTGCTTTACTTTTGTTAAGCTCTTTTTCAAAATAGTTAGATATTAAATTGAAACGTCCAATCAATTACATATATTGTGATAAATATAAAATGAGGTTTGGGCTCTTTTCACATTTTACATTGAAGCCTTAGATGCCCAGTGCAATGGTCTGAATAAATATAAAAAATTCATATGTTGGAAACTAATATCCAATGTGATAGTGTTAAGAGGCAGGGCCTTTCAGTAAGTGATTAAGTCATGAGGGTTCTGCTTTCACGAATGGGATTAGTGCCCTTATAAACAATGTTGAAGGGAGTGCCCTGTCCTTCTACATGTGTGGATGCAGTGAGAAGGTGCCATCTATGAGGAACAGACTCTTGCCAGGCACCAAATCTGCTGGTACCTTGATTTTGGACTTCCTACCCCCCAGAACTTTGAGTAATAAATTTCTTTTGCTCATAAATTTCCCAGTCTAAGGTATTTTATTACAACCACAGGAATGGATTAAGACACCCAGGATATATATTTCAACTCAGACTTAATTTACCCAAATTTGCCCACCCAACTTCTTGGCAACACACTCATAAATCAAAATGTTCTTCTCATTGGGTCACTTCCCTCAGTCATGTGTTCATCAGAAATAATTACTTTTTTAATCCATATTTAAGGCACACAAAATTGGATTAACCATACTCCTTAGCTCATCGCATAGTTGTCATTGGTCTTTACATGTATGCATGCCCCTTTTGAGTGTTCCCAAAATCCAACCCTAGAGCTAAATCACCAACAATACACATGGACCTGTATGTTCTTTCCCTCTCCTTTTCCCCTGCCTCATCTATACAAGGTAACAGCATCCTAAATTTTGTGTTTAAAATGTCTTTTTAAAGTAGCATTTTAAATTAGATATATATGCCTGTCTAAACAAAATAAATTTAGTTCTTGAATTTTGCCTTTAATTCTTGATTTGCCTTTTTAACTAAACATTATTAAGATTCATCCATATTGATGTGGATATCTGTAATTCATTGATTTTCACATAATATCCCACTATGTGTATTCAACATGACTTGTTTATGCATTCTACTTTCTATAAGTATTTGTGTTGTGTCCGTTTTGGGGATTACTACCAGTCCTGCCATGACTATGCTTGTATATATCTCTGGTGTACGTATGTAAAGATTTCACTTGCTGAGTTGTAGAATGTAAGAATGATCAATTTACTCTCCTGGCATAATTGTAGAAGTTAATTCTTGATGCACTTCGTCTCCAACACTTGATATTACTAGGCTTCCTAATTTTTACCAACAGAATGAGTTTAAATGGTCCTGATTTGCATTTCTCTGATTATTAATGGCTTTGAGAATTTCTTCTTGTTTATTGACTATAAATAGGTACTCTTCTATGAAATGCTTGTTCATGTCTTTCAATCATTTCTCTATTGGGTTGTTTTTGCCCTAATCAATTTGTAGGAGACCTTTATATATTCTTGTATTAATTATTTTATGGCCACGTGTATTAAAAATAAAATTAAACTGGGAAGCTATTAGGCTGAGAGGGCTTCAGCACCTTGGGCTCCTACAGAAGCAAACCAAAGCCCAATGTAAACAGTAGAATGAAACTTACGCTTAACCAATCAGAAACCACCAACTAACCTTTAACTAGGGACTTTACCAATCAGAAACCACCAACCAACCTTTAAGGAGGGACTTTCCACCTTAACCAATCAGATATATATTTTTCTCTCCTTTCTTGCCCACTTGTAAGTTTCCCCTCACCCATCAGCAGAGTGCAGAGCTGCTTGCAGTCTGATGGTGCCTGATTCATGAATCATTGGATGTTCAAATAAACGTTAAAATTTTAATGTGCCCAAGTCTATCCTTTAACAGACATATGTTCTACCAAGTTATAGCCTATCTTTGGTCATTTTACTTTAAAATATCTTTTGATGAATCAAAGCTCTTAATTTTAATTTGGTCAAATTTATCACTCTTTTGTTATACTGTCAGTGCTTTTTGCATAAGAAATCTTTCCTTTATGGTCAAAAAGTTAATTGCCTATATTTTCTACTAATATTCTAAAGTTTTGCTCTTGACATTTAAGTTCTTACTCCATCTGTAAGGTTTTTTTTTTACATATGGTGTGTGTTAGGGGCTGAACTGTGTCCCCCTCAAATTCATATGTTAAAACCCTAATCCCCAGTACCTCAGAAGAGGACTGTTTTGGAAATAGGGCCTTTAAAGAGATAATTAAGGTTAAATGATGTCATATGGGTAGGCCCTAATTCACTCTGACTGCTGTCCTTGTAAGATAAAATTTGAACACACAGGAGGCACCAGGAGAAACAAAATCGGCCAACACTATGATCTTAGACTTACAGTCTCCAGAATTGTGAGAAAATTTCTGTTGTTCACTCAGTCTGTGGTATTTTGTAATGACAGTCTTAGCAAACTGAAATGGTGTGAGATGTGGATTTCATTTTTTTATATAGAAAAACAATTTGATTCTGATTCCATTTACTGAATAGTCCCTCCTCCCCTCACTAATCTCTCATGCCTCTTCTGTCATTTATCAAAGTTCCATATACATGTGGATCTACTTCTAGGCTCTTTTTCTATTCCTCTGGTCAGGTTGTCTATCTCTGCAGGAGGACCAAACTTTCTCAATTGCTTTCTTTTTTTTTTTTTTTTTTTTTTTGTTGAGACAGAGTCTCACTTTGTTGCCCAGGCTAGAGTGAGTGCCGTGGCGTCAGCCTAGCTCACAGCAACCTCAGACTCCTCGGCTTAAGCGATCCTACTGCCTCAGCCTCCCGAGTAGCTGGGACTACAGGCATGCGCCACTATGCCCGGCTAATTTTTTCTATATAGATTTTTAGTTGTCCATATAATGTCTTTCTATTTTTAGTAGAGACGGGGTCTCGCTCAGGCTAGTCTCGAACTCCTGACCTTGAGCAATCCACCCGCCTCGGCCTCCCAGAGTGCTAGGATTACAGGCGTGAGCCACCGCGCCCGGCCTTCTCAATTGCTTTCTTAATTCCTGTACCTTCATTATAAGTCCTGATACCTGGTAGAGAGATCTTCCTCCCTTTGTTCTTTAAAGCAACTCTATTTTTGGTTCCCTACACAATTTCATATAAATTTTAAAATCAACTTGTCAAGTTTCACTAAAAATCCCATTAAGATTTCAACTGCATCTGCATTAAATTTATAGATTCACAGAGAAATATTTTGTAAAAGATTTATCACCAACAAAAAGTACATTTATTTCCTTTTTTGTTCTAGGGATTACAATTTTGGTTCTGTCCACATGATGGCAGCACAACCTGAAAAATCATATTTTCACAGCTAGAAGACACACTAAGACTTAACGCAGTGTTAATACTTTATTAAATGCCTGCATGCTATGGAAGATAAACCTGAAATGCACATGAAATGTTCAATAGTTTAAATATTGAAGCCTATTTGGTAATAATATAAACCATATTACATGATAATCAAATAATTAATTAAAAAATTCATGACAATCTATGCTTCACAGTCCTTTTAGGCATAAGCAAATGCACATATATAATTATATACATGTATATGTGTGTATGTATATAATTATAAACCAATAAAATAAAAGACATGGTGTATAAAATTAGCTCTGGGAAATTCAGGTAGTATTTTCCAAACTGGCAAGCCTTCTTCAGGCTAGTGAATAGATTTGCATAAATCTGGGGAGCAAAGGTCATTCCTAGGTTTATGAATAAAGGGGAGGATTATGTAATTCTTAATTTCCACCCCCCAGCACCACCCCTTAGTCTAGCCCTGATAATCTTGGGGTTAAAGTCTACTGTCACTTCTGAGAAACATGCCCAGACTTGCCTTCAACTCTTTAAAGAACCAAAAAAAGCAGCAAAGACTGAAAACACTTTCCCTTTCTACTCTGTAATGCTAATGAAGACTTTCTACATTTTGTAGGAAGTATTAGAGACAGAATATCTTTGTAAACGTTTGATTAACACATTGCCACACTAGAAAAAGAAAATTTTCCCTGGGGCCATGGTGTTTTATTAAAACAAAACAATCCTTTCTAATTTGTTATTTTTTTTATTGTTTTCTGTGCTTGAGTTATATGCAACCCAACTCGCATTTTTAGAATTAAATTGTCAATATTAATTATAACATAAGAACATCAACAAGTAAGATTTCCATAACCCAGCTGCAGGGTTTTGCTTCAGAAGGCCTCAGGCTTCAAACAAGCCTAAGTTAAATACAACTCACATGGCAGTCGATGTGTTGACACCACAGAGACCTAAACTTGATAGTGGATTGTAGCAACACTTTTCTAAGTACCTTCCAGGGGTTCATTAATCTGATATTATAAATGTCTCTGGAACTCAGTATCAAAAAACTGTTTACCGTATCTTGTTAACTTAGGTGAAAAGAGTCAAGTATGCTGCTAATTAACATAACTTGGTGATCTACTAAAAAATGCATGATGAATAGTTACTTAAATTCTCCAAGCCCCAGTTTCCTCATTTGTTAAATGCGAATAATAATGTGGGAGACCAGAGTGTGCCACCCCAAATATGGCTCTGAGATAAGGATTGTTTTGAGCTGATTATTTTGAGAAAAAAGACACAGTTCAGAAGCTCTGAAAATGGTATATTACCCTTTTGTAAGGGAAACTGATATTTACTGAAAGAAAAAAATCTCCAATTATAAGAATGTCTCTTCTGTACCAGAAAAGGGTGACTCTAAATCACTAGAGCCTCTTACCAATGGAGAAATACAAACCGTACTCCTATTTACCATACTTTTCCTGGTCACCTTTCCTTAACTGGCCTTCCTCACACTCTTTTCTTTTGATTTAGCTAAAAATGGTGCTTAAGCCCCAATTTTAAGCCATCTCTTTTGAGTTACTCATTTCCCTGGTTATCTCCCATGTACATATGAGATATACACGTTAATGAACTTGTGTGCTTTCCTCTTGTTAATCCGCCTGGTTACAGGGACCCAGGCCCAAATTTAAAAGTGCATAAAATTATTTTTCCTCCCTTACATAACAATGATTTCCCACTCAGAATTGTTGTAAGATTAAATAAGTCACTTACCGAACAGTACTCAATGTTATGCTACTGTAATTCGAGCAAGAAAAAAATGTGCTCCCACGTCAGTAAAACCGCACAGTAAAATCTGCAAGTAGGAAACTAGCCATGTTTTAGCTCACCTGCCTAACTGCTCTCTTCATCCTACCGATTCCCCTATCCCACAAAGTCTTGCATCGACTCTCCCAGCACCAGGACATCTAATGATCCATTTGAACGGACGCATTCGGAAGTAGTCCTAGATCACTTCGATTGCAAAAATCATAATTAGCATCGATTTTAACACCACTAACTCCCAAAGGGGGCCCACATTATTAACACTGCCCCTCAGACTGCTAACCGCACTTCTGAAACCTTTCACGAGATGGCGCCCTTGCTCTCCGATCCTTGGCCACCCAAGGACTAAGCCTTGCCGGGCACCGACCTCCCTCTCCAAGGTTAAGGGTCCGACCTCGGGCAGAGGCTCCTGCTAGGGTGCCGGGAGATGCCAGACGGGCCTCAGGTGGGGTCGGGCGATCGCCCCCCGGGACCCCACCCTCCGAGCGAAAGTCCGCCTCATTCGGAGGCGGCGGTGAACTCGAACTCCGCGCTCGGGGACCCTGGCCTTTCCCGGGCACAGCGTCTCCGCACTGCCCCCACCTAGACGCGAGCGAGCTCGGTAACGGACGCCGCGCCGCCGGGCAGCAGCGCCCGACCATTCCACATGGCCGGGCTGAGTGGGCTCCGGGCACACTCGCGCCTTGACCCCGCGTCAGATCGTGGGCGGCCAGGAAGGACTGTTCGGGGGGCCGGGGGGATGGTCCTGCCTCTACACCGGCGCCCACCGGGCTCGGGTCACTCCACGGCCCCGCCACCGGGCGGCGGGGCAGGGGTGGGGCCAGGCTTCGGCCTTCGGGTTTTTGATTTCAACGCCGAGGCTCGGAGCACTCGAGGAATGGTGAGACGGACCTGCGGACGGCCCGAAGCCGGCCCGAGGCCTCCGGGTGGCAGCCAGCGCTCCGGCCGCGGGCGTTTGAGCCCCGCCGCTTCCAAGAGGAACCCCAGCGGCCGGGCGGTCTCGCCCTTGGCCGTGCGCGTTCGGGCGGGCGGTGGGCGGGGCGTCGCCCGTGACGCCGCACTCCGCCTCGCGTCTCCGCCCCCTCCCCGCCCGCGCGTATATAAGCCGTCGCCGAGCGCTCGCACTCGCACAAGTGGACTGGGGTGTCGGGCGCGGGTTGGGACAGAGGCGCCGGCTCGAGGTCCAGGCCGGGTTCGGACGTGTGTCCGCGCCTCGAAGGGGGCAGCTGGCGGTGCCAGGCGGCGAGGAGACGATGGAACTCTTGCGGACTATCACCTACCAGCCAGCTGCCAGCACCAAGATGTGCGAGCAGGCGCTGGGCAAGTCGTGCGGGGGGGACTCGAAGAAGAAGCGGCCACAGCAGCCCCCCGAGGAGCCCCAGGCCCCGCAGCCCCAGGCGCATGTACAACCGGCGGCCCCCCACCACCATCACCACCACTCGCACTCGGGACCCGAGATCTCGCGGATTATCGTCGACCCCACGACGGGGAAGCGCTACTGCCGGGGCAAAGTGCTGGGAAAGGTGACAAGCGGCGGGCGCCGGGCTGCCGGGCGGGAGGGAGGGCTGCCGGGGCAAGCCGGGTCCCAGCGCCCGCCGCTTGTCGGTTTCTCGGGGGTCCGATCCCGGCGCGGCGTGGGCGCCTCACCTGCCCGCCTCCGGCTTTTGTGCGCTGGCAGAGCCGGGGATCGGCTTGCATCCGTAGCCGCGGATCTGTGCGCCTCTCGAAGCCCGGCGTAATTCATCCCGAGTCTAGCAGCAGGGGCTTTCTGTGCCAGACCTAGCTCTCTCCACCTGCTCCCCAGGGAATTTTCCCAAGTCTCTTCAGACATTATTTTTCATCTCTCCCCACCCCAACTCCCTCCTTAAAGCTCCCCTTTGTAAAGGAAGGAGGGAAACTGTTTGAACTTGCTGTTTTCAGGAATGCGTTTTCCTTTATGAAGGAGCTTTTTACAAAGTAGACTGCATCCCTCTGTCCACCCCTCCATTCCTCAAATTTTTGCTTCTTTTATGCTTTCTTTTGATGGCTTTATTTATTTAATTATTTATTTAAAATCTCTGCCGTCCATTTTTTCTGCCATACTCAGTTCTGTCTTGGCTTTGTTTCCTTTCAGGGTGGCTTTGCCAAATGTTACGAGATGACAGATTTGACGAATAACAAAGTCTACGCTGCAAAAATTATTCCTCACAGCAGAGTAGCTAAACCTCATCAAAGGGAAAAGGTGTGTATGACTGTTGAGTAAAGTATTTTCTTTGTGTGCAGGGATGGCCCTTCCCTGTTAGGAAAATGTCTTCTGCATGTGTAAGCACTAGCTTTCTAGAGGGGATGGGAAGCTAATAAGCCTTATCTTGCTTTTTCATTTAGATTGACAAAGAAATAGAGCTTCACAGAATTCTTCATCATAAGCATGTAGTGCAGTTTTACCACTACTTTGAGGACAAAGAAAACATTTACATTCTCTTGGAATACTGCAGTAGAAGGGTAAGCCTTAACTCCTATTTGAGACCGTTTACCTCCCTCAAATTTAACATGGTAGTCAAACAGCATTTAATCTGGGATTTTTAGCTGTGGCAGTACTTACTATACGACAACATCAACTTTCGTGGCTCATCCTGAATTTTGGTAACTTTGTTTGACAGATTCTCTTTTCTCCGTTTCCTCTTCCTAGTCAATGGCTCATATCTTGAAGGCAAGAAAGGTGTTGACGGAGCCAGAAGTCCGATACTACCTCAGGCAGATTGTGTCTGGACTAAAGTATCTTCATGAACAAGAAATCTTGCACAGAGATCTCAAACTAGGTAAGCCCTTGATGTCAGATGCTGAGTTTTGTGTTAGAGAGAGGCGTTCTTTTCTTCTCTCTCTCTCCCTTTTTACATATTAATATTCTTAATTGGGATCTAGCCTACGCAATCTTGCTTTTTAATGGGTGACTTTAATGTACCAACTGGCTGCCTGCCTCCAAGTGAATGTGTGTGTAGTTGGTTAGAACATCTTTGCAAAAGGATTCACGTTTTGTTTTGTTTATCATCTAGGGAATTTTTTTATTAATGAAGCCATGGAACTAAAAGTTGGGGACTTCGGTTTGGCAGCCAGGCTGGAACCCTTGGAACACAGAAGGAGGTAAGAGTCAGAAAGATGCATCCTACTAGGGTTTTGCGGAGACCAGATACCTTTATTATTTTGCAGTTAATGTTTTGGAGGTCGGTTGATACTAAAAATCTATAAACCACAACAATGTTAATTTAAACAAACACTCACTAAGTACCTACTGTGGACTAGAAAGAACACCTTATGCCTCTAAGTTGATTATTAAAGCAGTCAAGTCTTATCTTTGTTGGAAATATATAAAAATACCACAATGTCCCTGGTCTCAGTTGGATGAAAACACTTTATCATGTGAGCTAAAATATTGTACATGCTTAAAAAATTATAAGTCACTTGGTCAAATGCCAAAAGTCAAATATTTTCAAATAGAAATTCAATATAGTATTTTTAAGGTTTTATTTCTCATCAAGTCACATCAAGAGAATTAAGTTTAAACACTGGAATCGTTCCTAAGGAGCTCTTGATATTTTGTTTTTCCAGAACAATATGTGGTACCCCAAATTATCTCTCTCCTGAAGTTCTCAATAAACAAGGACATGGCTGTGAATCAGACATTTGGGCTTTAGGCTGTGTAATGTAAGTAAATGCACCACAATGATTAAAAAACAAATTTGAATTTAGATTTTAACATTCAAAAAGAGTTGCTTTATGGCCATTGCTAAAGATATGTTTCTTTGCATACAGGTATACAATGTTACTAGGAAGGCCCCCATTTGAAACTACAAATCTGAAAGAAACTTACAGGTGCATAAGAGAAGCAAGGTATACAATGCCATCTTCATTGCTGGCGCCTGCCAAGCACCTAATAGCTAGCATGTTGTCCAAAAACCCAGAGGATCGTCCCAGTTTGGATGACATCATTCGACATGACTTCTTTTTGCAGGTTGGTGCACCATCTTACATCTTTTTATTGCGTGCTATTGATCCCAATTATCTGACAGGTTACTGAAGACCTTTTCTTATACTCCACAGGGCTTCACTCCAGACAGACTTTCTTCTAGCTGTTGTCATACAGTTCCAGATTTCCATTTATCAAGCCCAGCTAAGAATTTCTTTAAGAAAGCAGCTGCTGCTCTCTTTGGTGGCAAAAAAGACAAAGCAAGATATATTGACACACATAGTAAGTTACAAGACTTCTCCCCCTTTTCTGTACCTAATGTTATATTTAAATTTGGTAAAAGATTTTATATTAGTATAATTTAGCCAGTATTTTTGCATACTGTTGAACTTTGACATTTATAACATAACAAAACCCACACCTTGAATTTGTGATTGATAGTATTTTGTAAACAATTAAGTGTGCTTCTTGGATAGTTGCAATTGGATAAAATGCTGTTTTTTGCCTTGGATGCTCATAAGCTGGTTAATAATGCAAAAAGGAGGAAATGTGGCTAGCTGTGTTCCTACCTTGTTGAGATAGACTAATAATACTTATAACTCTTTTCCTTGATTTACAGATAGAGTATCTAAAGAAGATGAAGAAATTTACAAGCTTAGGCATGATTTGAAAAAGACTTCAATAACTCAGCAACCCAGCAAACACAGGACAGATGAGGTATGTTGGGAAAGAATAAAACATATATAAACACTTTATATTATTTCTGTTCTTTGTTGGTAATCACTTGGACTGTGATTATCATGCTTCAAGCATGTTGTATTTACTTAAAGCTTTTTTTCGAACACTTTGAAAAGGAAAGATAGTGCCTTTTAGTTTTAAAATGCATGCAGTTGAGTTACTGTAGTATCTTTTGTCTAGCTTGTGTCCATTGCTTTTTGATAACCTTTCCCAGCAATTGCTCCAATCTTTTCATAACCCGGAATTCTCAACCTTAAATGAATTTAGACGTTTGACTCATTGCATGACTCTTTTCTCTTCTTAGGAGCTCCAGCCACCTACCACTACCGTTGCCAGATCTGGAACACCCGCAGTAGAAAACAAACAGCAGATTGGAGATGCTATTCGAATGATAGTCAGAGGGACTCTTGGCAGCTGCAGCAGTAGCAGCGAATGTAAGTGGTTGTCAATCATATTTTAAATAATGAAACTATAAATCCTGGTGCTAAATACAAAGTAATTGAAATAAATTTATTTTGAAGCTTAATTTGACATAGAAGAAGCAAGATTAGAGGAATTTGAAAAAGATAAGGAATAATCCTGAGTTCTATGTCTTTAGAATTAGTGGAGGGAATCTTGGCATCTGCCAAAACCTGAAGTTTTCTTGCTAAATATTTTATAACTTACATTTCTCTTTGACTTTTCAGGCCTCGAAGACAGTACCATGGGAAGTGTTGCAGACACAGTAGCAAGAGTTCTTCGGGGATGTCTAGAAAACATGCCAGAAGCTGACTCCATTCCCAAAGAGCAGCTGAGCACATCATTTCAGTGGGTCACCAAATGGGTTGATTACTCTAACAAATACGGCTTTGGGTACCAGCTCTCAGACCACACTGTTGGTGTCCTTTTCAACAACGGTGCTCACATGAGCCTCCTTCCAGACAAAAAGTAGGTGTATGCAATTAATGAAATCCTGTCAGTTTTCTAGTCTTGCACTAAAGAAATCTAAAAACAGTGACTAACTGCTTTTATTTTTTTTTTTTTCTCCTCTTTCCCTATCATTCCTGTTTTTTAGAACAGTTCATTATTACGCAGAGCTTGGCCAATGCTCTGTTTTCCCAGCAACAGATGCCCCTGAGCAATTTATTAGTCAAGTGACGGTGCTGAAATACTTTTCTCATTACATGGAGGAGAACCTCATGGATGTAAGTACTATGGTTGTAGAGCAGTGATATATTTAAAAAGTGTAGCCCACAAACCAGTAGCATCTGAGTAATTCTAAAGCTTGTTAGAAGTGCAGATTCTCATGTCCTACCCTATGGCTACTGAATCAGAATCTCTGGGAGGTGGAGCCATTCTGATGCTTGCTTACGTTTGAGAGGCCTTTGCTTTGAAGAATATAGAGTGCACATTGCAAAATCTTCATAGGCACTAACTGACTCTGCTCATCTCTTCCAGGGTGGAGATCTACCTAGTGTTACTGATATTCGAAGACCTCGGCTCTACCTCCTTCAGTGGCTAAAATCTGATAAGGCCCTAATGATGCTCTTTAATGATGGCACCTTTCAGGTAAATGAACCCTTCAGCAAAGTGCATGTTTAGGTCCTAAAAAAATTATTTTTACTTAACCAGTTTAGTCATTGAACTTTTCTTATTCTTCAATATTTAGAGAGATCTAATAGCTACGTTTATTTTTTAAGGTGAATTTCTACCACGATCATACAAAAATAATCATCTGCAGCCAAAATGAAGAATACCTTCTCACTTACATCAATGAGGATAGGATATCTACAACTTTCAGACTGACGACTCTGCTGATGTCTGGCTGTTCATTAGAATTAAAAAATCGAATGGAATATGCCCTGAACATGCTCTTACAGAGATGCAACTAAAAGACTTTTGAATGGACCCTATGGGACTCCTCTTTTCCACTGTGAGATCTACAGGGAAGCCAGTAGAACGATCTGGAGCATGTTGAAGAAGATGGACAGGTGGTGGTACGAAAACAATTCCTCTGTGGCCTGTTGGACTGGGTGGAACCAGACCAGGCTGAGGTATACGTTCTTGACTTCGGACAATCCGAGAGTGAACCAGAATGCAGTTTTCCTTGAGATACTTGTTTTAAGAGGCTTTTCGGACAATATCGCAGAAAGGTGCATTGACTCTTAACTTCTCTCTGTTGAGAGCATTTCAGCCAGAGGACTTGGAACTGTGAATATACTTCCTGAAGGGGAGGGAGAAGGGAGGAAGCTCCCATGTTGTTTAAAGGCTGTAATTGGAGCAGCTTTTGGCTGCTTAACTGTGAACTATGGCCATATATAATTTTTTTTTCGTTAGTTTTTGAAGACACTTGTGGCTGGAAAAGTGCATTCCTTGTTAATAAACTTTTTATTTATTACAGCCCAAAGAGCAGTATTTATTATGAGATTTTTTTTTATGTTGACCATTTTAAACTGTTGGCAATAAAGAGTATGAAAAAGTGGAAATGGTGGTTGTCTCCTGTCTTTAGTACCATGCATTACCACATCATGGCATTCTTCGACAATGGATTCTTGGCACTGTTTGGCATGACATTGAATATAGAAGCACACTAGGCACTTAGATCTTTAATTTTTCTAATCGTAGTTGCTAGGAAGTCAGTCTTTAGTACCAGAAGTCCAATCATAAACTTTCTGGGTGAATCTAGCTTAAGGAGACCACTCTTGTCACAACCAAAATATAGGCATCCTACAAAATCCAAAACCAATTTCTCTCTGGAGTATTTCCTCAACATTCATTTAGCTTGGAGCTGAAAGCCAGAGTAATTCTGTGTAAACAGACCTCTGTTACTAAGTGTCAATAGGTACAGGAAGTTTATCTTAATATGGGCAAAACTGAATTAGAATATGTGCACCACCTAAATGCATTACTCAGCTCCAACCTGCCTAAACACTTCCAGTGCCTCTGGCAGTACTGGCACATAATTCCAGTAGTGGGAAATACTTTGTAAATAAGTCATTTTATTTTCCTTCTGATGCATGGTGGTTTAGGAGTGGTATGGGAACCAAGCTATGGTGTGGGACCCATCTTTTAAGCTATTAATACTAAATTACCCCAGAGTCAAATTTGAAGTTTTCTCATTCAATGGGATCTACTCTTGACAGGTGTAAAGAAAAGCTGCCTATCCTGTTATTCTGAACTTACGGTGATCTGTATAAGATGCAAATAAATTTTTTTTGGTTATAATCCCACTATAAGGAAAATACAGTCCTGTGAAAATTGCTTGGATTTATTAAAGCTGTGTTTACATTGTGATCTCTACAGTAGGGTGTAGTGTAGAAACTACATTTTTCTAAAATTTTTACAAACTCTACCTGGTATACTGTATTAATAAAAGCCAAATCTGGGGAAAGTGTTAGGGGTATTTCACAAGATCCAGATTAACTCTTGCTGGCTGGAATTCTCTGGCCATGTATACAAATTCAGTCTTTGTTAAATGGCTAATAGTAATAGCTGAAGAAAACTGAATAATTGGCAGCTGGAGGTGCAAAAGTAGAATCTAATTTTTATAAGCAGAGAACAATGGAGTTTGCAAATAGTGAAAAATATTACTTCATTACTTCACTGTGGGGTTTCACAGTGTAAGATTGTAGATTACTCCATGGTTTCATAATATATACACACTTACCCATTCTCGTATGTACTAAGTATCTGCCGTGTGCCAGATCCAGGGCCTGGCATTGGAGACGTAGAGTAAACCCAAGCCTCTCCTTTCCCTCAAGGAAGTGACTGAGGAGTGGAGGAGACAGTTCATTTACCTATTAGTCTGATAAGTGCAGTGATTTTATGATAAAGGTATGTACTGGGTGTTGTGGGAACCTACAGCAAGGAATCGTGAAGAGGAAGCCCCAGGCTTCTCAGAAGGGTGGACTCAGATTCCAGAGGAGAAAATTCTTTTTATTGGGTTTTGAAAGATAAGTGGGGGTTAAATGGAAGTATGAGCTGGGGAAGAGTTGTAAGCAGTGGAAATAGCATGCACAGAAGCCTGAAGATGAAAGAGTTCACAGCAGACGTGGGTGTGCTAGTCTGCAGTACTGGAGGTAAAGGCTGGAAGAGATGAAAGAGATGCTTCCCAAAGCTTTTAGGCCGTATCTTGAAGACTGTAGAGTTACTGAAAAATTTTGAGGAGGAGAGTGACATAGCATTTAAGATTGATAAAATTCATTCTGGGGCTACAGGTCAGAGGTGGGGCGAGCAAGATGGAGAGAGCTCACACAGTAAAGAAATTCATGCCATGATTCACGTGAGAAAGGACCTGAAACTTGATGAAAAGGAGCTAAGGAAGAGTTAGGCAGCATCTCCTTTGGCCCATCTGGTTCATTCAGTGTTTCCAGCACTGGGCACCAGACCTGGCATGGGGCAAATATTGAATGAATGAGTAAATAAGGATACATTTGGCAGGGACTTAGAAAGTTGATTTTAACAGAATCTGGAGCCTGATTGAACATAGAGCCTGAGAAAGAGGGCGAGGTGTAGGATGATTAGCTGAAGCAATGATTTGTGGGAGAAACGTATGTATCGTGGGGCCATTGGCTGTAATAATTAGGAATATAGATGGAGGAGCCTGATATTCAGGGAAATGTACTGAGTTTAGGATATCCAAATATATCCAGAAAGCAGCTGGATATACATGTGTATATCTCAAGACAGAGCAAGATTTGGGAGTAACCAGGGTTTGGATAACATCGTAGGAGTAGATGAGCACACATAAGGGTGGATTCCTGTCATCTTTTCCACTCAAAAGCATTTTTTTGATATAGAAGACATCTTTATAAAACAACAGTGTTGATAAATGTTTGCCACAGGAGAAGGAGAATAAGAAATTCCCTAATAAATTACCCTTATAAATAAAAGGATCCTGAATTAAAAAAAAATGACCCCAAAATAACAGATGTCTTTAATGAACACCTTTGATCCCCCAAAGTGTTTATGCATTAGTCCTCGCAAACCCTAACGGGGTATAGGCTGAGAAAAAAAGGGCAATCCTTAAAAGATAGACTAGCTATCTTCAGGTAAGCTTGGATCTCAGATTATTTGATATTTATGACTTTTATATCTTAGTTCCCTCAACCCTTCAAGAACTATTTCTGCATGTAATATTATGTCTACAAGGGAGAAAGCATACTACAGTGGAAAAGCTTCGGAATCAGTCCTGAGTTCAAATTCCTGTCGAGCCATGTGTTAACAATGCAGTCTTCAGTAAATACCTCAACTCTCAAGGCCTCAGTTGCAGACTTTCAGAGAGAAGGAAGATAGTGGAGATCATTGGTTATACAGAGAAGGAACGTGGCGGGTATCACTGGTTATAGAGCTGGATGGTGAGGCAACCTAGAGATTTGCAGCTGCACGAAGCCACTCCCGATGGCGAGAGAGACCCAGAGAAACAGTGGTTGCCAGAATCCAGAACTTGGGTCTTCTGGCAGCAGCTGGAATCATGGTGGTCACTGCTCTCCGGAATTTTGAGATTATAGAGCAAATGCTTGAGATGGCCCTGTACATATTTGGTGAGAAAGAAAAAGGACAAAATATTCTGGTTCTTCTTTCCTTTGTCCTCCAATCTTCCACTGACCAAATGAGCTAGAAGCCAGTAGAAAGAAATCTGAGAAATGTAGTTTCAAGGGTCATTCTTATGTTGCAGAACAAAGCAGAAGGGGAGAGAATGTTTCTGAGCTTTAACAGGCAAATGAATGGCCCACCTTCCTTTCTTAATTTTTTCTCTTCCATTAATTTTGTGCCACTTTCTTTTTTCTTTTTTCATTTCTTGTTTTTTTTTTTTTTTTTGGAGACAAGGTCTCACTTTGTCACCTCAGGTAGAGTGCAGTGGTGACATTAGCTCACTGTAACCTTAAATTCCTGGGCTCAAGTGATCCTCCTGCCTCAGCCTCCCAGGCAGCTGGGACTACAGGCATGCGCCACCACACCCAGCTGATTTTTCTATTTTTAGTAGAGACGGAGTCTCACTCTTGCTCAGGGTGGTCTCAAACTCCTGAGCTTAAGCAATCCTCCTGCCTTGGTCTCCAATAGTGCTAGGATTTGTGAGTCACTGCACCCAGCCTAATTTTGTACCACTTCTGTCTTCTCTTTCTGTTACATCTCAAAGTGATGTGATTGCTAAGAGCTATGGTTTGCTCGGTGGCAAGATGACAGGAAGTGGAAAGTTGAAGAAGGAACAAAGTAGGGTGGAGGGGCATTAAGGCTAGAGTCATTCTCACTTTAGGCCTCTGTGATTTGTAGCATCCTCAGACCTTTTCTAAATTATAGAGATTTTGATCTAATGAAAATAGGTGTGACTAAAAATGAATAGATGCATTTTCACAAAGTACACAGAAAAATCAATGTTGGTATTTTATGCCAATTCCACATATGAGAGCGTCAGTACATTTCTAACGCTTGTAATAAACTTCTCTATAAACAGAAACCTGTAGATTCTACTTTGTTTTTCCTTGACTTGGAAAAGATTCTGGCCGATACATGCTTAGATTCATGCTTTGTTTTAGCACTTCTTTTTTTTTTTTTTTTGAGACAGAGTCTCACTTTGTTGCCCAGGCTAGAGTGAGTGCCGTGGCGTCAGCCTAGCTCACAGCAACCTCAAACTCCTGAGCTCAAGCGATCCTCCTGTCTCAGCCTCCCGAGTAGCTGGGACTACAGGCATGCGCCACCATGCCCGGCTAATTTTTTCTATATATTTTTAGCTGTCCATATAATTTCTTTCTATTTTTAGTAGAGGTGGGGTCTCGCTCTTGCTCAGGCTGGTCTCGAACTCCTGAGCTCAAACGATCCGCCCACCTCGGCCTCCCAGAGTGCTAGGATTACAGGCGTGAGCCACCGCGCCCGGCCTGTTTTAGCACTTCTTTATTGTGCCTTATTAATTTTTGTAATGGAAAGCATCTCTTTGAATTACTACAATTTAATTATAGTAGTGAACTCAAATTAAAAAATTAAACTTCCACATGCAGTGTTAAAATATAATATCATGGTTCATCAATGTTTGGAATTCAATTGAATAAAATATATGGATTTTTCCTCTGGGATTAGCCTTATAATACCTTTATATATATAGCAAAATTGACTTTTAATGACTGAGGTATAATAACTTCACTTCCAAGTTGAGATAAAGTTACTGATCTATTTCTGTTATGAAACACTGAATGATATTTTAACCCAACCATGCAAATTAGAACAAATTTTCTCTTTTAGGCTTGTAAAAAATTAGTATTGTGAAAAATCAGGCAACAGGCCTACAAGAAATAAAGTGAACAATGGCTTTCTTTTGTACTCTTTTGAAATAAGTGTCAGCAGAATGACCTTAAAAGTTATGATCACATAGTCAGACATGTCAAAAGAGTTTTGTTGAGATATCAATTTATTATATAATTTGTGTGATCCTACCAAAGAGAAAAAAAAAGTGAAAAATGTAGGATTATGTGAATGTCAAAGAACTTTGGAACTACATGGAAGATGTTTAAATATTTCAAGAGCTAAAGAAATGCAAAATCTAAACATCTGTAAAGGATTGTAGGCAGAGAATTAGATAATGATATAACTAGTGGTACACTAGTAAATGTTTTATAACCAGCTGTTCTGGAGGTGATAATACTATTTGTTGCATTTGCCAATTTCTGTGGTGTAAATTCTTTTACCGTGAGTGATTTTAAGCTACCAGATTGATGTCATTGAATGAAGAGTTGGAAAGTGATGCACAGTAGTACACCATTATAAAGTATTTCCACCACACAGATACAACAGACATAAACAACCTCAAGGAATAGATAACAATAAAATGTAGCAAAACAATTAATGATGAGTTTTGAGTATTTATTGCTTTTTTTTAATATAATTTATTTAGTTGTAAGTTTATGTAATTTGTATAATGGCTGTGTTTAACAACGGGCTTGCACAATTCTTGAAATTTTAACAATGAGTTCTCACGAACCTGTGTACACCGGCTCCAGCATAGCAATAGTAATGACTCAAACCCAAGGATGTGGACCAGGATAACACCCCTATATTCTGAATAATTAATAGGGCTTGATACTTTCTTTTGACATCTCAGAGGGTACTGCAGTAAGTATCTGGGTCTATAGTTCTGGTTATACAAAAAATCTCAGCCAACCTATGTTACAAACAAATTGTTTAGATGACATAATAGTTTCTTTAGTAGTGAAGTACTTTTTAATCTCAAGAATATTTAGCATTAAGCACATAAGTATTTAAGATAATCAAAATCATGGAATTAATAACTTTTGTTAAAGAATCTCTACATATTAGGCCCAACATTGGAGCTGCATGTTATTACTTCATACATAGTAATGCATTTGTACTATAATCCAAATTAAAAAGTGAAATTTTAGTAGGTATATAGATTTAGAATCTTAAATTGAAATCTTATGACATTTATATTTAGTATTATACTGTATAAGAATTTAAATTTCTCATGCCTATAATTTTAATTTATTTAATTAATAAGGACGCTTACATACTTGGGAATATTTGCTACATCTGACAATTACAATACAGTATTTTAAAAGAATGTAAAATATATTATACATGTAATATAAAATATTTAAGAAAGTTTAATTAAGTTTATAACTAGGATCATATATTAAAGTCTCCTTAAAATTTTTTATTGAAATATAAAAATAGAATGTGAATTTTTAATACTAAAGTTAAAAGTGCAAAGAAGAACTAGAGGTTTAAAGATCCCAAAGTTAGTTTTTTTTTAAACCAAATGTACTTCTACCAATAAATCTCATTGGCAAACTGTTTTCCTAGGAATTTGTGTCTGGAGATGAATTTCAATATAATATTCTAATACAGTCATGTAATTTTATTCCAGTAATATGCTTTTGAGAACATGAAGTAAGTAGAAATGAAAGGGGAAAGTGGAATCCAAATAAAGAATAAGGCAAACATTTAGAGCCGAGATTGGATATTGCCAGAGAATAGACATCTGGTTGGAGTACAAAAAGTTTTAGAGAAGCTTTTAAAACATTTTCAAGTAATTGTCATCACTTAGTCACTGGGCACTTTCAGAAAAAAAAAATTAAAATTTCCAACTTCTTTTGAAAAACGTCATGATCAGGCAATACTGAATTTGCGTTTCTACGTATCAACAGCCAGCTGTAGCTGATAGGCACCAGCTCTCAGAGAAGGCGCAAGGCCTTTCCACGGGCTTCCCCCCACTGCTTCGCTCGGCTGATTCCTCCAGCCATTTGAACGTGAATCCATTTCATAGCGTCAGGTGAAACTTTCAGGGGACCTGTCTATTTTCAAATTCTGTTTACAAAAGTTGGTTTTATTTCTACAAAGTGTATTTTGGGTGATTTTACGGAAGGTATGGGCTTCATTAAAAGCTCCTTTCTGGGCATTTTAAGTGTTACTGGTTTAAGTAGTGTCAAAGGCCAGGTAGCGCTGAAGAGAAGTGAAAGAGTAAGTCTGACGAATGAAGACCTACCAAAGTCTTCATAAGTTCCACCAAAACATGGGTGATTTTTTTTCTTCATGGATTCTCATCCAATCAACATAAGATTACTAAATTCTTTTTTTTTGCCCCCACCCCCAAGGTTATTAAATTCATCTCATAACATTCTCTTAAACTCATGATGAAATGTAGGATAAAGGTGAATGTGTAAGTTTAGTAGATTAGAAATAAGAGATTGTTGCTTGCTTAATTATACTGACTGTTCAAATAGAAACCTCATTAACAATTGCCATAATCTTTAGGCTTATTGATAGACTCACTTAACTGATCTGAAATATCTGGATCAGGTGTGTGGGCTGGTGTGGCTAATCTCTTCATTCCTTTGACCGTAACGACAGAGTAACATAATTGTTAGAGGTGAAGCAACATACATGGAGATGAAGGAGCAGCTGTGTGGCAGCAAGTTGCACCCGCCACATGTGGACTTGACCTCATGAATCCTTTAATGTGACAAATTTTCATGTTTCTATTCACTGTCCTGTAGGTATGACTGACAGTTCTGCTGCAGAGAGATTAAGGATTAAGCTCCAAAAAATACTCCCAATATAGATTAGTCATAGGGAAGGGCAAGTGACTAAAATAGGCCCAAAAGAAGCACCAGGATTTTTGGTTCATTAAAATAATATACTTTGAGTGGAGGCAACTAAATCTTCCTCCAAATATAACTCTTCTACTTAAACTATTAAAGAAAAAAAATCTTTTGAGTTTTGTAGAATCTGATACATTTCTCTCAAGTTTTTCCTTCCCTAAGTGTACACACACACACACACACACACCCCCCGCACACACATATTCATATTTTAAGTCAATCATCTTATAATTGCTCAAGTTAAAACCATGTAGTCAATAGCAAAAAAGACTTTGATACAGTAATTCAAAAACTCAATTAAAAATATATTTGGAAATGGACTTTTATAAACGCATTCAGGAATAGCAATGAAAACCAAATTGTTTGATATGAATAGAAGTATGTAAATTAATACTCTTAAAAGTCCTAATGTGTGAAGAAATATGGTTAACTTTGAAGAAAATATGCTAATCATATTTTTTGTTTAAGATACAAAATTTATGGCAAAAATTCAATTCTCCAAATAAGAAACATGTGGTCAAGATAAAAACAAATTAAGCAAATTATGAAAATATACAATACAGCAGAAAAGGCTTGGAATGTTAATCAGGTATATCAAGCTTGAAGTACCTGGCCCAGTTGCTTGCTGAGTAATCATGAACAAGACACTGTTTGATTCTTATTTTTCTTTTCTGTAAAATAAGGATAATAAAAATTATATTAGACACCATTAAATTGGGCAATATGATATTGATAGTACTTGCCCATTTTCGACCTACAACAAAACCCATTTCTTACGGAAAAAAAATAAAAAAGAGGACAAATGACAATGTAAGCTTTCTCCCTTCTCTAATATTATGTCTTATATTAACATTTCTCTGTGTATATTACCGGTTTGTTTTATATCATCAGTAGTTATTGATATTCATACCATATTATGCTGTTGTCATTGAGTAAAGAGTCTATCTCATACATAACAATTAAATTTTTGTTGGAGATTTTCAATTATTAATTGCTTTATTCATTATGCTCCTAGAAAACCAAGTTAAGGAATGTCCCAAAGTGAGAGAGATTTATTCTGTTATGACTAACAAAATCAAAGGAAAGTCACATAAACATTTCTTGCATTTTGAGCTGTTTTTACTTGCCTTCTCTTGTTACAGTCCCTTCTCAACTATCTTCAAAAAAGATTCCCCAGCTGTGTGCCAAGGAATACCAAATTTATTTGATATCATAACATTTTCCATCAAAATGTATTTACTGGAAAATTCTTTTAGGAAATGCTGAGTTCAATAAAATAAAACAAATGTCTTTAAGTCAAGACTGCTCAGCAACTTTAATGTCTTTTATCTGCATTATGAATCTCCAAGAAAGGAGTAGAGTGTGAAGTTTTGTCCAAACTTACTTGTGCTGGTACATTATTTTTCTTAGAATAACTTTTAAGATCACGAAGAATGTTTTTGGATCATAGTTTATCAATATATGTAGTACTTGTCCTCTATATGAAAAATTTAGCTTTAAAAGATCTTGAACTTGTCAGATAGGTTGGAGTGCAAGCCTAGATTTTTTTTGGCAGTAGGACAATTGCAAAGACGTGGAATCAACCCAAATGCCCATCAATGTTTGAGTGGATTAACAGAATGTGTTATATGTATACCGTGGAATGCTACTCAGCCATGAAGAAGGATGAATTAATGCCTTTTGCAACACTCTGGATGAAACTGAAGACCATTATCCTAAGTAAAGTATCTAAAGAACAGAAAAACAAGCACCACATGTACTCACTATTAAATTGGAACTAACTGATGAGCGCACATGTGCACAGAGGAAGTAAAACCCAATGGAAATCAAGCAGGGGGGAGGAGGGGAGAAGGGGATGGGTGAAAACCTACCCAGCAGGTACAATGAATGCTATCTGGGTAATGGGCACACTTTTAAAACCCTGACTCAAATATTAAAAAAATGATCCATGTAACCAAAAACATTTGTGCCCCCATAATACTTTGAAAATAAAAAAAAATTCCTTGTTATTTCAACTTGGAGTCACATGGTTGGTTGTACTAAACAGCAATATTTTTTCATCCTGACTTTGAGAGGAAGAAATGAAATAGAAATGAAATAGAAATTGTTTCAAATAAAAGTGATTTCCTCAATTTAGGTAAACACAACTGGAAAAATAATTTGAGAGGAAAAATGAATGAATTTGAATTGTGGTCTGGGAATAATAGGTCTTGTTGATTTTAAAATACCTAAAATATGCTGTGGAGTGGCAGTGAAACTCTTATGGAGATAAGAGTTTAAACATAGCCACACTAGCTTCTTTGGTCAATATTAGCTGAAATGCCAATGCTAACTAAACATAACAAGATGTCATAGTTATTTATCCAGGAAAGGAAGCTATAAAATAATGCTCTTCTGAGTTCCTAGATACATCAAAAGAATTTCACCTTGGACTTAATAACATTTACGGATACATTTAAAATTGCAATTCAATTGACATATTTTATGGGCTTAACTAATAATTAAAAGTAAGAATGTGCTTTATTTCAGGCATATAACAGCTGGTTTGCTTTAGTAAAGTAGATAATACAGTGTAATGTACTATACAGCAATTTAAAATTTTCATTTGGACTTCCCAGATTACAATGCTTCTGTATCATTTCAAAGTCAACCTTGATAGTCAATAGTACTTTTATGGAAAACATTTTGTTGGTTCAGGTGCTTTAGACAATCCAATCCAGTGTGAAAGTTTGCATTTCTTATCTTAAAATGTCCTCTCAAGCATTAGCATACCACATCAAATTCGTAAGCCATAGCTGTCTCCATGGCTTAATGGTTTTATCCCTAGTAACTCTGGCTTGTTGAAGTGGAGTCATTCATTAGAAAGGCCACAGCTGTCTGGCTGCTGCACCTCAGGCTCTCTTTGGAGAGGTTGCACATCCTGTAGTTCCCCTGAGCAGAAGGCCTGCCAACCTGACTAATGAAGACGGTCACCAGGCCCAGCAATACTGTTGTGCCATGATGGATTATGTAGCAATGTGGCACTTTTAGTGTCAAAGCAAAGCCTGCTTCATCATTTTGCACTCTGTTCTGAGCCAGGCAGTGTCTAAAGAACATGTTGTTACCTGTGTAGAGCAAGATAGGCAATGTTTATGTTTATAGCTGGTACAAACCAAGTAAGATGAACTCTTGGGTGGAGGATACAGGGTAAGGAGATTGCAACCATCAGCAGCGGGCTGTAAAATGGCACAATCTATACAGTTAGAAAGTCCATTTACTGTCTTGGCACTTAAAGTGAAAAAGAAAAAAAAATAGTAATAATAATAACACAAATTGTGGTCAGTTTAGTGTGGCAGGAATCTTTGGTGAAATCTTAATTTCAGTTAAAAATCACATTTAAAATATATTCAATATAAATCTCACATTTCTATTTCTAGAGCATCTCTGTCACAATACTTTAAAAGCATTAGTTCCTTCATGTAGTGATGGCAGTGGGTGGCAAGCATTATCCTCTCCATTTTAAAGACAGAAATTGATCATCACAGAAAGTGACCAATTTATTCATCATTGCGGAGTCAGTGGTAAACAGAACCTGAAGACAAAGAGTGCAAATAAAATAGAGAGTTCATGTCTTTGTTCACTTCATCCAAAAATTTCAAGAGGCCATACCTCCACTGCATTCATTGGGATAAACATAGCTTAAAAAATGAATCTCCCCAGCAGCGTGGGTGTTAACTTTTTTCAGAAGCGTGGCCACAGCTAGAAGGGCAGCATAGGCTGTGGTAAGGGAAGTTGCTGGAAGTCCCCAGAGCTGGCTTTGCCGCTCATGAGCTGTTTGACCTAAAACAAGACATTTCCTGAGTCTGGGTTCTCATTTGCAAATCAGGATAAAACCACACTAACTCTATGTCAGGGGTATTGTGAGGATCACACTGGGTAACAGGCTTGAAATATTTTTGTAGAATGCAAAGTGTTGTACCAAAATGAGGTACGGTTAATAATCTTTGTTACGGGTGTCATAGCAAAGCCAAGGTAGGCAGAAGCTTCTCATGTTGAGGCACCTAGGGAGGATACTGTGAGGATACCCATGTGGAGCTATGAGGAACCCGAAGTGCATGCTCCTGTTAGGGGCAAAGAAAGACTGGGCCAAGAGGGGCTGGACCACTCTTCATTGGCCAGGGCAGGTGGTGTGGATCTAGGGCAAATCCCAGAGCCTGACTTCCACACCTGGGGAGAGTCCTAACCTTGGCATTATTCCTGGGAACTCAGAAGGCTCTCTTTTGGGTTCCTTTGTCTCAGCTGCCCATCATGACCAACATGACAACTCTGGTACTGCTGACACCGAACAAAGAAAGCTACCTGTCCCTCTTCCAAGGGACACAAAACCATGCACACACGTGCGTGTATGTGTGCGTTTGTGTATGCTACAATTATTCTCCTTAATATATCCTGTCACAATCAGCTTACAACTTTGGCCTTAAAGATAAAATCCTTCAGACTGTGCCTATACTTTCTTCCTTCTATTAGGAATCCCTGAAATGGTCATAGCCACCAGAAGCAATGAGAAAGTTTTCTCATCTACAGGCCTAATGATGTCAAAAGCATAACATTTAAGAAAGCAAAACAGAAAACAGAAAACAAATGATAAGGTCCGAGTAACAGCCCCTGTCTAGCCCCTTCCTGGCACCTACGTGGCTGCTATTGTGTTGACCTATTTTCTTTGGATTGCTTCCTAAACTATGTATTAACTTGAATGTAATTACAATGTCAGTTGACTTCTTGGGCCAGAGACAATTACATGCTGTATTAAGGAGATAAACTCAGGCCTTGCTAATCAAAGTATGACATACTACTGATAATGCACAGTGAACCCACACATAATGAAAAACTGAAAAACAAAGACATCAAAAGCAGAGTGAGAAATGTTTAAAACACTACTTATCAGACGGTGTGCAAAGGACAATGTTGGAGATATATATATATCAAATATACATATACATACAAAAATTGTTTGTGGCAACCTTGTGTGGAGCAAGTCTATTGGTGCCATTCTCCCAACATCATGTGCTCACTTTGTGTCTCTGTGTCACATTTTGGTAATTCTTGCAACATTTCAACATTTATTATTATTAGTATTAGGTTAAGTATGAAATATCCAATATCCTTAAGTACTAAGTTTGATAGTTGATATCTCTGACATTTCACTTTGATAATTCTTGTTTTATTTTTATTATTATCCTCATTCTTTCAAGAGCACAGTTTGGCTTTTGATTATCTTTCAAATTTTTTTTAGTGCAATATTTGTGAAACCATAGATAAGTCAAAAATTTGTGCTATTTTCGAATATGAGTTCCCTTGTGGAACAAATGCTGGGCAGACAGCTCAAAATATCAATGAAGTGTTTGGGAAGGATGTGGCTAATGAATGCACAGTACATAGATGGTTTGAGAAGTTCTATTCTGGTGATTTAATATTGAAAATAAGCCACGTGGGCGACCTGAGACCAAAGTGGACAATGATGAACTGAAAGCCTAGGGGAAGCAAATTCATCTCAACCTACACGTGAATTAGCAGCAAGGTTTGACATTACTATTCCAACAATATTGGACCATTTGAAACAAATTGGTATATGTGGTGTTTATTTTTCCATTCTTGTGATACTTCACTTAGAATAGTCTCCAGTTCCATACAGATTAATACATGAGGTATTAGTTCACCATTTTTTATGGCTGAGTAGTACTCCATGGTATACACATATCACATTTTATTAATCCAATAATGTATTGATGGGCACTTGGGTTGTTTCCACAGCTTTATAATTGTGAATTGTGCTGCTATACACATTCAGGTGCAGGTGTCTTTTTTTATAAAATTTCCTTTTTTCCTTTGGGTAAATACCCAGTAGTGGGATTGTTGGATCAAATGGTATTTCTACATTTAGTTCTTTGAGGTATCTCCATACTACTTTACCATTAAATTGGAACCTTTCGAACTATACTTACGTGCACAGATGGAAATAAAACTCATTATAAATCAAGCAGATGGGAGGGAGGAGAAGGGGTTGGGTAAATTCACACCTAACAGGTACAATGCACACTATCTGGGTGATGGGCACACTTACAACTTTGACTCAAACTGTGCAAAAGCAATTTATGTAACCAAAATGTTTGTACCGTGTAATACTCTGAAATAAAATAATAATAATAAAAAAATAGGCAAGGTCAAGAAGCTGGATAGATGGGTACTGTATGAATTAAATGAGCATCAGAAGAGAAGTTGTCTCAAAGTTTGCCTTTCTTTGCTGTCACAACATAAAGGCAAACAATTTCTACACTGTAGTATTATGTGTGATGAAAAATGGATTTTTGACAATCACAAGCTTTTGGCACAATGGTTGGATAAAGATGAAGTGCCAAAACATAGTCCAAAACCAAATATTCATCAAAAAAAGCTAATGATGTCTGTTTGGTGGTCCAGCACTGGTTTTATCCACTACAGCTTCATGAAACCTGGTCAATCAATGACAGCAGATGTCTTCTGCAACCAGTGATGAGAATGCTTGTGATGAAGCAGCCAAGATTGGTCCATAGAGACAGGCCAATCCTCTTGCAAGACAACACTTGACCACATGTTGCACAAACAATGCTGCTCAAACTACAGAGGCTGGTCTTGGAAACTCTCTGTCATCCACTGTATTCAGCCAACCTTGCACCAACTGACTACCACTTCTTCCAGGCTTTGGACCACTTCTTATAAGGAAAAATATTCAATTCTCAACAAGCTGTCGAAAACACATTTCACAATTTCACTGCCACTTGCTCTGCAGGCTTCTTTGCTGCTGGCATAAACAAGCTACTGTTAAGATGGCAAAACTGTGTCGATAGTTTAGGTGCATACTTTGATTAATTGTACTGCTTCTTGTTTGAGATATAATAAATTAAGCTTTTTTTATTTTATTTTATTTTTATTATTATCTCAGAATATTGTGGGGGTACAAAAGTAAACTAAGCTTTTGATTCAAAATCAGACATTTCATATTTAATGACCTAATATATCTCTTATCGTGATCTATGATCAGTGATCTTTGATATTACTATTGTATTTGTTTTAGGTGCCATGAATCCTGCCCATATAAGATGGCAAATTTATTTCATAAATGTTGTGTGTGTTCTGACTGTTCCACTGACCAGCCATTCCCCATTTCTTTCCCTTTCCTCAGGCCTCCCTATTTCCTGAAAAACAACAGTATTGAACTTAGGCCAATTAATAACCCTACAATGGCCTCTAAGTGTTCAAGTAAAAGGAAGAGTCATAAGTCTCTCACTTTAAATCAAAAGCTAGAAATGATTAAGCTTAGTGAGGAAGGCATGTCAAAAGCTGAGATAGGCTGAAAGTTAGGGCTCTTGTGCCAAACAGTTAGCTAGATTGTGAATGCAAAGGAAAAGTTCTTGAAGGAAATTAAAAGTGCTACTCCAGCCAACACACGACTGATAAGAAAGAAAAACAGCCTTATGGTTGATATAGAGAAAGTTTTAGTGGCCGGGATATAAAATCAAATCAGCTACAACATTCCCTTAAGCCAAAGCCTCTCAACCTTCTCTATGAAGGGTGAGAAAAATGAGTCATCTGCAGAAAAAAATGTTTAAAGCAAGCAGAGTTTGGTTCATGAGGTTTAAGGAAAGAAGCTACCTTCAGAACATAAAAGTATAAGGAGAAACAGCAAGTGCTGATGTAGAAGCTGTAGCAAGTTATCCAGAAGATCTAGCTAAGATAACTGATGAAGGTGGCTACACTAAACAGCAGATGTTCAATTTAGATGAAACAGCCTTATCTTGGAAAAAGAGGCCATCTAGGACTTTCATATCTAGAGAGAAGTCAATGCCTGGCTTCAATGCTTCAAAGGATGCTGACCCTTGGGGTTAGGGGCTAATGCGGTTGGTGACTTTAAGTCAAAGCCAATGCTTATTTAACATTTTGAAAATCCGAGGGCTCTTAATAATTTTTCTAAATCTACTCTGCCTGTACTCTAGAAATAGAACAACAAAGCCAAGATGACAGGACATCTGTTTACAGCATAGTTTACTGAATATGTTTAGCCCACTGCTGAGACCCACTCCTTAGAAAAAAGATTCCTTTCAAATATTACTGCTCATTGAAAATGTACCCAGTCACCCAAGAGATCTGATGGAGATGTACGAGGATATTAATGTTGTTTCCATGTCTGCTAACACAACATCCAATCTGTAGTTCATGGATCAAAGAGTAATTTTGACGTTGAAGTCTTATTATTTAAGAGATACATTTCATAAGGCCATGACTGCCATAGATAGTGATTCTTCTGATGGATCTGGGCCAAGTAAATTGAAAACCTGAAAAGGATTCACCATTCTAGATGTCATTAAGAACATTCATGATTCATGGGAGAAGGTCAAAATATCAACGTTAACAGGAGTTTGGGAGAAGTTGATTCCAATGCTTATGGATGACTTTGAGGGGTTCAAGACTTTACTAGAGGAAGTCACCACAGACGTGATAGAAATAGCAAGAGAACTAGAATTAGAAGTGGAGCCTGAAGTTATGACTAAATTGCTGCAATCTCATGATAAAACTTGTATGAATGAGAAGTTGCTTCTTAGGGATGAGCAAAGAAAGTGGTTTCTTGAGATGAAATTTACTCCTGGTGAGGATGCCGTGATCATTGTTGAAATGACAACAAAGGATTTAGACGATTACATAAACTTTGTTGATAAAGCAGCAGCAGGGTTTGAGAGGACTGACTTCAATTTTGAAAGATGTTCTAATGTGGATAAAATGCTATCAAACAGCACCACATGCTACGAAGAAATCTTTCATGAAAGAAAGAGTCAATTGATGTAGCAAACTTCATTGTCTTATTTTATAAAATTTGCACAGCCACCCCAATCTTCAGCAACCACCACCCTCCTCAGCAGCCATCAACCCTGAAACAAAATCCCCTACTAGCAAAAATATTACAACTTACTGGAGACTAAAATGATTGTTACCATTTTTTAGCAATAATGTGTTTTTTAAATTAAGGTATGTACATTTTTTTGGCATAATGCTACTGTGCACTCACTAGACTACCATATAACATAAACATAACTTTTATAGGCATTGAAAATCAAAAATTTGGGTGACTACCTTTATTGTGGTGGTCTGGAACTGAACCTGAAGTATCTCTGCAGTACGCAATATATATGTTGTGAAGCTTTAACAGAATCCCACAGATTGGGTGATTAACAAAAAACAGAAATTTATTTTTCACAATTCTGGAGGCTGGGAAATTCAATATTATGTTAAGGCAGTGGCATCTGGCAAGGGCTGATCTCTGCTTCCAGGCTGAGGTCTTGAATGCTGAGTCCTACGTCCTCTGGAGGGGAGGAATTCTGTGTCCTCACATGGCAGAAGAGCAGAAGAGAGCATAGCCACTCCCACAAGCCCTTTATGTAATAGCATTAATTCATTCATGAAAATGGAGCCATCATGATCTAAACATCTCCTCCCAAGAAGTCCCACCTCCCAATACTGCTGCACTGGGGACCAAGTTTCCAACAGAGGAATTTTGGGGGGACATCTTCAGACTGTAGTAGGGACTAAACCCATTTTTAATGTAGTTTTTGTGTTTTCTTAGTTGCTCCAGTCTTGGGAGAGATAGGGGAAGGTAAACGTGGAGTAAGATGAACAGTTATAATGTTGGGTATCTCACCCCTACCTGTTACTGTATTAACAGAACCTTCAACTTCCATTGAAATTCTTCTCTACCTACTTATTTTTGGAGTCTGCAGGGGATATCTCACTAGCATTGTCATGCGGTTCCTCTACTTGCTTTAGTCACAGGCCATTTTGTTTCTTTTGATTTTCCAGTGGAAGAAATGTCCAGACTTCCACGATGTCCATCTACTCAGTATCACTGCTCCTAGGTGCCATCCTAAGCAACATCCTGCTCTTGTACTGTAACCTTCCAGATGACAAATTTAGAGTATATATTCCAGAACCTTCTGTGGCTGAAGACATGATGCACATGGTGTGTGGCATGCAGAAGGGGGAGGAAAGCCCATTTACCCCATTCTGTGTGTCACTTTGTCATATAAACATCAAAGTATTGCTGTTTTGTGAATTTTTAGTGAAAATAACTATTTCAAGTTTTATTCACAGTGTCTGTGGGGTCAGGGGTGAGGGCAAATCTGAGTGATGGACATTATGTCAAACTCTGGTCGAGCACACAGGTTCTAAGGTCAGATCATTGAGTCCAAGTCCCAGATATATCGTAACTAGTTTTGTGATTTTTGATCAAGTTCCTTGACTTCCTTTTCTGGCTCTTTATCATGTCCCCTTTAAATTAGGCATAAAATCTATGCCATAGAACAATGAATCTTCTAAGGATTCAATATGATAATCCACAACAGTGTCTGGCACAGAATTAAGACTCAAATAAATATTAGCTAGCATTTTTCTTCAACCTAGTCACAGGTGGGGGAAATATTCTTAATGTGAAAGACATTGAGGTAGACTAATTTCAAATAAACATAATAAAAACTCCCTTTGTGGAAACTTTTTTGTATGCACATGATGAAATTTATTACATATATCTTCTTTGGCTGGGGGTAGGGGAAGTAGCCTTCAGAGAGCTACCTTTGCCCCATTAGTTATTAGTAATTGATATGTTGGGCAGGAGCTAGGTCTGAAATTCCATTGTAACACACTTATACATCGTGTAACCCTAGTCAATTCATTTAGGTCATTTCTACAAATCTCTTTACTTATTTTTGGTTGATTTTCCTTATTGTTCATATAGTGCCAAATGTCTTGATTAAGCAGCTATTTTTTTCCTTCATGACTAAATCAGTTGTACTGATGGAATGAAATTAATAATTTTGGCACAGTGTAAACCATAGCCTTAATATTCCTATTTAAGATTTTCTTTATGTATCATGAGAATAATCAAACGATTTCAAGGATACAATGAGAAATGACTAGTAACACTCATCAAAATATTTTGAAATGCAAAGTGCTCTGTAAATAATGATGATGTATGGTAGGTATAACATTGAGAACCCTGTTTTATCCCCTAAAATAAGCATTTCCAATAAACTAATATTTTAGGAGGTAAGAAATTACCTTATGATTAAGTCAGATTTGAAATATGATCCTTTTTCATGAATACCAGACATTATATGAATTGTGGTCAGAATACAAATCAAACTGGTTTGACATTTCATTAGCACAAATCAAACTGGTTATTTTTTATCTCTTTACTCCCATCTGTTACATCTTCTAGAGGGGAAATCTATTTAAAAAAATAAAACTAAATTCCAAATTAAATTTCATCTTTTCTAATAGGTACTTTAGAGCATTAAGTTCAATTTCTAAAATGTGCCTTAACAGTGGAAGGTTTTGGTTAAAGAAATAAACGCTTGTGTTATGAAAATTGCCTCAGAGCATTTCAGTGCGTCAACATTCTTTTATTCATGAGTAATGAGTGCCAAAACTTATTTCAAAGTATAATGATAAATATGGTAATATAAACTTTGTTTCTATTTACAAGCAATTGAATATCTTCCGCATATGAACTAGTTCATTATCACAATGTGAGTGCTGAACTGGCTGGGTTGTTACAGACTTTCCTGACCTCTTTTCCATAAACAAGAGCACATGGAATCAAGTTGTTATAAATACATTTGTACAATGTCTATTTTCTCTCCATTTCCCTCAGCTGAAACCACTGCATAGTATTTGCTAATATCAAAACTCAGCATATTTTAAATTCCTCCCAACTTTTGCTACAATTGTGGTTCTATGATTTAAAGATAGGAAATTATTAGCTACGTAAAAATTGCTGATATTTACCCATGAAGGTATAGTTCTATAGAGAAGTAATAAAATCAAATTTTATTTGTACTTGATCTATTGAGATTTAGAGATGTTCCTGAAAACAACTAGGAATATTGAATTATAGACATAATACTAACAAATGAAGAATTGTAAAATTTATGAAAAAACATTTATTAAAATAAACAAGTAAAAGAAATACTGTTTTTATACTATTGGAAAACATAAGGTCCTTGTCAAAATAACACCACATTCTTTATAAAATGACATAGACTTTACATTATTTTAATTTTTACCCTGGATTGTAGGTGTCAAATACACGCTTCTAAATGATCAAGTTTTAATACTTCAAATTGTCTTTTAAACTTTGAGGTTTAAAAATAAGTATCAATTAAATAATCAAATTCATTGTATAAATATCAAGCAGTAGGAAATTATGCTGATTGTATTTTATTAGAGTCAACTGGCAATTTTACAAGTTTAAAGAGAAGTTATGATTTGAGCAAAGAAGAGCTGTCTCTTGTCTGTGGGTGGTTGTAACAGAGTGATAAGGAAAAGTGGTTAGATTAGCTGAATCAGACTGTGCTTCTTGTTCTAAAATAGGTATTTACCACTTCCAAGATTAAAGAGCAAAACTATCTTTCTTATACATAAATCATGTTGTTCAGTTTTCTTATCACTTATTATACCTGCTAACACATTGACTACGATGTTCATTGTGGAGAATTTTGTCATTCTCTGTGTTTAATTTATTTAAAAAGCAATGATACTATTTTAGAAGATAATTAATTTTAAAGTATTAAATGTAAGACATTTATAGGTTTGATTTACAGCATCCATATTAGCATATTAAAATCGTGTCTTTAAAATCCCCAATCTTTATCTAGAGACCTGGGCATTGAGCAAATACCAATGGTATGGCCACTTTTTGGAAATTCAATACTCAGGCACTTTTTCTCATTTGAAGTTAGTTAGTTGATACAACTATGCCAAAATATTTGTCTTCTTTAGTAAAAATTGACTGTGAAATTAGCTCTTCTTGCTATTTAAGACAGTACTTTTATAAATGAGACATTTTGCAAAAGAAAGATGCTTTTTAATCAGCCTTCCTTTTACAAAACCTATGTTGTGAAAATTGATTCTCACCTTTGTTCTGTACTACCTCTGAAATTGCTAGCTCTTAGTTTACAAAATGGATAGGATGTTAAAATTCTAAGGCACCATAAAACCATTGGCTCCAATCTATTCATGTCCAGGCAAGGAATTTTGTTCAGGAGGTGGGATTTGATATAGGAAGACATCACATCTGTGTAATGATGCATAATGGAAGACGCTGTTGGGATTTATTTTGTATGACTGAAATTCTCCTTAAAGCTTTGTTTAAATTCAGAGTTGGATTTACCATAAAAATTAATAATAAAGCTTCACTTGTAAGGGCCCCTTCTGCAGCTTTGGCAGCAGCAGAATGTGATCATAAGAACATACGCTTTATACAGTTTGCAAAATACTTTAACCACAATCAGTTAAGACCACTTTTTCCAGCTCCACTACCCTGTGTTACACTTTCCCTCTTGTCAGATGGCATTGGAGTGGCCTCATTTGGGGACTTTGGCAAAGGGAATGTTAGGTTAGGAATACATATAGTATAAAACAGTTTTATACACATACATGGCTCACAGTAACTTTGAATTCTTTTTCTTAAACACATTCCCCCAATTTATATAAGCTTCAGGTCTGCCCTGAATTTTGTCTCTGTCTTTCTCTGAACTGGTAGTAAATTAGTGGTCTAGATTCCAGAACATAATGTATCAAAACGTTAGAAAGATATTTGACAAAGTTCTTTGTCATATTCTTCAGTAATAGATGGAAAGTATGAGGTAGATGAAAGTATAAAGTAGAGAATTTGCAGCTGGCTTAATTGACAAATGTTATCACTTGTGGGTCCTATCTTTATTTAAAATTTCAGTATTTCATTCATCATAAAATTTTGCATTAATTTTGATCTTATAAAAATATTGCATTGAAATATTTATCTTGATTACTGGGTTTTTGGTACCTCCTTAAATTTTGCTCCTGAGGTGAGTACCTCACTTGTCTCATCCTAGCCAATCTACAGTTATTGACCTCAAGCCCTACCCTATTCAAAATATTTAATAATTTGGACATAGATATATAAATGATATTCAATAATTTTCATGTTACAGTAGGCAAAGTAGGATGAGAAAGATTTGCAACATCTAAATGGCTGACACAAAGTCAAATGATGAAATCAAACAAGATAAAGTCAAGTCCATCCTTACATTCAAAAAGCCAACTGGCAAATACAAAGAGAACTAGTTAAAAGAGT
Source organism: Eulemur rufifrons (assembly GCF_041146395.1). Lineage (NCBI taxonomy): Eukaryota > Metazoa > Chordata > Mammalia > Primates > Lemuridae > Eulemur > Eulemur rufifrons. The sequence continues at coordinate 37,212,699 of NC_090999.1, read as the reverse complement.
TCATGTGAAAAATGCCCGGGTCTTCTAACCTGACAATGAGCTCAATATAAATTAGAAGTATGATATGGTCACGAAGAAATTGTGCCTCCAGTAGCCAGGTTGTTCTCAGATCCACACCTTGCTCCTCCCTGCCTCTGCTCCATTCAGGAACTGTATTTCCTAAGTCCTTCTGGACCCGTTTTCCTGTTATGCTCAGCCAATGGAGGGCCTGACTGAGGACTATAAGGCAGGAAGGAATGAGGAGGAAGAGCTTTTCTGTTCTCCCTGCCTGTGTCTTAATGGCCCTCATTCCCATGGGCAGTCCATGCTAGGTTTTAATTTCTAGATTCTATTGTGTAGTCCTGGCTCTTGGACTTGGCTTCTGTGTCCTAGGGATAGTCATGAGTTCCTGCCTTTGTGAATCTCTTGGTGGTCTCTGCATTCCCTGTTTGACTTAACTCTTTCATCACAGGCATAACCAAATTCCTTGTATTATAGTTCCCATGTTTGGAAGTTGTGGAGTGGTTTTTATTTTCCTGGTTGGATTCTGACGATAAACATAAATTACAGTAATAAAATAATGCAATTGAAGACATGGGTGATTCCTTCAGTGGGTGATTGGAGGCATTTTAAAATAAATTTAATGTGAGGCATTTAAAAATAGATGTGGCATAGAGGAAAGAGACTCACTAGACATCCTGTGTGTAATTCTCAGCATCACCACCACTAGAGGTGATATTTCATGAGTCAATTACCTTGTCAAGCCTGAATTTATTGACCTATAAAATGGTGATGATGTTACATAATATTTATCCTATGTACTTAGAGGCTCAAATGATATAATATACGGGATAGAGCTTTATAAAGTGTAAGGCAAGTGTTAGCTGTTAAGTCATTTGAGGAACAATAAGAAATTGTGGTAGTCTGTGATGTAGTGCTGTAATGGAAAGAAAAGTGTCCAATGGAGGGAAATTTCAAGGAAGCATATTTTGGCTTAGCATAAAGCAGTGCTTGCCAATAAGTAGAGCTATTCAATAATCTAAAAGGCTGTCATAGAAAGTAAGGAGCTCCTGATCTCAAATCACATTCCAGCAGAGATTGATGATTCATAGACGGGGTGAGGTAATATTTTTTTAGATAATAACAGTAACAATAGTAATAGCTAACATTTATTGAGGGCTTCTGAAATGTCAAGTTCTATTCTAAGCACCTAACACGCGTTCATTTGTTTAATTCTCACAGCAATCAAATGTAAGCGATTGAATCACTTTACAGATAAAGAAACTGAGGCACAGAGATACAGTAATTAATTCAACATCACACAACTAGAAAGTGGAAGATCTACAGGATATGGCTCTGGGAATTTTAGTATTTACATAGGAGATGCTTAATAAATGTATTTTGGCTCAATATATTTTTCCATACTTGCCTTAAATAAATGCCTTTAATAGTCTTGTAGAATCTGCCTTAGCTTTGTTCTAATAATATTTTTATCTGATTTCAAAAAAACCTATTTATTATAGATAATTTGAAAAATACAGAGAAGAGGAAAAAAAAAAAAAAAAAAGGAAAATGATCAGTAATCACAAAACCCAGGCATAAAACTTTGTTGCATTCTCCAAGATTCTCAGAGTCAACCCAGGAACTTGCTAAAATTTTAGATTTCCCAGCTTCACCTCAGAACTCCCAAATCAGAATTTCTGCAAAGGACCCAGGCACATTTTTAACATATTACCAAGTGAGTCTCAAGTACACAAAAAGTTGAGAACCACTGGCCTTGCCCCTTCACCCAGTGAAGAAGTCCAGGAACCCCTTTAAGGAAACCAGTATCATTCACAAAAGAATCGCCTACTCCTGGGTGCCCGAACCTTACTGTGTATGGCAGTGATTTAAGACAGGGAAGGGAGGTAGAAGAATCTTTCCCTCCTTGAACTAAATCTCAGATGCCCCCTAAATCCCCTAAAAAGAATTCTTTAAGCATAGGGGTCATGTCTCTTGTCACTTAGAAATAGTTACTTAATAAATACTTCTTAATTATGTAATACTTCTCTGGAAACAAGACTGATAACTTCCAGTGGAAACATTCAGCCGCAGTGTTCTTAGAGAGAAGAGGATAGACTAGGATACAAGACATAATCTACTGCTCTCCGACCTGAACTTTGATAGGGAAGCTAATGGATCTGCATGGTGAGGGAACATAACTGTCCTTTGGTCACGACCTTATCACAATTGGACAGGTAGGGGTATGCAGAGATGTCACAGAGCAATAGTTGTAGGGAGAGGATAATCATATTCAAAATAATAGCCCAGGTAGTTAAGGGCTACACAGTAGATCTGGAATCTTAGCATGCATCAGCTAACCCAACGGCTTGCTACAATACAGATCTCTCAGCCTCCCCGACAAAGTTTCAAATTCAGTAAGTTGAATTACTTGAGGTGGGGCTCAAGATTTGACATTTCCAACAAATTTCCAGGTGTTGTTAAGGCTGCTGATCCTGGATCACTCTTTAAAAACCACTAGGCTAAATTATATAGGTCATTTGGTAAATGTTATATATATATATTCAAAAAGGGATTATTAAAAATCATGGAAGAATTTCTGAAAATAGGGCTTTCCAAGTAAGGAAGGTATGGATGTTTATGCTCTTCCCCAAGCACCTGTTGTGGCTTTGGAGATGTCCAGGACCCCTCCAGCCTCCATCTCTCAGTCTATGAGCAGCAAACCTGGATAAAGGAAAAGTAAAGTGCCGAGTTTGGTAAAACAAGCCTAGGGCTATTATTACTCTGAGAGCACTGAAGACAAGTCATTGAATGAGGTATCTAGCCGTGTAACTTTACTGACTTACATGTTGACACTGCATTTTAAAACAACATTGACGTCACTTTAAGGATGCAATGTCCTACTTTTGGAATAGCCATGCTATGTACAAGAAGGGACAGTATATTGTAGTTCAAAAGCAGCCACACACCTTAGAACCGTAGTACTGCAATTTGTAGCTGCTTCTTTAATAAATTTTTTTTCCTGTGGGGCTAAAACTCTTCCCTGATGCAGCTGTTAATTTCCAAGTCCAATTCTGCTGGGCAGGGGGTGACTATTTATGGAGGTTCTATTTGAAAATTCTGAGAAAAATACTAGCTAGAGCTGACATCCTCTGGTCATGAACTTATTCTGCTCTTTTAATTTTTTTTTTTATCACAACCTTGGAAAAATCAATGTAATTCAGAGTTAATTAATGGATTGTGTATTGGACTTTTCTGTGTAACTTGTATTCTTTTCAAAGGCAACTTATCCAGGAGTCCTCATTATTTTCTGGATTATAGTTTTAGCTTCAGAAATGGAGAAAAGTTATTTTTGAGACTATGTGAAGGGAAAAATATATTAGTATGAACTTTTTAATTGTTCCAGGTGGAAGGAATGTTCCAGCAACAAACCAATGACTCTGCCTTTAATGCTGTCGGTTGAAGGCAGAATTATAAGGAAATGGTTTGGTATCCCCTAGTCCTTCTTGACCCTCTCTTCTTCCCTTATCCCATGTCCTGTCCCTCTCAGGTGTCCAATGTGGTTTTACTTTTACATCTTATCTTAATCTGCTCATAGGAAACAATCCAATGTCACACTTTTTCACCCAAAGGTATTACCTCTTTAAGTCTAATTTAGAATAGACATGTATCCCTCGTTTAGAAGAACTCAGACTTCCACAGCCAAATAAAGATGGTGTTAGAGGGAACAGGATATTCTTCCAGGCAGCCTTAAAGCTCCACGTGGGTAGCATGATATATCGTGAGGAGCATGGATGCTGGCTCAGAGGTGTGAAAACACTTACTCACTGTGCATCCTGCAGTAGGAGAATTCCATTCAGAACTCAATTTCTGTATCTATAAGATGAGGGAGACTCTGACTAACTCACTCTCACATGGGTTTATTATGAGAAATAAATGAGATGTGTATTATAGAGTGTTTAGTTCTGTTCTTGTTGTTGGACAGCTTTTCAAACAACGTGGTTCCTCTTGCCCTCTTCCCCCTCCCTCCATAGGAGATGCTGTCCCTGGATTACAGAGTAAATCACTTTTTAACATATATTGGTATAATAATAAATGAAAAGGAAGGGAGAGGATCAGGAGATGCATTATTTAATTAGAAAAATATCAAAAATTATGTCCAAATATCAATCCTTTTTCATTTAGTTGGAAGAGTGAGCCAATATTCCTTTTGAAGATGAAATGTGTATTTTTTAGTGCATTAAATATAAATTCTGATTTGTCTGATTCGAGTTCCCATCTTCTCTTTCACTATTTAAGTGTGTCATAAGCACTGAGCATCAGTAATATGCTCAGCTTTTGCAGTATATCCCAATACATCACAACAAATAAAAGGAAATAAATAAAGATGATTCAGAAGCTTCAGATGATACATTTGCCTTCTACCATTCTTCAGCTTTCTCCCTCCTCTTCATTTTCCTACACACACTATTAAATTTGTTTCTATCATTATTAGTGTTACTGAAGAACTTTTTAGGAATATCAGGCTCATTTTTCTCTCTGTTTTCTAAATGAAATAAGCATGATAACTATGGGGGCCATTTAAATCTAATTTAAATAATTGAGTAAAATCATAACTTGCAAGTACTACTTTCTACATTTGGGAAAAACCAGTACTGTACATCTTTCTGAATTTGGATATATAAGACTCAGCCTCATTTGATCTTTGATGATGATACCATGAAGTTAAAAATCTTCTTATCCCTTTCCATAATTCTGAGATTTAGGGAATTGATAAAGTAGAACCAAATTTCTCTGGAAGAGAAGCTGTATAAATTCTTTCTATTTAGCACAGAAGAATCCATTCTTCACTGTGTCTCCTTATTTGATCTCTCACCATGGTTAACACAATGACAACTTCATCCTTAAAACAATCTTTCTCCTTGACTTTCAAAACCCTTTGGCCACTCCTTTTCAATCTTCCTTACAAGACTTTTCTCTGTCTCATCTTTACATTTTGGAGTCCTTTAAGATGCAGCTCAAGGTCTGCTCATCTCCATGCATGCTTCAATTATTACATACATGCAGATAACGCATAGCAGTTATCTTTAGTGCTGACCTCTTTTCTGAGCTTCATACCCACATATTTGTCTATTTGAAAAGTCAACATGGAGTCTTCGAATTAGATTAAACTCAATATATACAAAACTGAATTTATGATCTTCCTCCCTAATTCCCAGGCCTATTTCATTACCCCATTTGTCAGTGACTAACCTTCCTCCCTATCCAACCAGTTGTGTTAATCTGAAAGCTCAGTCATCCTTGACCACCCCACCCTGACACTTTCTCACATTGAATAGTGAATGCTTTACCAAAAACTCCATCCACTTCTTTCCATGTGACCCCTCTCATCACCCAGCTGTGAGCTGCCTGGTTACCTTCCAGGAGTTATATTAATGAATACTTATCTCTCAGGAACTTAGAAGTCTATACTGGTATGAAACAAAACAACAAACCTTTGTCTGTTGAGAAAAAATAATTTTAAAACTTTCTATAAATAATAAGAGAAAGAAAGCATGCCATAATTCATGCTAAAAAACACAAATTAAAAATGAGGTCATAATATTAGAACAAAATATCTGTTTAAGTACCATGATTTTTTAGAGCAAAGAGCACAACTGTCTAATACATTTTTAATCTCTCAAATATAACTTGAGAGACAATTCTGTAATTCTCTATATCCTGTGGATATTGTACAACTATCAATTCAGTGAATCAATTTTAACTCTGGCTTCATCTTGGAAACAAGATTTCCTCACTAACTCTTTTCATAATGAAGAAAGCAGGTGAAAGAAGTTTCAACTAAAAATTTTAGCACTCAGTAAAATTTCCACAGCTTCAGGTAAAGAGACTTGGTGAGGACTGGATTTTTAAAAATGTTTTTAAATAGCCATTTTGTTCAATCTGTATTCTCTTTCCCAAGCATAATATTGCTGTTTCCCTGAATGATTTCTCAGTGTCATATTTCCACTCTCCCATTCCCCCGACTCTATCATTCTTTTTTAAAATTGATATATGATTGACAAATAAACATTGTATATATTTAAGATGTACAATGTGATGTTTGGATATACATTGTGAAATGATTCCCCAATTAAGCTAATTAACCTATCACCTCACATATTTATTTATTTATTTTTGTGAGACCACTTAAGATCTACTCAGCAAATTTCAAGTAAATAATACATTTTTATTAACTATAGTCATCATGTTTTACACTAGGTCTTTAGAACTTACTCATCTGATAACTGATAGTTTGTATCCTTTGACCAAGATACCCCAGCTTTCCCCAACCCCCAGCCCATGGCAACCACTGTTCTACCCTCTGTTACTATTAGTTGTACTTTTTTTTAGATTCCACATATAAGTGAGATCATGCAGTATTTGTCTTTCTATGCCTGTCTAATTTTACTTAACATAATATCCCCAGATCCATCCATGTTTTTGCAAATAACAAAATTTCCTTCTTTTTCAAGATTGAATAGGATTCCATTGTGTATGAATACCACATTTTTGTTATCTATTTATCCCTTGATGGACACTTCCATTTCTTCCATGTCTTGGCTATTGTAAATAATGCTGCCATGAGCATGGGAGTGCAGATATTTCTTCATGAGCCTGGTTTCATTTCCTTTGAGTATATCACCATAAGAGGGATTGCTGAATCCTATGGTAGTTCTATTTTATTTTTTGAGGAACTTCCATACTGTTTCCCATAATGACTGTACTTCTCTACCATTCTGGAACATCCTCTGCATGAGGTCTTGTTTTTAAATTTCTGTTTACAAGTGTATCATTCAGAATTAGATAAATTGCTCCAAGAGTGGCCTACTTAGTGCAAGGAACAAAGGGATCACTTTCCCATCAATATTGTCACTCTTTTCAGGGAAGCTTCAGTTGACTTTCTCTGCACCCAGATCACCTCAATATCTTGCGCTGAAAGGGTTGAGGTTTCCCAGGTCCTTCTCCACAAACTAATATCAGGCAAGTCCTCAAAACAAATCCATGATCTTCTCATTTATCTCCATCTCCATTAACATCACAACCATCTCTTCCCTGGATCACTGCCTGATCATCCTGTTTCTACTCTTGTCTCTTATATTAGTTATTTATTGCTATGAAACAAATTACTCTAAAACTAAGCTGCTTAAAACAATAAACATTGATTACATCACACAGTGTGTGGGGGCCAGGAGTCCAGGAGAGGTTTGGTTGGGTGATTCTGGCAGACGGTAACTTACGAGGCTGTAGTCAGGTTGCTGTGCAGCCCTACGTCATCTGAAAGCTTAACTGGGGTTGGACCCATTTCCAAGACAGCTCGCTCATGTGATTATTCCAGATCATGTGAGCCTCTCCATAGGGCTGCTCATGGCATGGCAGCTGGCTTTCTCCAGAATAAGTGATCTTAGAAAGAGAGAGTGACCAAGATGAGAACCACAGTGTCTTTAATACCTAATCTTGGACATGCCATGCCATCACTTCATGCAGCCCAACACTGGTACAGTGAGGAAGCGGATTACCCAGGGTGTGAACTGCAGGAGGTGGGAGTCATTAGGGCTCATCTTGGAGACTGGCTGCCACACCTTTTTACAATCCATTCCCTCCCACAGGAATTACAGCACTCCCCTGCTTAAGACCTTCCATTGATTCCCCGTTATTCTCAAGTTAAAAATCCTTAATTTTTTCCCTTGTCTGGTAGAAGTCCAATGCTAGAGATTCAGGGACCCAGATTTTTTCCTTTTTGTGGCTTTATCTCAGTCTAGGTTCTTGGAGATCTCCACTGAACCAGCAAACAATGAGAGAAAGAGTGTGAAACATATACCCAGGTCTTAAACTTTTCTTTTTTTCCCAGCTTATTATGGGGGTAAAAACGTTCAGGTTATATATATTGCCCATGCCCCCCCATCCCCCCGAGTCTGAGCTTCAAGCGTGTCCATTCCCTAGACAGTGCACATCGCACTCATCATGTAGGTATACACCCATCCCCGCCCCCCACCCCCTATCCCCACGAGTCAGAACTTCAAGCGTGTCCATTCCCTAGACAGTGCACATTGCACTCATCAAGTAGGTATACACCCATCCCCTCCCCCCAGCCCCCACCTCTGTCCGATACCCAGTTGGTGTTATTCCCAAATGTGCACTTCGGTGATGATCAGGGAAACCAATTTGCCGGTGAGTACATGTGTCGTCTGGTCTTAAACTTTTTAACCTCTCAATGGCACACATAATTTCTGCTTGCATGTCATAGGCCAGAAATCAGTTTACAAGGCCACAGATAACCACAAAGAATGCTATGAAATATCATCTCAATATGTGCAGTGGAAAAAATGAAATGAAATAGTTTATGGTGAACTGGTAGCAGTTTTCATCATCTTCCCTTCTAGTCTAATGATTTAAAAGGTGCTACAGCTGTGAGAGTGAATTATACAAGTGACCATTAAAAACCCAAGCTCTGAACCGCTGTTTACAATGCCTCCAGTGAAATGGTTTCTCTATCATTGGAAAAATGAGCCACAAAAACTGAGGTTGTATCTGCACCTGATATGGTGTCCGAACCTACTAAGAAGTCTAAAAAGTCAGATGGGATATGTTTATCTAGAACCTGAGAACAGTATTGCTTCTTCACTTCTCTTGAGTGATCTTGCCTGTTCTGTGAGGCTGCTTAAATCTTCTTGGGTTCTCTGTAGCCTTCCTTGACTCACCCACTGGGTTAGTGTCCCTCCTCTCTGCTTCTCTAACTGGCAGTGCACATGAGAGGACAGAACTGGTTATGTTTGCAATTGTCTGTTTCCATCCATATTATCAGCAGGGCCACTGAAAGCAGGTTAGGGCCTTAGTGAAAAAGAAATTTGGGGACTCAGAAAAGGCAAATTTGTATTGGCATATAATAGTCAACGGCTGTGTATTGTTAGACCCTTGCCACACTCTCCTCACTTTCCACACACTTTAAAGTCAAGGACTATCTTTCCTCTGTGTTTCCAGCACTCAGGACGGTGTCTGGTACGTACCAGCTGTCAGTAAATGTTGGCTCAATAGATGGTACAAATGAGTTCAGACAGGAAACATGACAATGGTATATTAGGTCTCAGATCTGGAAAAAGAGTAAATTCATTCTAGACCATTGACTCAGGCCTCTGATGGACATCAAAATAAATTTGGGGGTGCTTTTATAGTTGATCATTTCCTGTACAGATGCTATAGCGTAGTGAGGCAGTTACAAGCACAAATTCTTGGACCAAAATGCCTGGATTGGAATCCTGGTTCTGTTACTTGCTGTCTGCATGACCCGGGGGAAATTTTCTTAACTTCTGTGGCTTAGTTGTATAACCTGGGAAATGAGTGTGGTAATAGCAATTTCCCCATAGACTTGTTAAGAGGATTAAATGAACTAAACTTTGTGAACTTCTTAGAACAGTGACTGGCTCATGCTAAGTAACAAATATATAAATATTAAGTAAATTTAGTTGATTTTTTCTTTCTCTACTAAACTATAAACTCTATTATAGCAAGAACTGGAACTGTCTATTAATAGTTCTCATAATTGTATTACGGGCATCTAGAAAAGATCTCCAATGGGTACTAGTTTAATAAATTGTCATTTTTTTTTTAAACACAGGGTTCTTTAACTCCAAACTTGTAATTTTTTATTGAACAAATTTCTAGCACATTCTCAATGATGCCACTGTCCATCTAATGCATCTTGAATTCCATTTTGATACAGCAATAATAAAAACTGGCTGCCAAAAAGCAATTACATTTAGATATCCTGACTCTTAATTGGACTAAGTTTTATTTGATTTTTTCAAGTTACAGAAATAGTTCTTTCCTTATTTCTTTCTGAATTTGTTTGTTTTTAAAACTCTTACATTATTTTATTTTTATACATTTCTATTTTTTAAATTTTAAAATAAGAAATCTATTTGCCCTCATCCTTGCATACTATTAAAATCTTTGGCCAGACTTAGTAAACATCCCCAGATCTCTGAGAGAACAAATGCTAATATTTTGTGTAACTCACAAAGTCACTCTGACTCCATGCTTCACAAAAAAGCATGTGCTGTACTTTACAATATGAACAAGACAATTTCTTTGTCCAGTCTTCCTGGATTCCTTTATTTATTTATTTTTCTTTCAGCTACTAAGTGACTACATTTTGCCTGCACTGAGAAGTTTTGGGTCTTCACATTTTAGGGATAGTGGGGGAAAATGACAAGTGAACTAATAAGGACAATAAAATATCACAGGTGTTTTGGTAGAATTGCTACAGGTTACTGGAAAAGGGTAGTAAGGTGGGATGGAACAACAACAACAACAACAAAAATCAGTAAGAGGAAGGAAGAAGCTGAAGGGTCAAGAAAGATATCAAGGAACCAGGCTGGCAAGAATTAGCCAGGATTTATTAACTGGGACTGCGTACGCCGGCAGTCCCAGTTACTTGGGAGGCTGAGGCAGGACGTTCGCTTGAACCCAGGAGTTTGAGGCTACAGTGAGCTGTGATTGTGCCACTGCACTTTGGCCTGGGTGACAGTGAGACTCTGTGTCTAAAAAAGAAAAGAATGAAGGTAGGAAGGAAGGAGTTGTCATGAAGAAAATAACTCCTGACTGAGTCCTCAAATATTTAGGAGGTGTTCAGCAGCTTGCTCAGATGGGGTAGAGGGATTTTGAGGGTGATGAAGCAGCTTAAGTGCAGGTTTGGAGGTGAGATGAGCCCTGGAGTGTTGGTCCTGCAAGCAGTTCAGCATGGCCGCTGCTCAGAGACATAAGGGCAGTGAGGTGGGTAGAGGCGAAATGCAGTAGTTGGTATATATGGCTCAATTCTGTCTGGGTGGAAGTGACTGACACGATCAGATCACTCTGCAAGCAATCTGAGGAGGATTGAAGGAGTGAGATCAGGACAGAGACATTTAGAAGACAGGACGTGAGTGGCAATGGAAAAGAAAAGGATGGGGTGGATTCGAGAGTTCCTGTGATAGAGAGAAGGAGCAGGAAACATGCTGGCACATTCTAAGGGTCTAACTAAAGAAAGTTTAATGAATGGGCTTCTGTTCCTTTCAGAGATGTGGGTGGAGTTAGGGAAGAAGAAAAGGATGGTGAAGCTCCCAGAAAATGGCAACAATGGAAAACCATTACCATTGAGGCAAGTGGAGGGAGCAGGGTTATCGGATCCCAGGAGAGCTGGAAAACTGGAGACATGGAGGTGGGGCCACCTGAGAGTTCAAAAAGGTCTAATCCTAGTGGAGCACCAGAATCCAGCAAGCAGGGGGAAGCAGTGTGAGGGGTGGGCTTGGGCTTGGTAATCAATACTCTATCTCTCTTTTATCTCCAGCCTTCTCATCTCTCACTGTTCAAACCCAACCAGAGGAAAAGGGCACCTGGTGTCACAATCAGTGCAGGTCAGCCCCATGGGCCCAGGGCAGGACAGAGAAGGGTGAAGGTGGAGCTGGAGGGGCAAAGAGGCTGAGCAGCACCAGAGGTGCGATCTCAGTGGTAGATAAGGTTAGGGAGGGGAAGCAGAGCTGGAGCGTAGGGTGGCGCTTGCACCAGTAACTAAAGTGGGAAAGCAAATACTTTGCTCTAGGGCCCTGAAATTTGGAGAACACAAAAAGTTTAAATACTGATTTGAAAAGATTGACCCAACTGTGAAGTTGTCATCCTCAGCAATATTTTTGGTCACTTTGACAATAGCTCCACGGGGCCCCACATAGCACGGTGGGTTTGGGGTGTACTGGGCTCAATTACGGAGGCAGGCAAGGAAGGATTGACATTCTGCCCTCAGTTCTGCTCGAATTCTTCCTCCAGAGTTTGCATCATTTAGCATCATTTTGTAAATTTGCACAAAGGTCATGAAAACAAGTTGCAAAAAATAATTTACCCTTGGCCATAGAGGAGATGAATGAACCAGAGACCCAGAGTCAAGCCAAGTTTGAAATGAATGAACACATCAGTATAGCCTTATCTGTGAGAATATTTACCTGTGAGAATATTGATGTAGAATAGGCTACCAGAGCAGAATGCTAAATCAAATGATGGGTTTGTTTACATTTTTTATAGGTTGGAGCCAATATACAGACTTGAAAATTTTCCAAGAAGTCTGTCCTTTTGACTTAGACTCTTGTCTAGCCTAGCAGAACTCTTTATCAAACTTTATCTTACCTTGCTTTTCAACTAATAATTGCTATCAACAACAACAATCTGTTTCCCAGCTTTATAACTGCTTGGTTTAAAAGAGCTTCAGAGCTGTTATGCTTGGTACATGTCCTTCTAAGGATAGATTAGTTTTCCAAATCTCCAGATGAACTTAAAATTAACACTAGTTTCAGGAGAAGGAAAATTTGACATTAGTTCTCTTTGGGTTTTCTGGGTATTGGACCTGTGTGCATTGCATTTCCCAAAAGGAGAGGAGAAAGAGATAAATGGACTGGAGCCCCTGAATTTCAAGACCATAAAAAAGAAAGAAAAAAAAATATTACTTTGGCTTCTTCCAAACTGTGAGAATAGGGTCTTTGTTACACTTGTTTATACATTCTCTTCTCAGTAGAACACAGGCTTTCCTTCCAAGCTGTTGGAGCTGGCATTTTCCAAAGTTGAAATTTGGAGTCAGGGAGCAGAATATTGAATAGTATATTAAGGGTCTTTCTAGTTGAGTTTCTTCTATATAGTTTACAAAAAGGGATCTTAGCATATGTATGTCTATGCTTGGCTTAGTTTATATAATCAAAAGATTCTTGAGAGAAAAGCCATTTTGGCTTGCTTATCTGTCTAGATGGTATTATATCTTACTGAAATGTCTGGTACAGGTCTACAATTCCTTTCTTCCAATTCTGAAATTCAAAAGCTCTGAAAAAAATGAAAAGATTTTTGAAACTTTTTTTGGTGACAAAAACATTCTTGGCCTGAATCATTTGACAGCAAAAGTTGACATGTGTTGACAAGAGTCTACTCACAGTATCTGTTCATTCCTCTCAGAGTAAATATTAATATATTTTAATATAGTAATGTGGTAAATATACAGATCTATGATGGATCAGTGCTGAGGATTCGATGGTATATGCAATGTATTGCCATTTGGAAATTCCACAAAATCATATATTACAAAAATATCTGGCTCTTGAATTGTCAGATTCTCAGATTGTCAGTGGCAAGGCTGTGGATCAGTATTGACAAGAGACATAATTCCCAACTGAACTCTGGCTTCTTTCTCATCAAAGTGCTTCTGGTTTTATTTTGTTTTTCCTTATCTATTTTAAAACTATGCTGAACATAATATATGCTCAATGTATATTGTTGACTTAATCACTTATTAATGAGTAATATAGCTGAAAGCAACAAAAATGAGGCACAATTGAATAGATGGAAATATGGAAAGAAGAAGATATATGTTCAAGGTGAGGAAAGCACAACCAATTTTCCAGGTGGGTAAGGTTTTGAAGTGGTAGAATTTCAAGAGGTGAAGCTTCCAAATATAAGGTCTTTTAAAGATACCCTTTAGAAAACTAAAATGGATTTTTTTATCCTGTGCTTAATGTTAGTTCAGGATAGCTGTAATTTCTCAAACATGCTATTTTCCTTATACATAAAAGAAATGAGATAACCAAAATTAGTTTATTAATCAGATAGAATAATTTAAATCATTCCAGCTGAGTGTGATACTGTCATAATTTTATGTAGTTCTCACAAAAACCATATGAGGTAGAAGTATTGTTTCCCCATTTTATAGGTGAGGAGGTTTTTAGATAAATCAAATAACATGTTCAAAGTCATATAATAGTAAGGATTAGAAACATGGTGTTCAACCCAAGATTCTTTGTGCTTAAACTACTATACTGTGCTTGATTCTATAACACTATAAAGTTCATGGTTAAACAGAAAAAAATGGGCAGCCCTTTGAAAAGCCATACAATATTGTATAATATGTGCTGGGCCTCCTCTCCCATGAGGGTTTAGTTGGTAGTTTTCAGAAAAACTCTCTTGGACATAAGCTATATCATTAGAGAGGCATTCAGCTGCAATGAACAGAGAGAGTCCAATAATAGTGCTTGTACAAATAAGGATTTATGTTCCTCACAAAATAAGAAGTCTGGAGATAGGTTGTTCTCAGCATGGATTTAATGGATTAAGGATGTCAGGTTCAATGTCTTTGTAATATCTTGGCTTTCTCCCCATGGTCCAAAGTTGTCTGCTGCAGTTCTAGCATTTATGTTCCTATTCAAGGTCAGAAGGAGGAGGGAGGGAGATGGAGCTGCCATGATTGCCCTTTTATCAGAAAAGAAAAAAAGTTTCCCCTTAAGTTTTCCAGCAGTTGTCTAGTTGTATGGCCTCATGGCCACCCCTAGGTGCAAGGGAGGGTGAGAAAGTGAAAACCAATGTTGTGATAATTGGATCAGTCCAATAATGGTGCATTGTCTAGGGCAGGAGCCAGCCAACTTTATGTAAAGGGCCACATAGTAAATATTTTTGGCTTTGCAGTCCAGACAAGTGTCTGTAGCAGCTATTCAGCTGTTGTAGAAAAGCAGCCCATAGACAATATAGAAATGAATGGGGCTCGTCTGTGTTTCCCAAAACTTTATTGACAAGAATAGGCAGCGGAGCAGATTTGGCCTGTGACTATAGTTTATCAGCTCTTAACCTACAACTTGGTGTATTACTAACAAGTCAAATTGGGGCTTAACTATTAGCAAGAAAAAGGAGAAGGGATCATTGGGTGGAAAATAACAATGTCTGCAATTGAGGATAGAAACATTCTCTTGACTTGCTCTTCACCGCCACACCCCCCCCCCCTTTTTCTAAGTTTGCATCTAGTGGGTTTTTGCCATTGCTCTACACAGTTGTAAAGGTAATAGTATTAGACTTGAAGAGAATTGCTTAGACAGGCTTGAGGCTGGCTGTTGGCCCACACAAACTGAACTGTCTGCTTTGGGTAATAAATGACTGACTGTTGGGTACCAGGGTGTGGTAGCAGTGATTGCAGCTTGTCCATTATCGCTTCCCCTCCTTCCTTACTATTTAGCAAAAGGAAGTAATATGCTCAGATGCAAAAGTATATTTACAGCTTCCCATGCAGCAAGAAGTGGTTCTGTGACACCTTTCTGGCCAATGAGATATGCATGCAAATCTCTGGGTGGAAAAACTCTTTTATGAGCTTTTGCCCCTCTCCTGTCTCCTTCTGTCCTTCCTGCTTGGACAGAGCCATCTTGAAATCACAATGCAACAAGTGTGAGAGTGAAACCCATCTGCTAAAGTGGCCAAACAGAAGGAGCCCAGGTACCTGAAGGACATTGTAGAACTACTGTACCAACCCTGGGCTACCTACCTTTAGGCATGTTATTATACAAAAATACCCAAAATGATTGAACTGGTTAAACCATTGTTTGGTTGGAGTGTCAGTCAGTTGCTGGAAGCAGGATGAATTCTCAACAGATGTACAGGTAGTCTTATTGTACTCAAATGGAGAAAAAGAAATGGTTTTTCTCCCACCTAGAAGTCAGGAAAAACAGGACTCCTCATTTCTACTGACTCTGTAGTAAGGCATTAGAGTTACTCTTAGTCAGGATTAGTCTCCTGCACTTTTTACTACTTTTTAGTTGAGACTGGCTTAGTGTGTCCCATGGCAGAGAACATGCTGTTAGGTGGTGGCTGGGATCCTGATTTTCCACTTTGGTTCCCACCACACCTTATTTGTTTATTAGGTCACCGAGGTTTCTTAAAACCCATTCAAGCAGTTTAAAGTTATTGTGACTGCACTTTCTCAGCTCAAGTGTTGAATATATTTTGAGGTGCCAAGCAACTAAATTCACTACAGAATTAGGAATATTTCATTATATTTCAATTAACTTATAGATTGGCCACGTATTTTCTCATATTTTTTCTTAAGTCATATATGTACTGTGAGCAGTAAATTGAACATAAAGTTCTCTCTTTCTTGATATATGCTTTATCTCTCCTTGAATTGCAGCTTTGTCCTCCTTCATGATGTCTCCCAAAATCCCTGACTCTGTATGCAATATGTTGAACTAAACATTTAAAACCACTTTTTGAAACTCAAATATTTGTATCTCCTTTCTTCAACTATTTTGAAAGTGGTACAAATTACCCAGAAATGGTCATAAGCAATAGGCGTGACACATTACTTTAAACCTGTTTTATGACAGTTTAATTTCCTTGAAGCTAAAATAAAGGCCTGTATGGGAACATAATATTTTATATTTTTATTACAATCACATCTTACAAATTAGATAACTCTTAAATACCTTGTTTTTCTTAAAGCTACCACTTTAATCAACTTCATAGAAAGATTCTAGAATTCTGGGAGAGCTTATTTCAAAGGGATACTTTTTTTTTTTTTAATTTCAGCTAATCATCATGGGGGGTACAAAAGTTCAGGCCGCATACACTGCCCATGTCCCGCCCATCCCCCCGAGTCAGAACTTCAAGCGTGTCTATTCCCCAGATAGTGCGCATTGCACTGATCATGTACTTATACCCCCATCTCCCTCCCTTCCCCATCCCCCCCCCAGTCAGAACATTCAAGTGTGACCATTCCCCAGACGGTGCACAATGCACTCATCATGTAGTTATACCCCCATCCTCTCCCCCCACCCCCATCTACAGGGTTTGAAAACTTTAAATTGTAAAGTTGCATTTTCTGATGCTGGTCCCATGTGCTCCTCCTTCTCCCCTGACCAGCTCTATCGACTAAGACTCCTCATTGTGAAACCAGAAACTGATGATGTCATGTCTGAGAATTTCATTGTACAGCATTTACAGTGGGAAGGGAAGCATTTTTTTTCTTGTTCCTCTTTGTATAAAACACCACATTACTTTTCACTCTTGCTTAAGATAAATGTGTTCTGTGCCTGACTGTTGCTCCATGAGAAGCCTATGGGACTGATACGAGCCAATTCTCTACACTGGCAGATAGCTATGTGAGAGATAGTATGTTTTAAAATTAAAATAAGGAGTAGATTCTCTTTTAAAGGAATATTACTGTTTTAAAAGCTTGAATATAGACAACCACATCAAAGAATTATTTCTGGCTACTTTATGGGCAATAAAAATAAGCCCTATAAGAGACTATTTATTAATAGATCATAATGCATTTCTTTTTGGTTGTATGCTGGGTGTTTCCCTCAACTTAAAACCCTTGACATTTGGTATTTCAGTATTTTGTTCTGAGAGAGCCTCTTCAAGGCAGTTACTATTTGGACTCAGGAATAACAGTTTATAATAATTAGGATTGATCAAACTCCTACCCTGTCCTAGCATGGCTGGTACTGACCCACAGGGCACCTTCATGTCAGTTAGGAAAAAGCCCCCTATGTGGTGGGTGTAGGGCTTGACAAGCCATAGTACCTTGGTGCAGATTTTTAAAAAGTGCCTCACCCTCTGGGCAGATCCAACCCCATGCCCAGGGCCAGGCTTGGAGAAGAGTGTGGGCTGCATTTTAGCACCCACCTGCTCCCTCAGCAAGATACCCAACTTCGTCGTGCAATGTATACACCCATACATAGTGTGAAGTGCTTTATGTGGATTAACCCACTTAACTGGGAGGATGGGAACTTTATGACTTGAGAACTATTGTCAGAAGCATAGTGAGCCTAATTTACCTAGGAGGGAGGGGATGAAGAGGGAGGAGAAAGGGGATTTCCTAGTTTCCTGGGTAGTGCCCCAGTTGAGCTGATAATTTACCCTACAGTAGAAGAAAACTGTCTTCCATCAGTTGAGAAACCTTGATATTCGTGTGGGAAATACAGCAGAGCCACTAGCAGTGAATGCATCATAGCTCAGGCTTGGATTTTATAACTGTGAGAGGTAAGGAGTGAGGTTTTTGTCATATGGAGAAAACAAGCCTAATAAAAGAGGTGTTACCACAAGCTTCAGAAAGAAGATGCTGAGACGTTCACGGATTATTCAGGGTTGCATCACTGTAGTCATCTTTCCCTTTAGTTAAGCTGATGTACCTAGAACTGATAGGATGAAGATCTAGGGAGCATGGAGTTATATTCTCAAGTCATCCATAGACTCCAACTTCCTCAGGATCATTTAGTGTCATTAGATATGACAGTGGGCAGGGGACAGAATAAGGAAGGAGTGCTGAGAGCCGTATTAGGGATTAAAGGATGTCACATAGCTACAAAACTCTCCCAGTACCAGCCAGGAACAGTGGCCGGATGAGGATGAGTGTCTGTTGTGACCAGGCAGCAAGCTTCGGGGCACCAGCAGAGGCGGCGTGACATGGTGTCATCTAGGAAGACATGTGATCCCATAGGCTCCGCCAGAAGGGAGAGACATGTTTGGGAGTTTAGAACTGAGTACCTTTGACTCTTTCCCATGTGTCCTATTTGTACAACTTTTTTTGTTTTCCTCCTGGAGGGCAAAAGTGAGAACTGAGGAGACACAGGCTGTGATAAATCCGAAGGATTTGTACACATAATAAAGAAGGGATGGACATCTTCAGGAAGAGGGAATAATTCCAGCAGTTGAAACTGAGTACAGTGCGTTCAGGAGACAGTGAATAGACCAATCTGGCCGAAGCAGAAAACTTGTCTTGTGAGACAGTAAAAGACAAGATTGGAAGGTAGCTAGGAGCCAAATTCCAGAGGAGTATGAAATCCAGGAGGAAATTTCACATTTTTTGAACATCCTTTATTTGCTAGGCAATTTAATATACATAAGGGCATTCTATCCCCACTATAACCACCATTTTTTTTTAGAAATTTATTATCATAATTCCTCTCTTACTGATGAGGGAAATGGATTCCAGGGAGGTTAAGTAACTACACAAGTTTAGAAGTAGATAAGAGATTTCAACCCAAGTTTATTCAATTCTAAAACCCAAACATTTTTTATTGTCCTATGATATTAGAATTTAACAAAAGGGATTCTTGAGAAACATGATGAAATTAATGTCCCAGGGAGATGAAAGTATCTACAGTGAACTGGAGCAGAGAGCCTAGTGGCATGGAGCATTTTTAGAAAATAATTTTAGAATGGAGCCCAGATCAGTGTGAGGGGAAAAGAGAGAGATAGCCCTTCCTAAAGAAGATCTTCTAAAGAGACCTTCCTAAAGAAGGGTCCGTGAGATTAGAGTCTGACTGACCAAGAGACAAAGAAAAGGGAAGAACCAGGTGAGCCTGTGAAAACAACATTCAATAGGGATTTCAGAGACTGAGTGTTAGACCTGGTTCTGCTTGTAATATGAACTTGCAGAAGGCAGGATCTCTTGAAACTGCATGTCTTTGTCTGCAAAGTACAGTACTAGATTACGTATCCATTAAGACTTTATTTACCCAGCTCAAAGTTCCAGGCATCTCTGACTCAAAGATGACTCAAGTTTGCAAACCTGAGTGGTTGGAAGAACATTCTTTGACTGATGGCAGTACACTAATAGGGAAGGGGGTGATTAGTTTGGGGGATGGACAAGCATATTTTCAGCCTTGTATGTGGCCTTCACCCAGAAGCACGTGTGCCCCTCACCTGATCCTCCACCACCAAGATCTTTCCAACCTTTCCCCATTTTCTATCCTTTCCAGGCACAGCCCTACATTCCATTCCCTAGTTTGCCCTGCCTTCTGCTGATACCACACTGAGTGATCACTTTTAGTCTTGCAAAGTGTCTACCATTACATTCTAGTCTGTAGTTACCAATTTACCTCCTTTTTCTTCTTAAGACAGGTAAAGGCAAGACCAAGAGGACTTTACATATAAATTATTTTGTGAAGAAATCCTTCTAGTTTGACTTAAGGAACTCTGTATCAATCTCATCATATGATCTAGAGTATGCATAGAGCCTTTCTCAAAATATTTGTAATTCTCTTTAACAAAAGCACAATATATGAAAACATAAATTGGTGAAATTGATGGACTAGGAAATCATTTCCTTCTTGGAAAAAAGCTTTTCAGTAGAGTATCTCTTAAATAGTGAAATTGTCTAAAGCATTCAAAATATGACTCAATGTTAAAAAATGTTATCAGCATGAATATTTTTAGGTATTTACATTGGTGTAACATAGGGTACACTGGTGAATGAAAAGGTAACCATTGTAATTGCATTAGTAATCAACATAAAACAATGTTTGGAGAAAGTAGGCTGTACTTAATTTTCCACGATTTTTGCCAATTCAGAAGTGCAACAGGAAATATGGTAATAAACTCTTCCCCAACATTCTAGTTCAGGTGAGATTTGCAAAACAATAGGGAGTGTTGGTCATCAAAGTGAATTCTTAGACATCTCTTGACAAAGACATTTTCTCCAATGAATCATGTTACACTGTAGACAAAAGAGCCTCAGTTTTCACCACATTCCTGCAAAGCAGGGCTGTAAGGGAGGATTGCACCCTTCAGTGAGACTGAGTAGGCCATTGTCTTGTCATAGGTCTTCAGGCATTCCAGGGAAGACATCTGCCAGTCACACCTGTCTGTCATACCTGACATTCCACCATTAGAAACTTTCTTTGATGTTAAAGAATTTTGATTAAATGAAAATACATGACTTGGATAACAAAATATAGATCTGGCATCAATTTCTGCCTCTAACACTTAATGTCTTTGGAACCTTAGACCATTCACACAATTCCTTTGTGTCCCTCTTAGCTTCACAAATTTGCCTCTGTTGGTACCTTTTCATAATGAAGCTCAGTAGAATTATTTAATTTTCAAATGAAGAAATCAGTATTACCTAATTGTCATGAAATCATACAGTTGGATGAATGTCTAAAAAACTCTTTTACACTACAGGTGACAGATCTCATAAAAGCAAAAGACTGTACCCAATATCACATCATTAGTTAATAGCAGAGCAGAGACCAGGTCTTCAAACTCCCATCTAACAAATGCACAATATGCTGAGCACGTCAACTGAGAAAGGGCAGAAGACCTCTGCATAGTTCTCAGCCCAATGTCACTGCTTAGGAAGTCTTAAGCAACCAAAATAACAATAACACAAGAGTGTGTCAAAAGGGCAGAGGGAAAGTGAAGACACAAACTTCTGAAATTTAGTTATAGATCCCAAATACCTAGGCTAAGCTTAGGAGAAGGGCTAACAGATGCCACCTTACATGCAGACATCCCACAAAGATGCTGTTCTTGGGACCCACTCAGCATGGGTCCTCTAGGTCAGGTTAGGTACTTGGCATATGACAGCAATTATCTTCTTTGTGTAGGGATTAAAGCAAATGCCTTATTCTGAATCCTTTTAGTGGAAAGGTAAATAGCTAGATTCCAAGACAGCAGTATTTTATAACTTTTTCCTCCCCCATGACATAGCCACACCCACAACTGCCATTCCCACCTAAGTCATTGAGTTACTTTACTGTTGCCTCATGCACATGCTTTTCTTGGCAGCAGGGAAAGTAGAGAAAGGAGAAGGGAGTGGAAATAGAGGAAGAAGGGACAAAGACTGAATAGCTGGTTCTTCCCCTGCTGTAGGCATTACCTATTTCCTCGCTGAAGTCAGCAATTGCCTGCACAGGCAGGCAAAGGTGAAGCTCCCTGGCAAGGTAGGGCTCCTAAGCTTGCCAAAGTCAATCCGTGAAGATGCAAACCAGTTTCCCCTTCCTTTCTTTGAAGAAAACAGCCCCAGAAAATCTTGTTATTTCTAAGAGCTTTCAAAAGCTCGTCTCCCAGATTTTTGTGTTTTGTAGTGTCGATTGGGAGAACTATCTCCATGGCAATTTCCTCCACGATAAATTGGTGACAGGTTTTCATCCAGAATTAGAGTTGTAGGGCTAAAAATGCCCGTTTCTCTTCTCTCCCTGTTTGCCAAATGCTAACTATTGCATTCCATAGTGCACTTGATGTAATAGCTTTACCTGCCTTTTAAAACACATGCTGCTGAAACGGTTGGACTTCTATTCATAAAACCACATGGAATTCGCATTTCACAAAGGCTGTTCCCTGAAGGAGATAATTATCTTTCCAGTAAAACTCTGTGTCAAGCTACAAAGTGATGATTACTCTTGGGTGGGGCTCTGGGTTTTCTAGTTGGCAGATAGTTTGTTTGCTCAGCCAAAGTGACAGTCAGTGCATAAGACTTATTTTCATCAGCAAATTAATTTTTCAAACCTCTTCACATAATTAAAAACTAAATAAGAAGGAGAATAAAATATGGCATTTCCTAATGTGGTGGATCACGCTGTATTTGTACCTTCTTGTGCTAACCGCAGGTAGCCACCTGTTTGCGATCTGCCAATAATTGCATGGTATTTGTGCAGATAATGGTTGTGTTTGAAACACCATCAGATGAAAGACATACAAAAGAATATATGCTACCAGGACATATGAACATGTGTTAAATAAGAAACATTTTGGTGCAAGTAAATGCACAAATCTATATAGGTTTTTTTTTTTTTTTTGAGTGTGTGGTGGGGGTAAAGAATGAGAAATATTTCTTATTGTTATGTAACTAAAATGTGTTTCAGTTTGGTGTATAGATTCTTCTTCTTCTTCTTTTTTTTTTTCCAAAACATGCTTTTAAGGGTTCTATACCTTTATATTTATATGATAGAGTTGCATCCATGTTATACACATCCTTTCCAATGGATATTTGAGCACTGAGATAGTTGAATTGTTCCACAATGGTTCATGTCCTAGCATGTCTCATCACGCAGGTATGGTTTTAGTGTGAGAATCTACCACTACTTATAAAGTATTGTGATTTTTAAATGTTTAAATTTCATTGATATAGTCAAATTTAAAGATCTTTATCAATCTTATTCTCTAGAGTCACAAAATTATGACGAGCTGTATTTCCTCTTTGTGCCTAAAAGATTTATGAGAATAGTCCTCCTAGCAGCCCGACAGTGCCTGGGTCTGAATGTCTGCCTGGGCCAATGACTGAGCTGCTGTCCTTGCCACTGAATGGGTGGAACGAGCTCATCCACACTGGTACCCTCCAGGACAACCAAGTGGAGAAGCATACACTGAAGAATGCCCAATCTGGGGACAACTTGTTAAAGGCTTTCTCCCAGGAATTATTCTTAGAACAGTGGGAATGTTTTCGTAGCTCTCATAAAATAGATTTTC
Organism: Eulemur rufifrons; assembly: GCF_041146395.1. Lineage (NCBI taxonomy): Eukaryota > Metazoa > Chordata > Mammalia > Primates > Lemuridae > Eulemur > Eulemur rufifrons. The sequence goes on along the minus strand of NC_090999.1, from coordinate 37,189,662 downwards.
CTTCCTACTCATGGCCAGTGCTCACTATATGAGCCAGACTTTTAGGAGGCCAAGAGGAGCCTCCAACACTAAGCATCTTCCTTATCTGTATGCAAAGAAGAATTTAGTGTTGTTAAGAGTTTCTAGTAGGTAGTTAGATTGGTAGCTTAATGAACCAAATTCCAAAATGAAGACTGTGGGGAAGGGAGTCATAAACAATTTGAGATCCCTTTGTGAAAAATTACATAAAACCATAAAGAAATCTGTTGACTCCATTGCTTAGAGACCTGGAGTCTTTCAAATGCGTTGCACCCTTTGCAGGTGTGTGGTTTTGTGGCCTTAGTCTGTAAGAATCTCCTACCTGAACAAACAGATCTCGAAAGCAGCCTAGTGGAATTTGCTAACTTGTACTGACTGAGGCTATAAAGGAAACAGCTACTAGATTATTGAAAAAGGACCTGTAAAACTATGTGGTTTGATATAATATTTTCTTCTGGGGGACTCTAGGCTTTAAGAATAGTCAGTAAAGTCTACATGTATTTTAAATGGGCGCTTAATGTACAGGAACATAAAATTACCTAACTCCTTTAGATTTTCCCCAAGACTCGAATGTGGGACTAGCAAAGCAAAAGTGTTTGAAAATAAAACCGAGACATGACTTAGTGGGAGACTGTTGATCCTGGGATGGATTCAGGTTAGTGGTCTGATAAGAGTCGGAGTGTTTATCTCCAACTTATTATTCCTTCCTTGTCCATTCAGGGCAACTCTGGCTCACTTCTACCTCTCTAGTTGGCACAAATGTAAGGAACCAAGGGTACTTTTAATTACTCACCACATATAAGTAGTTTATTCTCCATGACAACTAGGCACATATGAAGTAAAACAGCATGATAAAGTGGATTTGACAAAATGAATTCCATAACAACTAGTTAGCAGAAGATGAAAATCTTCCTTTCTTTCTGAAGTTTCCTACTCATTTTTCCTGCAATTTCCTTATCTGTACCAGTCCCTCTCCTTCTGTCCTACCTATCTCTTCACCCTTACTCTAAATTTCTATAAATCACTATTCCCCGACTCTATCAGTGACTACTCCCCAACTAGCTGTGCAGTTCTGGGTGTCTTGCTCTCTTTCAAATCCATACTGCTTCTGGGACTATTGAATGTGAACAAAGAGGACATCAGGGGAGACCTTAGTAAGGATATTTTGGTGGCTGGTGCAACCCATGGGTTAGATAGACATCACGCCATCTTAATGCAAGGGGAAAATAATGTATAGAAAAGGGCAATGAAGGAAAAACCAAATCATAATCTGTTCTCTGCCTTCTTCCTCATAAATCTGCTCAAACAATTTTTCTGTCATAAAATCTTAAAACTTGAGCAGGCTGACACTCAAGTCTTTATTTATTGATGCAATTCGAAACTTCTTAGTAGTTATCATGTTGCAGGACAAGAAACACAAAGACAAATGAGGCATTGTTCCTGCCAGGAAGCCCATAGGAAGTCTGAGTAACAAACCTCTTCATCCCCATTCCAGAGTCCTCCATCCACAACTCTCAGATTTTGGGGGAAGCGCAGTTGTAGAGGAGAAATCCTGTGTGTGGAGGAGAAAGCCGTTTTTTGTCTTTTCATATTCCTGCTAGGGCAGGGCTTGGGCTCAGGTGCACCGAGAAATGTCTTCCTTCTATCTTTAGATTATTCTCAGTGACATGGTGAACAAGAAAGGAGCTTGCCAAGCCCTGCTTGGAAAGGCGCCTTTGGTGAGAGGGCCCATCCAGGAGAGCCAGTGAAAGGGACTTGGGTGGCACCAGAGGCCTGTGGACGTTCCAGAATGGTCAGCAGAGGAGGGAGTTTCCTCCTTTCTTCAGGGAGAGACAATAGGAGTGCCCCCTTCTGCCAAGGCTCCTTCCACTGATCACCACCTCTGTGATAAATCACGTTGGGCTTCCACGCCATTCTCTAAGAAGGCTATGTGCTCCAGGGATCCGTGAGAGACTGACAACTGAAGTCAGACCCAGGGCAGTTGTGTGGTTCAGTAGAGTCCAAATGATGGGGTGACAACCCTGTCTCTCTCTCTAAAGTACTCTGTGGCCTGGGACCTATCACTTGGGCTTGTTTCTGAGATATAACTGACTTATAAAATTTATGTTTGTTTGGGGGATAATATTAATGCAACTTGTGAGAGAACTTGACACATAGAACATGTTCAATAAGTATTTGCCTTGAGCTAAAGAATCACTGGCCAGAACCCAAACTGAGCTCCAGCTGGAGGGAGAACCTCACCTCTGGACTTTGCTATAAGTTCAGATGATGTTCAGTAGTTCACTACATGAATGAGCCACCAAGAAAGGACTGAGGCCACCTACCGACAAGTTAGGGTGGTAGGGAGCTACCCCAAAACAGATGGGTGAATCTCCAGTTCTATATTTTCTGAATCAGAATTTCTCTTCACTAACCTTGGATAATTAGGTAGGATAGAGTTTGTCCTATTCTGTGCTACTCCCAGTTCCCATTCTTTATTAAGGAAAATGTGAGAATTCTAACATGTATTTCTTATTCACAGTACAATAGCATGTTTTCTAAAGAAATTATAGCATGGCATTTGCCAAATAAATTTACAAACTCACAAAACTTGCCACTGCAACATTGGCATGTAAACAACTCGAATGGAAAAAGTCAGGGCCATGGCCTGGATGATTATTTGTTTTTCTACAATCTGGTCTAAGCACGTATCAGAGAATCCATGATTCTCTTCAGAACAAATAGTTCTGTTGGAATGATCAATTCCTGGCAGAATTTAGGGCAGGCAGAGTCTTAACACTCTGGAAATAGCTCATTTTAATCTAATTGTTGGCACAGGTAAGTTTTTCCTGAGATTGCTGAAAGTGTGTTGGTCCCTTGAATAAAAACTGTGCAGATTACTTGGGATTTCAACAGCTTCTCAGGGGGGGATTTACTTACAGCCTTGATTTTTATAACACTTCTTGTCTCCTTAGCCAACAATAAATGTTGACCACTATTTGGAAAAATAAAGCTCATAGACCTCTTTGATCTTTTGGTGAAAATACCAGATAACAGACATTCATCTTCTTTACTCTCAAATTTATATACACTGCAAGTATATCTATAATTGAATCAATCAAACCAACAGATATTTACTGAATACCAAGCATGGTCTTCATGGCTATAAACAGAGCCAGAAAACAAGACCAAAGAGGCCCTTGCCTTCTTGGAGCTTGCAGGCTGGTCAGGAAGACAAACACTGAATAAGTAATTATCAGAGAAATAAAAGACATCTGTGGATGTGGAAGGCAGCCTGCTTTGCAAATGCATGGTGGGGATTTAACTGCCAGAGAGGAGGAAAAGCTTCCCAGAGGAAATCCTAGGTCTGAAAGTTGAGTAAGTGTTAGCCAGGAAATGAGGAGGGGCTGATAAATGAGGAATTTTTCCTTAAGAATTTTACCATGCTTTAAGCATGAAGGTCACGTGACCAGGTTTTCCTTTATAAAACTATTACCTATCTGTATTGAAAATGGAATCGAAGTAATGCAAAAGTGATTCTGAAGAGAAGAATTAGAAGGATGTTACTACAGCCTAGGAGAGAGAGGATTGTGATCATGAATACGGAAATAAAATGGATACAACTTGGTGCTTAATTGACTGTAAGAAATGAATGGTGCCTAGTAGGGTCCTGTGAGGTCAATCAGGGATTATGTCTGGCAGTTTGTACATCAGAAAATAAAGTAGTGAGTTCATGGTTATTTACTTAATTTGATTAATGTAATACGTAGTAAAGATGTTTAAATCAAAACTTAGCAAAAATCTACTTACTGTATTAAAGGTTGTCTTCTTTAATATAATTAGGTAAGTGCTGATTCTGCACCTTACTGAATGATGTGCACATTAGTTTCAATCAGTGAAAAAAGGTAAACACTAAACATTTAAAATATCCAGTTCTAAAATTTCAAAGCCAGTCCAAGCCAAATGATTTCTACTTCGAAGGACCTAAGTCAAATATAAACCCTATTTCCATATTTTGAGGATTTCTTCCTTCCCAAGAATTATTATGACCAGAGTATGAAATTGTTTCTTTTTTGACTTGTCTTTTAATTTGAATTTCAATCTTTAGCAAATTTAAGAGGGAACAACTTATAGTGCTGAGTGCTAGGCTTTGGAATCAGGCTTGGATTCAAGTGACTTTGTTCTCACTTACTGTGTGGACTTGGGCAAATTAATTTCTCTGTTCTTCATATTCCTTCATTAAATAGGGTCTATTGTTATTTTAAGATGATACTCCATACTGTGTTTTCCTTCCTCTCCTAATTCGCTTCTCTTCTTTTAGCATTGCCTGTAGGTGGAAGAGAGTGACAAGTATAGTGTTCTATGGCCATTCCCCTCCTGTTACTCAGAACGACTGTTTCTTGCTTCTGAACTCTGGTGAGGGTTGCTTCTTAGCAACAGTGTGCCTCCAAAGGATGTTACCTAAAGCGATAGGACTGGCTGCCCTATGGAACATTTAAGATACTGCAGGATGTATTTGGAAGGCCAATTAAATCTCATTTTAGGCATAAATGTGCTTGGGGATGATATAGAGTAATATCACTTGCTTTTGGAGATTGTATGATCTCCTGAACTTGTGCGTGCACCTTTACTGTGCCTGCTGCCTGACCTTGACATGTCAGAGTTCAAAGACAAAAACTTAAAACCCCAGTGGGTGATCCCTGGCATTTTATAGCCACCATCTCTAAGTTTCATAACTAGCCAGGAAAAGTGAGAGAGGGGTAAAATGGGAGAGTTTTATCTGCTATTCTGAAAGACATTTTTGAACAAGAATAAAGATGAGTTTCTATCAAAGGCATACATATAATTTACATCTATAATACTCCTACTTTCATTTCTCTTTTTTTTTTTTCTTATCTCCTAGTTGGCTAAGTTAACTTAACATTAATCTTTTCCAGCAAGTTATGTGAGGAATAATTAGGAAAGTTCAGAAATCTTGAATTTGTCAAACCTCACAAATTAATGGTAATAGCAAAACACATCTTTTCACAGTAATCATAGAGTATACTTTGGCTGAAATTTATGCTTGGTTTGGAACAAACTGTATTCTAGAAGGCAAGCTCAAAAATCAATTACTTTATTATTATTATCACCAAACAAAGAAAACACTGGTACAAAAGAAAAATAAGATCTTCATATAATCTACTCATCTGAAGGACTCCAGTTTTCACTCCAACCAGGAATGAAATGTATCTATTATTGCCTGACTAGGTAAAATGAAGGAATTAGCATACCTTAATATTTCTTCTCTATATCCTTCACTTATCTCCCAGTTTTGACTATTATAGACTCTGGAGTATTTGTTCCAATTAATTATTGCTACATTCTTAAAAGTTTTATATTTTCACCTTGTTTTAGAAAAGGAATATGTGAGTGCATTTTATTCATAACTTTATTTTTAAAGGTAATTTACATGGTTTTTGTGTTCAACACTAGTTTTCCATCAGTGATGCCTTTTGTGAGTTCTTAATTTTATTCATTTTTAGGGGCTGAATTTTTGGGCTGAATTTTGGAGGTATTCTTCAGGAGTCTTTCAGAAGTATAGAAATGTTTTTCTGTTGCTTATACACAGAAACTGTGACTTGAATGAACATAAAATTTTCAGATCTTAATTTTTTCTTGTCAAAGCTCTACATATTGATCTGTTACCTTCTGGCATCTGATGATCTACATGAAAAATCTGATATTTTTTCTCTTTGATGATACTCATTTTCCTTTTTTATATTTGAGTGTTTGTATAAATCTTTTTTCCTTAATCCTTTACATTGATTAATTTTTCTAGGTTATGTTTAGATGTCTTTTGGTTAATGTAAAATTCATGTGATATGGAAAGTCTTCTTTTCTTTCTTTTTTTTTTTTTTTTTTTTTTTTGTTGAGACAGAGTCTCACTCTGTTGCCCAGGCTAGAGTGAGTGCCGTGGCGTCAGCTTAGCTCACAGCAACCTCAAACTCCTGGGCTTAAGCGATCCTACTGCCTCAGCCTCCCGAGTAGCTGGGACTACAGGCATGCGCCACTATGCCCGGCTAATTTTTTCTATATAGATTTTTAGGTGTCCATATAATGTCTTTCTGTTTTTAGTAGAGACGGGGTCTCGCTCAGGCTGGTCTCGAACTCCTGACCTTGAGCAATCCACCCGCCTCGGCCTCCCAGAGTGCTAGGATTACAGGCGTGAGCCACCGCGCCCGGCCGAAAGTCTTCTTTTCAACCAAAAGATTCTTTCCTCTGATTGGGGGGCAGGATTATACTATAGTTTTGCATCTCATTTTTATGCCATTAATTCTAAAATCTTTTTTAGAAAAGTAAGTTATTTCTATATTTTATTTTTATCCTGTTCTCTGTGTTTATCATCTTTTCCCTGATGTTCTCATCTCTTTATATTCTTTCCTCTGAAACCTAAGTGATTATTTTCAAGACAGTATTCATCAGTAATGGGATTTTCTGCAATGGAGATTGTGGTTTTTATTGACACCACTGAAAATTCTGAAGTGGCTTTCTCTTTATAATTTATCTCAGCTCTGTCAGCTCTCGCTTTGTCTCAAGACTTGTGTTATCGTCTTTGTTTCATTGTACCTTAATTTCTTTGAAAAAGCAAAGCATTTTCTACCTAAAAATTTACTTCTGCTTTTTGGAGCGAATCTTCAGAAATATGCTCTTCACCTGCTCCTTCCTGTGTCTGTCTGCTTCCATGCTGCACAATCTCTTCATAGACCCTGCGGTGGTGTTCTTTCTTCTTCTGGTTACTCGTTCTTGAATGAGGAGGACAAGTTTATCTGGGCTTGGTAAATGCCCCCAAGTAATCTGTGCTGTTTCTTCATAGTTTTCCTGGGCATCATCAAGATCTTCCTTTTAAAAATTAATTTGGAATCCTGAATGAAAATTAGAAAAAAATCTTTATATTGCCAGTTCAAAACGTGGGTGCCTATGGTGGGAGAGGAAATGAGATTGGGGGTAGGGTCTCAGGAGGGCAATTTTTCTCTGAATTTTTTTTTTTCTTGGCTGAGACCAAGGGACCAGCTTTCTGCCTCTGGTTTTCAATTTGGCTTAATCTCTACTCCAGATACAAAGTGTGACTACATCCTTCTGGGTCTCCCCTCCTAGAGCTGTAGTCTCCCCATTGAGGAAGAGCATTCTGTCTTGTAACAGGGATGCCTCTAATTTTAAAAAGTGGCCGGGCGCGGTGGCTCACGCCTGTAATCCTAGCACTCTGGGAGGCCGAGGTGGGCGGATCGTTTGAGCTCAGAAGTTCGAGACCAGCCTGAGCAAGAGCGAGACCCCATCTCTACTAAAAATAGAAAGAAATTATATGGACAGCTAAAAATATATATAGAAAAAAAATTAGCCAGGCATGGTGGTGCATGCCTGTAGTCCCAGCTACTCGGGAGGCTGAGACAGGAGGATCGTTTGAGCTCAGGAGTTTGAGGTTGCTGTGAGCTAGGCTAACGCCACGGCACTCACTCTAGCCTGGGCAACAGAGTGAGACTCTGTCTCAAAAAAAAAAAAAAAAAAAGTGATCTCCCCGGGGCAGGTCAGCTGCAGGACAGCAGTGACCTCACTCCCTCCAGCACAGCCACTTCTCAGTGCCCTTCACCTGCAGCTCTGGGGAAAATGGTCCCCATCTCTCCACAGCCCAGCATCATCTTTTGTTTCCCCCCTTCCGATTAGGGGATTCATCTCCGTTTTTGCAAGTGCTGTCTCATGTTGGAATCAGCTCTTGGCTCAGTGGAGAAGCTGTATCATAAAAACCCATGCCCCTCCCAAGGTGTCTGCTGGGCATGGCTGTCACCTTCTCTCGAGGTTCTGCTCCTGGAGACCCGGGCTGCTCCTGATCCGTGGTGGTGATGCTCGATTCTCCAGTGCCTCCAGGACTCAGCCAAGCCCTTCCAAGTAAAGCTCTCTGGAATTTTCTGCCAGAGTTTCCATTGCCAGGGTTGCCTTTACTTATTCTCTGTAATGTTGCTCCATTCTGTTGGGAAGAGGATTTGTGAGCCAGTCTTTGATATTGGTCCAAATCCACTCCATCTAACCAAAATTACTCAAATTCTGTGGAAAGGGGTTGTCACAGTTCCTTAGTTCCAATTCTGATGAAAGTTTTTCACTTTTTAAATTTTTTTAATCTTCTTTTTGTTGCTGTTTTTGGGTTTTTGGCCGTTAACTTCCTCATATTACAATCTTGTCAGGGGTTGCAAGCTTCCTGATACCACGGTCTTTGAAGAATTCTTACATTTGTCTAGTAAAGTGTTCTAAGCAGTTTAGTTAATTGAAAGAGTTCAACGTTATATTTAAGAGATTTATTTAACTTTAGAGTTGCAAGGCTGTTGTATAAATAATCCAGTTTGGAAGCAGCCACCGTGATTGATCTGTCCTCCTACAGAGGAGATGTCTGCATTCCAGAGGGTAAGGTCAGGTACATGCTTGCTAGCGCCATGGCCAACACTCAGGCTGGAGTGTCCTCATGCTCTCTCTGGCTTTCTTGCCTCACAACCTTTGGCTAAGATCACATATGTCCATATTCCCTGTGGATCAAATACAAAATTATCCATTTTGGCAATACGTATTATTGAAGATCATATTCAAAAGATTAAAAAATGCATTGTAAATTCAAAACAATTATTATATAGCTATTTCTAGTAAGATAATGGTCTAATAAAAAAAGAATAGAATAATAAGACCTAAATGGCCCCGTTACGCTGATGTCCTGCTCTCTATGGGGACTGGATGTGGATTACACGTCACCAGCCGCGGATTTCCTAGGCAGCAGCACTACCGCACAGAAAGTTAACTCTGGCCAAATTTCCACACTTGGTGTTACTTCGTTGCCTCCCCTCAGGCTTCTTTGCCAGATGTTCCCGCACCAGAGCTGGAACCCGCAGCCGTGCCAAGGCACGTGGTCCCTGCAGCCACCGCATTCCATCTGCCAGGCGTCTACACAGAGCCTTCTTCCTGGAGACATCTGCTTGTCTGTCACACTGACTGTTCTTGTGTGAAACTCCTGTGTCTGCTGCTTGCCTGTGGGTTAACTGAAGTACCACAGGGTAATTCAAACCTATTTGCGAAGAAAATGCTCTGAAATGATACATTTTATACTTATTTTATTTAATCTTGCAGCATTTGGCCACGATGGCTACTCTTTCTCTCTGAAAACTCCACTCTTCTGATATCCCTCCTATCTTTGAGGTCCGAGAAGAGCATAGTCTCCTGGAATCCCACTGCCTGGTTCATTTCTGCATCAGTTAGCTATTCCCTCTATAGTGCTGTGTAACCAACAATCACACACTCTTACAATAAGAATTGATTTCTCCTGTGTCAGAACATCAGCTGGGATGGATCTGCTGATGGCAGCGGGATTTAGTCACGTGTCTGGGGATTGATCAGCGTGGGAGCTGCTGGTCTAGAGTAAGTTTGTTGGGTGACTGTGCCTCAAGCTGCAGGTCCCGCTCGCTGCAGATGGAACCCAGGTGAGCTCCCTGAATAATCATTCTCAGGCTAAGGAGGCAGCAGGCTTGGAGTGCTGCCAGAAGCCCAAGCGAGCAAGTGGGAGCACTGCGTGCTTCTAAAGTGTTAGTCTGGAGCAGGTACAGTGTTCTTTCTGCCCACATTTTGTTTGACTATAAAACTCAAATGGCCAAGCTCAAAGTCAAGGGGTGAGGAAGCACAGCCTGCCCTCAGTGAGAGGGACTACAAAGTCACGTGGCCGAGGCGTGGATACAGAGTTGTGAAGAAGTGGGGTAGAGAGTTTAATCGGTCATAGAACCCCCAGCAAGACTGCTCTCAATTCTGGGGATTAGGTAAGTTACTCTTTCTGAATCTTGTCTATGTTTTGTAGATGATAATAATTCCTATCTCATAGGGTTGTTGCGATGACTAGGAGAAAAAATGCGTGTGAAAAGGTAAACATATGTTCTCTTGTGTTTCTGCCATCACAGAGAAAGTGCCAATAAATGATAGGTGACGGTGGTGGCGGCATCAGTTCCTGGTTCTCTTCCCACCTGTCTGAACCCGTCCCTCGTGGGCTGCTCTTCCCTGGCCCTATCCTTACACACGGTTGTTTCCCAGGATTGCAGCCAGAGGCCTCCTTCCTTCTCGCTCTACGCACGATTCCTGGGTGACCACTTTTATATCCATTATAATCCATGCTATAAAACTATGCTGACTATCTCAGACCTCTTCCCCAGACTTATGCACAAGGCCTCTAGGCATACATCTTGTGTGCTATCGTCCCTCCTTGTTTTAATTTTCTTACCGTCTGTTTTCCTGGAATTAGAACAGCAGCTATGTTGCCAGCTCCCTGTGCTTAAACAGGCAACGCCTCACTGATGTGCCTTGAGGGGCATAAAAGAAGTCTGAGCAAATAGCCCCCTCCTTTGCTTGCCCGTGACAGAAATGAAAACAATCACTCTTTAGATCCACCTAGCGCTTTATTATTTTTCACAAACTTTTCACAGGCATGGCCTCACTTTAGCCTCCTGACACCTGCTCTGAAGGAGATATTTGATACTCACAGGCCACATTCAAGTTAGTCATTTGTATTACGGTGGATTAAAATTTCCCTTAAAATGCAAACATATCAAGAAGGAGCTAGACTGAAGCCCATTTCTAACCCAGCACCACAAATCGATGCAGATCCGTTTATTGGGTTAGTGATTCATTCAGACAGGGAACGGAGGATGAGATCGTGCATCTGGAGGAGGAGGGAGAGGGAGGCTGAGAGCTGCGGCCGGGAAGCCTGGGGCGAGGAAGCAGTGTGAGCGAACAGGCGCTGGGAAAGACAGCCAGGAAAGAGCAAAAGCCTTTCTCACAAATGCTGCTGAGAGCCCGCTCTGTCCGTCAGGGTTTCCCAAAGAGGAGCTTGGAAGCCTCGGAATATTTTTGGTAGCAGCTTTGGTAGTTTCTGTAACCGTCAACAGAAGTCAAGAAGGAAGAATTAAGGAATCAAATTTAAAAACAACAAACAAATTTTTTTTTTAAATTTGATCCCTTAAGGAACAATTAAAGGAAAGGAAGAGTTACTTAAGAGGAAGATCAAAACTTCATGTTTACAGAAATATTAGGATTTTAAAAAAAATAGCACAGTATGTGGAGCCTAAGAGATTATTTGTCAAAAATGAAAATGGAAACTGACATCGTGTAGCCCCAATTCAGGGATACTTCCTGGCAAAGATAGAGCTCCAAAGGAGAGTTGGAGGGGTGTGGAAGGGCTGCCAAAGCACATCCCTGTGAGCCCAAGCTTCCTGTCTAACGACAAAAACATAACATGAGATTCTGTTATCCTGGTATAGGCTGAATGATGTTAGCTGTCTGAACTAAGCAAGTGGCCTGCCTGAGAACCTGACTATAAACAGCTTATATTTTATTCAACCCATAAGGTCTTGAAGAGGATATAGCAAACATATGCCATCAATGTTCTTTATAGAATTCCATCTTGTAACCTAAAACTTGTTCACCAAGTTCCATGAGGTCACAGTTTATACTGAAAGGAAAAAAGGGAAGTCTGTCTAAAAAGGATATAGATACTATCTTTATGACCTCAAAATAGAGAAAGGTATGTTAAACAATATAAAATCACGAACCATAGATGAAAAAAATGACTACATTAAAATCAGTAACATTTGTGAAATAAAATACATCATAAAATTCAATTTTATGATCAGCTTTGGCAGAAAATAGCATTATAAAACACAGCTCTACAAAAATATCTTGTAAACAGAATTTATAAATTCAGTTGGAATAACCGTATCTATAATATTGGCTCTTTACGTCCATAAACATGATATAGCTCCCACTTTACATGGACATTTGTTTATATTTTTTAAAGTTTTATATGATTTTTCATAAGCTTTTGTGTCTTTTATTAGATATATTTATTCCTAGGTATAAAATGAATTTTATTGCTATTGTAGATATCCTTTTTAAATATTTTCTAATTGTCACTGGTATGTAGGAATTCAATTGTATGTATATCTATGTATCTATATCTGTATCTAGTATTTTTAGTTCTAGTAGTTTCTCCATAAGTGCTTTTGGATTTTTATTCTACAAACGTATTGTCTGTGAAAAATATCTTTCCATGATAGACAATTAGGCTTGCCTCCTCCATATCCATTTTCATGATCATTATGAACACTAAATTTCCTAATTTTGTTCACTAAAGCCAGATATCTAACTATATTTTTAAAATTACTTTTAAAGTAGAGGTGCCAAGGGTACCTAATTCTGATCAATTTTTCATAAAAAGAAATCTTCTAGAAGTCTTTGGGACAGATTCATCCGGCATCCTTTCTTTTCCTTTTGCCCTTCCCTTTGTTCCTGCCTGGAATGTGCATGTGATGTCTGGGAGTGCAGCAGCTACCTTGTGAGCATGAAGGCGAAAGCTCCACACTGAAAAAGATGGACTGGAAAGATAAGGGATGCCTAATGACATTCCACACCTCTGTAAAAGCCTCAACTACCTACTTTTGGACTGCTTCTTATGCGAGAAAAATAAACTCATGTTTGGTTACGTCTCTACATGAGGTGTAAAACAAGTGGCCAAACAAATATACCTTTTATTTGTTAGCTTGTATTTATTTTATTCTATGCCAGTGCTTGTTTTTGTTTATTTTCTGTTCTCTTTCTGCACTGGCTTGGTCTCAATTACTTCTTCAGGTCAATAATGAATACCATCTTTGTAAGTTATGTTTTTATTAACTTTTAAAGACAAATAGTGGGCATCATCTTTACAGTGAGGTAAAAGCAGAATGTATTTCATTTATTTGAGTATGAATTGACTTGTAGATTAAGAATTTAAGATGGCCAAATATATTTACTCAATTATTTCTAAAGAAGCCAGCAGGGATTTATTTATTTTTTAAACAAGAATCAGTAAGAAAAAAGTCACAACCTTTTATTCTCTGTTGTATACAAATTGTGTGCATACTTGCTTAGTTATTGATTAGCATATAAAGGATAGTATTGCATAGTGGTTAAGAGTATGGGTTTTTTATTCTGTTAGCTTCAAATCCTCGTACTGCCGTGTACAACCCATGTGACCTCAGGCGAGTCACTTAGCCACCCCTTCCATAATGATCTCAAAATTTGGCAGGGGAATGCCATGACACACCAAAATATGGTTGAATAGTATGAGTGATGTAAAATAGGTGAAACAGGAGCCGAGATTACAGCAATAGGTTTGATCAGGGTGTTGCAGAGTAAATGAGGAAGGTTTTTGGAACCAAACCAGAACCAAACAACTGCATTAAAATTATTTTATTGCCAACAAGGTATGGGCTTGATCTTTTTCTTATTCCTTTAGTGCCTATGTCTCAATATTGAATACCAAACTAACATATGAACTTATTTTTTTAAGAGTGAATCTTAAACTTGCCTTGGGACATAATGTGTTCAATGGGGAAAAGCACAGAATATCTACTTAGAAGTCCTTCTTCCACCATTGACTGACTCTGGGGTCTTTGGCAAGTTAAAGGGCTCTCTAAACGTTATTTTATGCATTTATGATGAGGACTTCCTATTTCTATCTGCTTTACCAACTTCATAGGCTTTTCATGATGATCAAATAAAATAATTCACATAAAAGATTTTGTAGTGCTACACGAATGTCACATTTCACACAATATTTAGCTTCATGATAGGGTTCTAGGATATTCTCAATAAAAATCTATTGATTGAATTATTACATTCTGGGCACTTTCTTGTTATTATGTTAGGGTTAGTTGCTAAAATAAATTACCTTAAAAGTAGAAAGATGTAGCATCCTGGACCACCTGATAGGGTTGGCCTCTGTGATTTCTTTGTTGCTGCCATCTTTTTTACTCTACACTGTACTTTCAAGTTTCAAGGTATGAGACATGAAAAATTAGAATAACTCAAATCTCAGCTCTTCAGAGATGGGAAAAATGTCTTTACCATATTGTCTCTGCCCCATTGCAGTGTCTTGGGAATTTATCCTATTTCTCATGCAGGCTTAGCCAAGGATTAAAATATCCAGTCGGTACCTGTCTTGTCATACTCCGGCTGACAGCCACACTGCACTCTGTTGTTCTAAGCGTGTAAAATATTCTCAGCTCTTGGTTTTCTCATCTAATTCATTGAGGATTCCTTTAGCTAAATATAATGCACCTATTAGGGACCATTATTAGTACCCCACCTAAAGTTAACCAGTGCTGTTTGTTCATAATAATTATTTAGTTCTCATGAAAGCTACAGTTTGATTACATGATAGTGTTTCCTACCCATGAGAATTATTTGCATATGAAATTGCCTTCAAAGTGAAGTGTTAGTATCATTGAAGCTCATATTCCATAAACTAGCCTGGGACTAGTTTATGGGATATAGTCACTCACTATAGGTAATAAACCTGGTGTAACTCTCAGAAGATGAAAACAAAAATACTACTCCTGCTTTTTACTTTTCCCATTCGTAGGAGAATAAGCAGCAGAGTACATAAAGGGAATTTTTAGGTTATTGATTGTAAATAAGGGTTTCTAACAGAGGAAAGAGGATGCTAAATGCTTAATAATAAGATATTTGAATAGTCCTATTGCTTCTTTCTTTATCGTATCTTCTTAAATGTCCCTTTCTGTTTTTATTTCCAAAACTCATATCCAAACACACACCCATTTACCCTACATTACTGCCTGCAAAACCTGCTTCCTTTCTGCTGTCTTTCTATTAATTCTGTCAATCTCCAATATATTTGATATATAACTACATTCTATTTTTTTCTTAAGCAATCCATTTTATTAGGCCACTCAAATGTTTAAAATTCCTTAATACCTCTCTGCTTCTATCGTGGGAGAGAGGGGAAATGAAGAATCAAAGATAACTCTGAGGTTTGAGCAACTAGGTGGGTGCAGGTGTCACTACACAGGGGACAAAGAATAAGAGAGACCTTGGCTTGAGACCAGCCAGAGATGATGAAGGCAGTTGATTTTAAGAGATGTTTGAGACATTTAAGTAGCAAAAAAATGGATACTTACATGTAGTGCTCAAGAGAGAGATCTGAGCTGGAGATAAACACTTGGTAGTCATGACGTTAAGAGCTATAAAGCTACAAGATAGATAACGTCACTCAGGAAAAATGCATGGAGAAGAAATAGTCTAGGACCTAGCCTTGATGTTATAAAACTTCCAATATTTGAGAAGTTCGTATGTGGAAGTAGAATTAATTTAGCATAACTAGTACCAATGAGAAAAAGGCATAAGAAATCTGATTTTATGCCATTATTCAGGAGGAATGTGTAATAATTAGATGTATCAATGGCAGTGATTGCCCCATTCTAGGAAGCTCCGGAGCACGGGCTAAACCACTGCTTATCAGGATGTTGCAGACAGGATACTTCCGTGGAGTAAGAAGCTTGATCAGATAATTTCTCAGGTCTTTTCAACTCTGAAATTCTGTTATTCAACGTATGTTATATTTTTGTCCCCAGTGTGTAAACACCTTGAGCACAAGGATTATTCCTTAGAACACTGAGAAGTGTTGAGCACAATGGGAGATCGCCATAAATATTATTGATCACTAGGACTTTGGAAAACTCTGTAAGCTTAGAGGAACAAATGCTTTTTAACTATCCCAGTTAAAGGAGCCTTGAAAAAAGGAGGTAGAATAGGGGAAGGAATGAGGTGTGGTGGTGGAGAAGAAAGGAGAAGGGCACAGGCAGTTGATGGAGAGAGATGAGTCCAAGTTGAGGGGAAATTTGTGGTTGTTCGCTTTAGAATAAGGGCTCCATTACTGGGAAAATAAAGCATTCTAATATAAGTGCTAGAAGATATTTTAACTGTATAAAATGCCTTTGTTTTGATAGTCTGTGGGGCTGCCTAGCATATTATCAGGAGCAAACAATACACACACACATACAGATTTGAGTTTCCCTTTTTCTGCCCTGTGATAGTCCCCCTGTCCCCCAAAATAATAGTCATAGTAAAAGGAGGTATCCTACACGATTCTACTTTAAATACAAATCAAACCACGCATACGTACACACCCCAAAGTTTTAGTAGAATTTAAAAGAATATCACATTTTATAGTTATAAGTATGGAACTCTTTGGCTTTTAGCAACTTAAAACACCACAGTTGGTAAGTACTTGGAGAAAGGAGGAACACAGTCCATAGAAAATTGCACCTTCAGTCGGTCTCTTTAATTATATCTGGAGCCAAAACAAGCAGTTGATTTTTTGCTAAAAACCTCATTATTTAAAGGTATTCCACTAGTTGCATTAATTGAAGTGTGTACAGGCTAAGGCAAACTGCAGCTGGAAATGTGTATTCTCCTGTTTTTCCTATGCTTAAGAGGGCCCATTAAACAGAAAGCATAATTTCCCTTGCGTTGTGGATTGTAAATGAGGCAAAATGTCTGCTTTTCTTTCCCGTCATTGCTTCATTTGGAACAATTGCACTCACTAAAGCAAACACGTATGTTGTCAATCTTTCAGTGCAGAAATAATCTCATTGAATCAGGGTGTTTGTGTGTGTCTGGCAGCCATTTTCAGGGCTCATTTCAAAGGCAAATGATAATATGCAGATTCCATGTAATGGAATTAAAATTAGTCTTGTGTGTCCTAATATTTTGTACTCTGTGGCTGCCAAAAATGATCTTTTCTTGACACAGCTAACTTGGGCTAAACTCAACTCAGCAAAACCATGGCGATTGCATTTTGATTGATTCTTCAGAGGAATACCACATTGTTCAGAAAACTGAGGCAGCTACAGACAATGGCTCTCAGCCCTTCTCTGTCCCATAGCTGTAGTTGCAAAATGACTGGGAAGGCAGTAGATTTCCTATGGAGGAGCAGGAGGCCTCTCTTGCATCAGGGACCCTGCTGTGAGCAAACAGCATTCCTGGTAGGTTGCCTGTCACTCCAAATATCTGTACCTTGTGACTGGAAGTAATGGGCAAGATTGTCAGGTGACTCTCCTTATAAATCAATTCCTTAGAATGATAAGGTGCTCAAAACCATTGGCTTAGTCCCAAAGAGGAACTAGAATCTGTTCCCACCACGACCTAACCCTAAAAACAGCCACCACCACCACCATCAACAACAAGTATTACCATCTTCAAGAAATTCTGGCTCTAATAATATTAATAACAGACAACATTAAATAATGCTTGCTTTGTAATAGGTACATTTCTAAGCACTTTGTATGTAAAAACTCATTTAATTCTCACAAAGCTCAATATGATAGGGACTTTCCCAATATTTCCCCCATTTTGCATATGGGGAAACTGAGGCCTAAAGTAGTTAAAGAAGTCCAATGTTTTCTCCCATTCTACAGGTTGTCTCTTCATTTTGTGGATTGTTTTCTCTGTTGTGCAGAAGCTTTTTAGTTTAATGTAGTCCGATTTGTCTGTTTTTGTTTTTGTTGCCTGTGCTTTGGAAATCTTAGCCATAAAATATTTATCTAGTCAATGTCCTGAAGCATTTCTCCCATGTTTTCTTTTTAATATTTTATAGTTTCAGATCTTATGTGTAAGTCTGTAATCCATTTTGAGTTCATTGTCCTATATGTTGATTTTGTATATGCGTCTAATTTCATTCTTCCACAAAAATTTGAGCTCACAGAAGTAGAGGGTAAAATTACGGATATGAGAGGCTGCAAAGGGAAGTGGGGAGGGGACGATGGAGAAGGATTGGTGAATGGATACAAAATGCCAGCTGGATAGAAGGAATGAGTTCTGATGTTCAGTAGCACTGAGGAATGAATATGGCTAACTATATGGACATTTTTTAAAAGGTAGCAGAGAGGATTTTGAATGTTCCTAGTACAAAGAAATGACAAATATTTGTGGCTCTAGATCTGTTAATCACCCTGATTTGAGCATTACATATTGTGTAAACATGTGGAAATATCACTCTGCATCCCATAAATACGTATAATCAGTACGTGTCAACTAAAAAGGAAAAAAATAATTAATTAAAAAAAAGAAGCTGCCTAAGTTCATGTAACTATTAACCTGTAGAATCAGGATTCCAACCTAGGCAGTAGGGCGTCAGGACCCCAGCTCTTGATCACTTTACTGAAGTTACTCCCATTTTTCAATGTCTGATAATCCTCATTATTGAGAAATGTTTTTAAAATCTTTCTCCAGTCCTATTGCTATTTAAGCTGTTTCCCTGTGACCGTATTTTCATCTCCTTTTACTCTCTTTGATTTTATACTTTTCACCTGGTCTTTATATCAATGAGAATGTATTAAGCCCTACCCTATGTACAGGCCTTTAATAGGCTCAGGACCGTTTCATGTAAACCAGGAGCAGACTTTGCACACATGCTCCGCATTTGGCAATTCTAGTAAAAATAATATTTGTATCACTGATGTGAACTTACTTCTAGTACATTTCTTAAGTTCTCTTTTTAAACTCCTAATGTTGTACTTCCTTATTCTTTTCCCCCAGCTTTGCCCCCTACCTCCCATCCCTGAATTATTTTTTACCTTTTAGGTATTTACTTAGTGCTTACCTAATGTCATAGATCATTATTTTTCAGGTGGAACAATTACAATAACTTCAATTAGAAGTCCACTTTTCAACTCTTCTCTTAACAACAGTGCCTAAAATCTTAAAGATTTTCTAGTCACCAAACCAGACGGCGTAAATATTTCTCAAAGCTGTGCCCTCTGTCCCCACTGCCACTTTGTGAGTACAGATCTGTGTCATCCCTCGCCTGAACAGCTGCAACAAACTACTAACTAGTCTCCTTTATTCTAGTTGTATCACTTTTTTTTTTTTTTTTTTGAGACAGAGTCTCACTTTGTTGCCCGGGCTAGAGTGAGTGCCATGGCTTCAGCCTAGCTCACAGCAACCTCAAACTCCTGGGCTCAAGCGATCCTCCTGCCTCAGCCTCCCGAGTAGCTGGGACTACAGGCATGCACCACCATGCCCGGCTAATTTTTTGTATATATATATTTTAGTTGTCCATATAATTTCTTTCTATTTTTAGTAGAGACGGGGTCTCACTCTTGCTCAGGCTGGTCTCGAACTCCTGACCTTGAGTGATCCACCCGCCTCGGCCTCCCAGAGTGCTAGGATTACAGGCGTGAGCCACCTCGCCCGGCCTAGTTGTATCACTTTTAAATAAAATTTCCACCCAGCTACTGCCGTGATTTCTCAAAAATACCAATCTGTCTTTATCATGTGCTTGCTTCAAACCCTTCGGCACTTCCCTCGTGCCTATGGGATCAAGCAGCATCCCTTGCTAATAAGGATGATCCGGCACCAGCCCGCACCCCATGCCTTCCTCACGTTAAGTTTAGATCTTCTGCACATGCCCTATACTTTTCCATGGCTGTCCCTTTGCTCTCTCTTCTCTCCATCAGAACAACTTTCCCCCTCTCCTTCACCTGCTTAGCTACCTATCACCTTCACAGGGTCAACTCACAAAGGATTTCTTCTGGGATGCCTTGTCTCTCTTTCCTAAAGATTCTTTACTGCAAACCACCCACATCCGCTTAGCTAGTTTTTTTCTGTGTTTTCCCCATCATGAATTTACTACAATGATTCAAAATAACCTGTTTCTTTATTGGTATCCTCTGCTAGATTAGGTCTTAGTCAACTTTCGATCTATTAGATTGTATTGATATTCAAGTGCTTAGCTCAGCGTTGGGTGTAATAAATATTTGTGGAACTGACCTGAAGTCTTCCCATCTCTTTCAACAAAGGAGGAGACCAAGAGTACACACCACAATCCCACCAAGGATTTAATTTTTTGTGGCGAAAAAAGGAAGGTTGTTTCGGAGTCTCATAGACTCTGTTTCTTATTGTGCATTTTGAAATTTTACTTGCTTTAAAAATACTGCCACAGGACTAAGTCACCCAAGAGAAGATAACAAAATGATGACGTTGGAGCTCCCTTCTATTTAAATTTAAATCTTCCTTTTACCAGGAAATGTCAGCACTGATGCTGTTAGAATCAGAGGGCCCAGCTTTTGCAGTTCTCCTGCTGGGCTTAAGTGAGCCACAAGTAGGTCAAGTGTCTCACTCTGTGAGTCAATGGCCCTGCCTGAAATAGAATGCAGATGGACAAATTACCTCTCTCAGGCACTGCTCAGACAAAGCCAGCATTTTGATGTAATATCAAGCATAGCTAGAAATTAACAAAGATGACCATACACCTGCTGAGAAAAAAAAATATCTGGGGCAAGGATTCATGATGAAGTGAGTATAGGAGCATGTTCCAAGTAGATTTCAAAGGAAGCACTGCCTTATCAATAGTAGGAAAACATAATTTAACTAAATGTGTTTGGGCAAAGGAACATACTTGATCCATAAATATGACTTAATTTATCTTCTAAAGATGCCTGGTATTCTGTTGCCAATATTTTAAAATACTCTTTTATGTGATGCTTTTTTAAATGCTTTGACTAAGGCAGGGGTGTGAGGCAAATTCATTTCTCAAGGATCAAACAGAACAAGTTGACCTCCCATAGTCTGAATCTATTACTACTCATGGCCATGACCTTTAGATCTCAGCCACACTGAAAGCTTTTATTCATATCATACTATTACTATTTCTTGCCTCCATTCCCTAGTAATGCTATTCCTCAGATTTTTGTCCATCCTCATCCATATTCTGTGCCCACATAATACCCCATGCAGCCCACTATTACCATACTTGCCATGTTGATGTCTGCAGACTTTTTTGACTCTCACAACTGAGGGAGGGAAGGGGGCCATGCCACTGGCATCTCCTGAGTAGAGGTAAAAAGATGCTACTGAATATTCTCCGAAGCACAGATCCAAAAATAGTATTCAATCCAAAATGTCAATAGTGCTGATGTTGAGAAATTCTAATTTAGTATGTTTATTACAATAAATAAGCTAAATTTATTTCAAATATTTAAGGAAGAAAGAAAGTGCCCATTCCTCTGAAAAGTGTGTTTTTAGCAACTTCATAACAATAAGGATAGCTTTAATATAAAAATTAAATATAAAATTTATATTAAACATATAAAATTTTATTATTAATATAAATAACAATGATTCTCAATTATAAGTCCAGGTCTACCTAACTTAAAGCTTTAAACATAGAATAAAATCAACAAACCCCAGTTTGCAAGGAAGTTTTTAAAGAAAGATTCTAAAACAGCATGCTCATTTCAATTCCAGATATAATATTTTGAAACTTGATTTGATTACTGCATCCAGTATTTTTTTCCAAGAAGAAAAATGTTAGATTCCAAGAAGACTGTATCTGTAATTAATGCATGTCTATTTGGATAGGATCTTGATTTTCTAAGGATTTGGAACATGGCACTATGCCTTCTTGATCGAAGTTCATCTATTAAGAGAGTTATAGTTAAAGAAATCTAGTTCAAGAAGCATATATTCTCTAGGAACCATTCCTAACATCTTCCACCAGTCTTGGGCCAAGGAATGTGGTGTATCTGGAATAAGTACCCTCAAAGACAGAATTCCTTTGGCATTGTAGTTCTCCAGTCTGGTCTCATCCCTTTTGGAAAGTAACCTTTAGTTGTCCTATTTAGCAGAAATACAAGGTAGAGCCTATTACTGCATAACCATATCTCAGAAGTCCACTAAGTTTTTCATTTCTTCATCTTCATGGGCAGGAGACGCAATCAGCATGGACATGAGCTGTTGTACAAGCAAAACACGAGGAAGTGAAGTTTTGTCTATCCTGGTTCTAGTCAGAAAGTTTGAAACTATTTTTTTTAATCCCAGGTTTAGATTTAAATTATAGCATCATCAAAACTTCTAGCATAATCAGATGCTCAGCAGAAAGAAAACTTACTGTGTAGAAAAGGTATAGGAGTCAATGCATCTTCTAACTGAAAAATTCTTAAGAGAGTGTGTAGGTCTCTCCATTGCATGTGTTTATTTGAGGATGAAAGAGGAAAATGAAAAATTTACAGCCACCTTACTAACTAGAATTCTGGATTTTAAAAAGTTCTTTAAGGACATCTAATTCTATTCTTTTATGAAATGGCTGCTCAGTACAGAAGTGAAAGGAACTTCCTTTCCACTGCCCCTTCCTGAATTTGATATTTAAGCCCCTTCAGGCCATGAGGGCATTGGCAGATACCTAATAGTTCTGCACCAGTCACCCAGGGAATGGAAAATCCCACAGACTTTAAAAATGCCAAGCCAGGGTGGATGTGGAGGGTGGGGCCATTAGAGACTGGGTGGGCGAGGGAGAGGTTAGGAGTCTGAGGCATGCTAAGGCGGAATTGGCCCATCCTCATCCTTTCCACTTCTTTCCAGTTCTGCTGACAGGCACCAGTCCAGATCCGGGCAAGGAGAAAAAGTCAATCTGGAAAAATCAGGCATTGAGAAAGGGGACCTAAGAGGTGGGGAGGTTCAGCTCTACTTGCACACAAGTCAGCTTTTCATCTAGAGAGAAGGACAGAGAGTAGCACATACTTTTCAAGTTCTGGTTATCACAGTTGGTGATGGGGTAAATGGTGGAAGAAAAACTCTAAAGCAAACAATTACCAGCCAACCTAATTGATATTATAATAAAGCTGTAGTAACAGAAAAGATCAAGTGCTTACAAATGAAATTACTCCAGTGGCAAAAGACAGAAATGCAGTCCCCAAATTTAATTTTGTTTGGGGAGAAACAATTACGTAGTGAGTGAAGTGACGGTATCACTAAGATAAATGAAATTCCTAGAACAATGGGAGGACTTTGCTCTTCTATTTCTCTCTTTCCTACAAGATAATCTAGACTAGTGTTTCTGTATTCTACTTGCACTAGCTGCTCTAGAAAAGAGTTTCTGTTTAGAAATGGATTGTTGTACAAGATAACTTGCTGATATTACTGTTAATAAAAAAGTGTTTTGTTTTCATATTTCCGTGTCGAAGAAGGAATATCATCTTTTTAAGGAATACCTGTTACAGGTATTGGGGCTTTGCATTGCTATTTATTTAGTGTTTTTAGGCAGCTATATGACAGGTTTGCACTCTATTGCTGCCTTTTTTCAACAATGCATGTGTCGTCTAAAGGAGCGAGTACTTCTGGATGATACCACCTTCAGTATTCTAGCTGGCTTTGAGTTCTTGGTCTTATACTCACCTGGTCAGGTTAAGCCTTTGAGTGTGATGATAAAGCACCATCTGGATAATGATTCATGATAATTGACCTTGTCTACGAAACTGAATTCCATGTAACATGCAACTAAGTATACATTCCATCACCAAAAAGAAATTTCATCAGGTTTTGGAGATTTTAAAGTGTTTTATATATATGTCCTTTGCTTTGAAAGTAATGTTGATGTGCAAGATTTGTATCTAAGATTTTTCTCTGGGCAGTTGGTTGACTCCATATGTAAGGAATTTGAATGGATTGACATGTATTTGTTTGAGATTGATTTTTAAAAAATTCTTTAGTCTACTTAGTATATCATGTATGAATAGAGGGATTATACAATTTATTATTCAAACAGGGAAACATCTGACTAAGAAAATGCTAAAGTAGAAAAGACACTTGGACAACAGGTACATTCTGGAACTGCCACGGGCAAATTGAGACTGTAGGTCACCCTACATATGAGCAAATGGGCTGGGAGACATGGGACAGTAACTTGAGACATGTATTTTAATAACAGCTATGGTAGAGAATTGCACCTTCTCCTCAGCAAAGATATAGACTATTTTTTAAAAAACAAAATCTATGGCTATGGATTATTGTATTTGTTTGGTCCAAGAAAGAGTTAGGACAGCAGAAGAATGTAACACATAGGATATTCTGATTTCTTCTGTTCTGCTTCCTTACCAAACCATGGGACATCACTGAAAGTATAAGAAATGTCTTTAGTAGCATTTGAGTTCAGTTAGCTCAACTGAGATGGATATAGGAAGATTAAACATAGAACAAAAGAAGTATGTTCTCATTCATGCCCTGAAGAATACATTACCAACTCAGATGCTAAATAAAAGTGAGATTATAATCTTGTCAGTTTCACCACCATCATCAACCATGGTGTTATAAATAAACTCTTATGCCATTTTCCTATTCCCTTTCACAGGACTTTAAGATATATCATTAATTTAAAAACCTTTAAAACTTACTCTACACTTACAACTTATGTTCATTATTTTGATATTCTTAGTATCATTAGAACTTAACTATGAGCACTTGAAGATCACATGTGTTTTTACTTGCTTTTCCTAGTTTGTTGAACTCGGTTGATTGGGTTAGTGTTGTTTAATTGGCATACAATTCTGGAAATTAAACAGCTTCTCTTTAACTTCAGGTCAGAAGCTATTGGCATTGATAAATCCTCTGGTGATAATCCTAACAAGCATTTGAATGAGTCATGTCAATCTCACCAAGCTTTGGAAATTCTGTGCTCTATTTTGAGTGAGTGGTGGTTTCCACTGCCTATTTTCACACTGCCTGGCAGGTGACAACCTTCTGAGTTTAATTACCTATCATTTTTCTGCTGGATCATGGTAATTTTTAAGGTATTTCAAATGGCAATTAGTGAATCACAACTTTGATTAAAATTCAACCACAGGTGGTACTACAATTGCAAACGTCTCAACAGAGGTGACAATGCATGGACCTTTATACATAGTCAAATTTGCCTGTGTTCAGGCAGTTACCACAAAGCATAACTTATGGTCTTGAAGCTGGCAAGTTGCTTTTCATTTAATTATTTCATAAATACCTGATTTTAAAAATTATTAAAATGTTGACAAAATATGTTCATAAATCAAGAAACTATGGAAATGTACTTGACTAGTTAGTTTTACACAGAGAATAAAAGCCCCTGAAATGGCCAAATGGCCAGAATTTTCACAGTGATAAAGTAAACAATGTAACAAAACAAACAACCCTTCACACATATTTTGGTTGTTTTCATCTTGCTTTAGGGAACCCCAGATAATTTCAAGTAGTTGCACATATTTATTTTTAAAAAGCTTGGCTATGACAATGGTTGATAGTGTTTGTCTCTATAAGAGAGACGAATCAGTTTTAAAAGAGTGTGTTAAAAAAACAGCAACGACTAACAGTGTATAACATGCAAAAAGGAGTGATGCATGGGTCTAGGGGTATTATGAAGAATGTAACTGGGTCTAATGAACTTATTAATCAAGAGAATGGATAAATCTGCTCAGGATCATCACCCTGTCCTTCTCCCAACTGATCGTATCAACGTGGTTCTCATCATCCTTAAGGTACACTCTGCACACTCAATTTTTCTGAGTCGCATCTGGGGCTTCCTCCCTGTTTGTAGAGCCAGTGAGCTGGGTTTTGCAGGCTCACCTCCACCCAATGTATACCTGCGTGTTTTACAAATTTAGAATGGCATTTGGGCTGCCTGGCTCCAATCTTCTCTTGGTGATTATGACAACAGAGTTGCTGCTGGAGAGCTATTATGAGCTCCTTGTTTGCAATTGAGTAGGAGGTGGCACCTGCTGGGCAGGACAGCTCAGGGACAGTGAGGACAAGGAGGCACTCCCCCACATTTCTATTTCTAATGAGTCTTTCTCATGTGACAGAGCCAATACTAGCACAGAGCTCTCAGGTTCTTGTGATGCTCATCAAGTATTACCTGGATGTTTTAAGAGAAGCCAACCCAGGGATACCAGAAAAAAGTGGCGACCTATTTAACACATCAACTGCCATGTAAGTTATATTTAACTCATGCTAGTTTTGAGCCCGGGGCCTCGTGAAGCATATGTAAATCACATGTTGCTTCACCTTGGGAGCCGTGTGAAACTATTTTTCAAGTTGCATGTAACTCATGCACAGAAAACAATTAAAAAATAACAAATTTTTCATTAAATTAGAAAGGATCGGTTTGTTTTCCAAGTTTTTATTCTATTTTTGTAATAAAACACCATGGTCCCAAAGAAAATCCTTTTTCTAGTGTGGCAGTCAATGTGTTAAAAATCAATTCTCTCTTTAAGCAATCACGAGACATCTATCACTCTGGAACTTAAATGCTCCCACATACCATGATGCTACTGAAATAGATTAGTTCTGAATATGCCAAGAGAAGGCAGCTTAGGATAAAGATGTCCTGCGATAGTCATGATATTCTAACTTGCTTCCTAATATCCTACTTCATCTCAAGAAAAGCAATCCTGGAGGCAAGCAGCATGCAGTTTAGAGACCAGGGGGCGTGTGTGTGCGTGTGGATGTATGTATGTGTTGGGCACAGATGGAGTTGAAGAGTAGACACATCTGAATAGAATTAAAGTGAATACAACAATATCTTAGAATAAAAGTGAAATAAAAATTAAGGGCAAAAATGAAATGAAGTAAAAACTCTCACACTTAGGAGCCTGATAAGTTATTCAGCAGCTGAGGGTGGACTAGAGCCAAAGACTGGATGCAGACAGTGCAAACAGCAGCCCCATGGAGGACTGGAGGAGGGTCAGCGTCAAGTTGAAAAGAGGCCATAATTGTGTAATTTGAATTATCTGTCGGAACCAAAGCTTATGAAGCTCTCAGAGTTATGTGGAGTCCTAACAACATGCACACACACATCCCAGCTGTGAGCTAGTTCATCATCCTGTTTGAATTTTAGTTGCTTGAAATCTTCACAGAGGGAAAAGCAATCAAGAAATATGCACAGGATTCACCAGAGCTGTCTTTTATTGTCTGGACGTGCACCCATTCAAATGCATTCTTCACACAATTCTTGTTTACACTGCAACAAATTGTTCTTGCCTCTCCACACTCAGAGCATGTATTTGCCACTTGCATATTTACAGAGGAAGATGACTATGATTGTGGAGCCATCAACCAATTAAAAATTGAGAGGAAAAATGGTAATTAGAATCTAAAACTTGACTTTGTTTCCCTTGGCCTTGCCTACTGTGTTGGGCCCTTCACAGTCCTGACACTTCTGAGATTTGGTAAACTGTGATATCTAAGTCTGTAGCAGCTCAAAGGAAGAAGAATTTTTTAATTTAACTTTAGAGATTTACAGCAGATTAAGAATGACCAGTGCCAGATGTGTTTTATGAGCTCACGTAAAACACTGAATGACGCTGCTTTTGTAGTTTAGGGTCTTCCATCCATATTTTTTCTGTTTCCTCCCTTCCTTGTTTGTTCCCTTCCTTAAATTAAACCTAGACATGACATACCCTTATGAGAACAGGAAGACGAGGAAGAGGAAATGTCTTTGATGCATTTTCCTTGGAAAGATCCCTCAGTGTTGTTACTCCACTGGGGTTTGAGGGTCTATGAGACAGTCTTCTTGGGAAGGATGAGCCATAGGGAAGTGTCTAACAGGTTCTTTGGTAGTCACTGAACAGGCCACATAATTGTGCTGCAAATCAATATGTCATGCCACTAACGTAGAAAATCTCACAGCATGTGACAGAAGATCCTGTGAGAAAATGGTCTCTCCAAGGAAGTGGAGCTGAAGAGGCCCACTGAGGAACAAGAGTGGGAACACAGGGGCTGCTATTCTGCTGGGAGTACAGCCTTGGCTGGGGTGTCCCCAGAGGGGGCTGGGGTGCTGGATGCTGAGACACTTGTCCATCTGCTCCGCCCTTGTCCACTCAGAAACTGTCTTTGGTTTGAAGGCGTGTGTGCTAGGTTTCATACTGAATGCCTTATAGTTTTCCTCCATTGCTTTTAATGGCTATCATCTTACACCCCACAGGGCATCTTCCATTGCTCTCTTGGCACCATCATCTACATTTCACACTGATTCCAAACTGAAAATAGGAAATGCTGCAGGCTTTCTTTGTTTCAAAAGGCTTCTTTTTAACTTGCAACATTTCTCAACATTCATTTGTTTTTCCATGGGTAACTATGGGATTCAGAGAAAAAAACAAGTCATAGCTGGATGTGCCAGTTGGTAACATCAAATTAGGGGACTAAATAATTTTAAAAACACTTATTCCCTTGCTATACTTTCTACTTTGATTATTTATCAACATCAAAGTTAATTTGGTATTGCAGTTAATTTATTGGCTTTGCTAACTCCCAACACACTCATAACTAAAATGGGCACCATTCTTCTGAGTGTGAGAAAGCTATGTAGTCAGATACTGCAGAGACTAGGCAAAGGATGATCAAACAGAGGTTATAAAATGACTAAGAGATTTGAAAAAAAAAGAATTACAAACAAAATGATATGATTGAACTAACTGAGGGAAGCAGCATGTATAAAGGACTCAGTACGCTTTTCCAAATTATGGCCTTTGAAAGGTCACAGTGGAATTTAACAGACTTGTCTCAGATACTAATGCATTACATTGCATGCAGGGCTGGTTGGGTTTCTAGCTGGAAAAGAGTTGGTTCATCTTTAGTTCTGAAGAGAAGCAGTTGGAAGCCAATCCCATGAGTATGCACAGACAAGTTCTACCGGTACGGGCAATGTTGTGATAGCCTACATTAAGTGTATCATAACAGACGAAGGATAGGTCATTGATGGCAACAAAACAAAGCCAGACCGATCCAGAGAATCACGTTTGTTCATGGGAACTTTTTAACAGGATAATACGGTGGTGGGGTTTTCAATATTGCCCCATGGGGGATGGTATTGGCAATTTTCTTAGTGTTGGTGTTATTCATGTAAGACGCAAGAGGTTAGGATATTAAAACATGACTGTCCTAAAGAGGATGCATTCCTAAAGTCAGAACCTGTTTCAGAAGGGATTACATGGGATTAAATAATAAAAATAAGGAGTGTTTGATTGAAATAGTATCAGATAACATTGGGGTTTACATTCTGTTTCTGCCACTTACAGAGTAAACTTGAGCAAGGCCCTTAACAATTTGAACCTCAAATTTTCTCATGTATAAAACAGAAACAACGACCATACGGTCATTATGGATTTACCACAGTTTTGAATTCATGATATATGCCCAATAAATAATAGTATTTTAGAAAGACGCTTATATGCTCACTTATTTCTAAGTGAGTTCTGTGAATTTGATTCAACAAATACTTACTGAACACCTATAACTGCTGTGAGGAATTTTGGATTTTGGAAACAAAAATGAATAAGACACCAATGCGCAATTGTAAACCTGAAGTTTATAATCCAGTGCAGTGAGAGAAGGATGCACAGGCTTGGTATGACTAGTCCCAAAGTGAAGTACAAACAAAGTTGTACTGGAACAGGAAACAACAGGGAGAAATTAATTATGGTGGGTGGGATTAGAGAAGATTTCTTGAAGAGGTGGCATGTGAAGTGATGTATGAGTAATGGAAATGTATTTTTCCCTAGTTCAGTCTGTCAATTCAATTTATTCTTGATCAGTTTGTTATGATAATTATGATGGCAGTGAATGTCACACCCTAGGCTCCATGTCTAATTTGGGACAGGAGATAGAATTTATATTTTTCTTTCATATATTTTGTCTACTTCATCACTACAGACTTTACTGATTGCCTAACAAGTAATGAGGGCTTGAAGAAGAAAGTCAGTCTGCAAAATCATTTTTGAGAATTAGAAAAGAAACAAGAAAAAAATTCCTGATTTTCATTCAAGATTCACTACTTCCTAATTTCATCTTTCCAGTAGTTAAATACTCAAAAACATTACTTTAAAATGTTGTTTTAAGTAGTAAATTAATTGACAGGCAATATAGTAAATAATAGTAATAGCTTTATAGTACTTTACAAAGCACTTTCCATATGCCAGGTACTCTTTTTTGCATTTTAAATGTTAATTAATTTAATTCTCACAATAGCCCAAAGAGTTAGATATTAATATCATGCCCGTTTCGCAGTTGAGGAAACCATGCAAAAAGGTCCAATAACTTTTTCTAATACCACAGAGATAAGTAGAAAGAATATTAGCTTGAAAATTGGGAGACTAAATCTTAGTTTCAGATCAGAGCTAACTATCTCTGAGATCTTGAACAGGTCACTTACATTTGCAGAGGGAAGTAATTAAGTGAATCCTCCAAGCTCTTCTAATTGTGCTAAAACTATTTGTAACCTTTGTTTAAACTGATGGTAGGTATTTTTAATGTGTTCGTATTTGTGGATTTAGTATTTTAATTTAAAGTATCTCTTTAACCTTCTTTGACTTCCTGTTTGGTGCAATTAAGGACATTAGATCAAAATAGCTTTGTATTAAGAAAAATTAACAAGAACTTTAGGTGAGAAATGGTGGAAGAAGGATAAAGTGGGGAATGTTCTTACAGTCTGATATGTGAGAGTCATACTTTGACTTCTTTCTTGCATGTCTGCTTCATATTTGTTTGCCTACATTTCCTCCTTCTTCAAAGTGGACCCTGGGATCAATTTTTTATACCTCATCCATTAGAATTTAAATATAGACTCTAACTTTACATAGAACAATATGGTCATTATTTTTATATCATCATATTAAAAAAAATTAAATTATTTTTTCTTATCTACATTGGGTCTTAAATAGACAATGTAAACAATTTTATGTTATTGCCTGTAAGAATGAGGAATCAAAACAGAAATCTGAAAGAACAAATAAAAGATGAACACGGGATTAGGAAACATTCAACAAATACCTGAGTCAAAATGGTGACCCCACTCCTAGTGATTCATGGAAGGCTTCACTTCAGTGAACCCGGGAGGAAGAGGACAGGGTCATTGCAGACTCTGGCCACCGCCCAGCTGGAATACAGCCTTCCTGCAGATTGGGCTGGCGGGGCCACAGGGCCTCTGGCTGCCTCATTCAGGCTGTGTTGTCAAAAACAAGCCCAGAAAATTGATGGGCCAGATTCTCACTCTGTGTGACTCCAGGGAAGACTTTTTTGGGCTCACTTTGTGAGATGTAAAGCCCATGCAGGAGGCAGAATTCTCCTTAGAAGAACTTTAGAATAGAGCATTGTTTGGAAACAAAAGGTCGGATTTGGCCCCAAACGTACAAATACATGAGATTTGGAGAGGAAATCTAAAATTCCCATGGGGCATGATTTCTTGCCAATCTGTTCTCCTGAAAAGCCCTCATTTTTTCTTAACTTTTCATAGCCATCTCCTTATTTACCAAGACACATAAGTTAATACAAATTCTTGACCTCTTATATTTAGACTAACAGTGGTCTCCCCAACCTGGTCTTAAAGTGCACTTCTCCTTCAAACAATCCTAAACCCTTTCTGATTTCTTTAATCATATTGCTTCCTTTCTGAAATATCTGACTTCCCCAAATATAAATCATTCCTATTTTACCTTCTCTCTTACTTTTCAGACTGTTTTGAATAGTCAAGACACTGCCCCTTCTCTTTGTGGTTCTCTCTTGCCACCCCTCCAGATCTTTCCATTTCTGGCAAACTTTATGCTTCATAATCCAGGCCATTTTTCATTCTTCACTACAGCACTGGGGAGGAGTCCTGTACTATGCACTAGTTTCAGTTGGTATCTGCTTGTAAATTTGGGGTGATTAGATGAGGAATGCCATCAGTGAGACACCCACAGTCACTCCGTGACCTCACAGTGTGGCCGGGATCTTATATGGCTGGTTGTAATTTTCCACTGCAGCTGACGGTGTGCTGCTTGCACATGGACAATGCCCCTGGGCTGTGGCCACATCTGTAATGGAGGTGGAAGTAGGGCCAACCCACTTGCCCGGCCACTGCAATTCCAGAGCCCTGGTACCAATTACAGTTATTATGCTTTGGTGAGGGGAGAAGGGCACAGGAAATAAGCAAGTCCTCAAATCCTTCTTAGTCTAACATCTTCCCTCTACACTCTAGTGTGGATGGATGCTCTGGAACTCTTCACTGCTGCCCCACATCTGCTTCTCTTCCACTTACGACCCCAGTGTCTTAAGGGACCCCAGCAGTAGAAATGACAGTCAGGCTACCCAGATTTGCCACCTTTCCTTCCTTCCTTCCTTGCTCTCTCCTTCTCTCCCTTCCTTCCTCTTTTCCTCTTTGCAACTCATGGAATATGAAGTACTTTTTCTTAGTAATAATTAAAATATTTATTTTCCTTTATTTAAGATAAACTTATTTTTGTTCATTTTTATGTTAAAAGTTGCAATCTATTGTATCACATTACTTTGGAAAGGAATGCATCTACTCCTTCCGTGACTGCTTCTAGCATTGCTTATTTCTGACACAAAGTCAGTTACTTGAAAATTTTGTAGATTCAGGGAAGTGAGACATGAGATATAGTACTAATGTTTTGTGAAATCCTAGGAAGTATAAAAATATCCGTTTCTGTGGTTACTCCTGTCCTCCCACATTTCAAGAATGCCTTCCATATTTAAGGACTTTAAAAAATTTATAGATGATTTAAAATTGCAATTGTGATACTATTGTCCCTTGGTATCCTACAACGTTGGTTTCAGGACCCTGCAGGATGTCAAAATCCCCTGATGCTCAAGTCCCTTCTTTGGTAGTATTTGCATATAACCTACACGCATCCTCCTACATACTTCATATAATCTACAAGTATCCTCCTATATATCATCTCTAGATTACTTCTAATTTTGAATGTAATTACAGTTGTTATACTGTATTTTTTCTCGGTATTTTTTGTTGTTTCGTTACTTTTCATTGCTTTTTCCTGAATATTTTTGGATCCACGGATGGTGGGCCTTACCCTCCTATTGTATTTGTCAAATACTCCAGAGGGCAACAGAAAAGTGAACATACTCCACTCACAACCCCTGCTGATCCATGCCCCTGAGTAATCAATATGGAAGGTTTGGTGTTTCTTTTTTCATAACTTTCTCTACAAATGCTCACAAATATAGGGAGTGTGTTTTGGGTTTGTTTGAATTCTTGTTTGTTTTTATAAATATGGAATTATACTATGCACATAACTGCAACTTTTTTTATTTAACAATATATCTTGAATACTTCTCTTAGTATCAGTATATAGATCTATCTCACTTTTTTCAATGGCTGAATATTATCCCACTGTGTGTTTGTGTTTTTGTGTGTGCATGTGTGTGCATAATTTATCCAACCACTTCCCTACTGAAGGACATTGGGTGGTTACTTTTTGTTTTATTTTATTTGTTTTTGCAACTATAAGCAATACTGCAATAAAACATCGATCTACATTTGGTGAATTTTAAAAATCTTTTCTTCCCTGGTTTCCAGATTTGGGAGATAAACTTTGCATGTTGGCTTTAAAAAAAATGTTATTTTTCCTTACATAAAAAATTGAATAAGGCCAAATCTCTGTGACTTTCTTGATAGAAAATTACAGCAGAGGATAGCATGACTTCAAATAATCTTTAATTTTATTTAGATATGCTTCATTCATATTAGGATACAGTTCTGCATACTCCCCCATTTTTTAGATGTTAATTCTCCTCAAAATAAAAGGAATGGATTTAGACGATGAGAGTAAAATATATGCTCAAACCTTTAACATAAAGATAGAATGTTAGCTAAAATAGGAATGAATATATTAATTTAAGAAGCCTAAAATTATCTAAAAGCAGATGTCAAAGATTTATTCAGCCTACAAATATATGCCTAATTAAATTTTGATTTATTGAATTTTGCTTACTGTGTGCTGCAAGAGTCTGCTGTGTATTGTAAACTCTTAGGAATATATGAGGCCCAACAGTGGGAATAATGACTACCTTATTCCTCCATATAAACTTAACTTGAACAAATTAAGCAAACAATCAACGTCTCCCAGCTTTGCCATATTTTCAATCAATGAAGAGGTGAACAACTTGTCATTTAATCTTTAATACCCAATAGAAATCAGACTAAGTCCCCCAGTACTGAGGAGCCCAGCCTAGAAAGGGTGGTACCTTTGACCTAGACAACAGCATAATTGTCTATTCTTAATTATCTGTTTAGACACATTCTGGCCTACTGTGAAGTTCTAACATACTCTAACCTAAAATCTCTACTTTCTGCCAGGATTGAAGTTCTAAAAATTCAAAGAATATTTTTAAGTATTCTTGTTTAGTCTTGTTCAACTTGTCTCACCCCGTCACCCCTCTTGCTGACTCCTACCTGTAGGCATATTTCTCATCTTCAAGGAATTTCTACCATCATTGTTGTAGTTAGAAAATAAAAACTAATTATTTGGATGTCAGTTTTTCTGGAGTCTCTTACAATATAGCTTCTTCTTGTCAAGAACTAATGCTAAGCACACATATGAGTGATATTGAACTGATATTCTCCGAGTGCCTATTAAATATATCAGACACTGTCTTTAAGTGATTACATGCACTTACCTACTTCTCACAACAAGCTGATTGAGGTAGTTGCTGTAATAATCTACCCTTTACAGACAAGGAAGTTGAGGCTCAGAGAAATTAAGCAACTTGTCATAAATCACATAGTTCAGGCATTGTGGTGGAGCCAGGCATTAAGCCCAGTTCAGGCTCTTTCTACTGGAATCGCCAGAATCATTGTGTGCTGCTGTAACAAGTAGACTCACAACTCTGTGTTGGCTTAAACACAGTTGATGTTTATTTATTGCTTATATGATAGTCCAAAGCAGATGTGCCTGATCTACGGGCAGCTCCCCCAGCATGGTGATTTTAGCCCCAAGTTCCTTCCATTATGTGGCACTGCCAATCCCTAAGGACTCATTCTTACCAGAAGAAGAAGAAAGAAGTTTGGGGAGAGGAACATAAGAGGCTTAAGTGGAACAAGCCTGGAAGGCACAGTCACTCGGCTTCATTTCCTTGCACAGGAGGCTGGGAAATGCAGTCCAGCTCTGTGTCCAAAAAGAACAGAAAGCAAACCTTGGTGAACAACCTTGTCATTTCTGCCACCACTTCATTAATAGTCCACTAGGTAGTGGCGAAATAGCTGTGCAGAGTAGTATGAGGAAACAAAAGACATAGAAAATTATGTCATGCCCTTCAGGAATTCATCATTTAAGTTGGTAACAAAGACATTAATATATAAAGAAAAATGACAGGACAAGTTGGCATGACTAGGAACCAACTGTGTAACAGGAATTCAGAGAAGGGAAAAATGGTTGTGTGTGGGATTATACAGGATTTGAGTTATATCTTGAAGGGAAAGAGCAATAAGCCGTTGGTACCTGATAGGAAGGCAAAAGACTCTTAAACTCTTAAACTGAAGAATCAGTCCATATATAGCAAATGCAAACTTCACCTACTTCACAATTTTGTTTTGGGCAAATATCTATGTCTCACAGTCTCTACAATATTCTGTGAGTTGCAGGTATGTTGATTGCTTTCATGGAAGATTTTTATGGGTTCCTCAAACATGCTTTGTTTAAAGCTAAAGAGAGAAGCTAAAGTTGATTCTTGCAATTGGCCATACTGTATTGTAATATTTCATCCTCTCATAGCAGAGTTAACAGCTCAGGAAGGGTGAGTGGCCAAAATGAGAAACATGGAAGAAATTTTGTTTACGTATTATTACTAAATGGCTTGGTTCAGGTAACCTAGACCTGTATATCATTCTGAATCACACTCTCCTTGATTTAGGGTCATCATTACATTGTGTCTTCAACAGAACCATGCAATTCTTCTGTGGACAGTAATAGTTTTATCATTTTTTAAAAGTGCCTACTTTTGCCACTGTGTATAAAGTTCTCCTACAACAGTGTCTAATTACCTTCTTACTTTATCCTGGGAATTCAGAATAATGCCAAGACCATTAAATGCACAAATTCCTTAAAGGCTTTTTATGGGTAACTCAGAAGGTCTGTATTTATTAGCATGTAAATGGGGGGAAATAGCCACTTCATCAAGAAATATCAAAACCCAGTGAGGACGTCCACTGACACAAAGCAGGCATTGCTGCTTAATACCCCAGGCACAGAACAAGAAAGCTACTGCTAGACATTTCTTAACAAGCTGTTGGGTCACAAGAGAGGAGAAAGATTGCAAGTAGTGGGCAGTGAGAGATTGAATGAAGTACTGTGCAGTTTGGAGCCTCCTTTTGTGCTCCTGGGCATCTGGTTAGATATAGTGGTGAGGGATGAGCTTCAGGGGCTCTTGCTGGTTCGTGAGACTCAACACATATGCTTTGATTTGATCATTGTTCTACTCCAGGGCCTACTAAGAAGAAAAGCCATTTCCTCAACAGCTGTTCATGAGTTTTGTCTACTCTTTGTGGCAAATAATATATTTAACATTAACTCAGCAATTGCAACAAATGCTCCTTATTCCAGTGAGAGTTGACATGGGTTAGACATCAGAGATAAGACTGAGAGACATATATCTGAATAAAAATATAATTCAAGGATGCTAAAAACCCACATTGTGGATCTGAGGCAGGATCTGCGATTTCTCCGTGATTTTCTCTAAAAGCAATGATCCACCAATGTGTCTGTATTGAACCTCTGCTTTTGCCAGAACTGGGACTGTGAACATGGGAGGCTTCAGGCGAGACAAATAGGGTATGTGTAAGTGCATAGCACATTGGATCTTTGTGTCTCAGTCAAGGGATAACAACCTCTGATGACATTCACTGCTTCGATAAATGTTAATCGAGCTGCTATTATGCGTCAGCCATGGTCATTAAGTCTCAGCACACGGTGCTGCACAAATAAAAGCCTCAGTACTCAAGGTACACATAGCCCTGTGGGGAAGACAGACAAAACCAGTAAGCAGACCAATACAGCATGTAAATAACAACTTGCAGCAAGTGCAGTGAAGAGAAAATCAGTGGTAGAGACTGACTGAGGAGGGACCGATGCAGAGAGGGTAGTGAGGAAAGCTCTCTGTGAGGGGGTGACGTTTAAGTGGGGCCCTGAAGGACAAGAAGGAAAAAGGGAGCCACTATCTAAAGAGCAAGTGGGGGGGGGGCGCTCAAGGAGGGATAATATTAAAAATATTGAACTCTGAGTAGGGTAAACAACCGGCAGCCACGGTGCTGGAACAGTGTCTGTCATGGTCAGTGGTATGTATCAACTTAGCTAGGCTTCAGATCCAATTATTT
Source organism: Eulemur rufifrons (assembly GCF_041146395.1). Lineage (NCBI taxonomy): Eukaryota > Metazoa > Chordata > Mammalia > Primates > Lemuridae > Eulemur > Eulemur rufifrons. The sequence goes on along the minus strand of NC_090999.1, from coordinate 37,152,869 downwards.
AAACACTTATCTAGAGATTGCTGTGAAGGTATTTTGCAGATGTGATTCATGTTCAGTACCAGTTACTTTAAGGAGATTATTTCCCCAAATCTTGGAGCACCTGATTCAATCAATCGATCAATTGAAAGACCTTAAAAGCAGAATGGAAGAGCAGCATAGAGAAGACATTCTGCTATGGACTTGCGCTTCAGCTCCAGCCTCCCCTTCCTGCCTTACAGATTTTCCACTTGTCTTGCCAGCCTCCACGATTATGTAAACCAATTCCTTGCAATAAATCCCTTAATATATGTCGTCTAATGATTTTGTTTCTCTGGTTGAACCCTGGCAAACACAGGGTTCTGCACGCCTTGCATTGGGCCAGGCATTATTCCTTTGCTGGCTGAGTAGTGTGGAGGGCTATGGGACCCTAGGAAAGGGAAAAGACGAGTGTGTGTGGGGTGAGTAGGAAAATGGGGTTGCACTAACTGATGAGATGGAGAGGTATTTCACTGTAGGCATAACCAGTTCAATAGTATAGGAGCACACTGCCTGAATATTAGCTCAATTTCAAGAGAAAGGGAAAAGAGAATGTGAAGATCTGGAGGCCAGAAAATATTTGGAATATTCAAGGGACTAAAGGGAGAACAGGGAGACAACCTTGTGGGCAAGAAGGGGAGTGGAATGAAAAGAAGGGAAAATAGGGTCAGCTGGCATGAGCACTGGTAAGTGCACTGGATTTTATTTAAAAGGTCATTGAAGCATTTTAAATAGGTGAGTGGCTGCTCTGTGGAGAATAGAATAGCCTGGAACTATCATGAAGCTGGAGACAGGAGTATATGTAGTGGCCTAGACAAGAGATGATGGTGGCTTGGATAACTATGACAGTAGTGGAGATGTGGAGAAATGGATGGTTTCGATGGGTGGAAATAGTAATGGGAGTACTTGCCAATAAAATAGAGTGAGGAGACTGAATGGTAAAGCTAATGAGCCTTGAATCCTATGGTGTGAGATAAAGTGATGAATATTTGTGCTGACCATAGGGAGGTTTCTCAAGTCATGGCAGATAATCCATTGACTAGTGTGAGGAGCTGTGTTGCTTGGGTTCAGGGTTGTGGCAAAATTGCCTTTTGGACTAGCACATCTTGGGAATATGTGACAGAAATTCCACCTCCCCTTCATTATTCCATTGGTTCTTGCCCACACCCAATTTCTGTTTCCCTAACCCATTTCCTTCTCTTTGCATGTAAAGTGGTTGTTTCCCCATTGAGATTTCCATATTGTTGTGAAGGGATGTGTTGCATATGTGATTGCTGTGCTTGTTTCATGCTATGGAATTTTTGCAACAAATACAACTGCAGAAATATTGGACTACTCCCAAGAGACATGTTTTGTTCTTCTTTTTTTTTTTTTTTTTTTTGTTGAGACAGAGTCTCACTCTGTTGCCCAGGCTAGAGTGAGTGCCGTGGCGTCAGCCTAGCTCACAGCAACCTCAAACTCCTCGGCTTAAGCGATCCTACTGCCTCAGCCTCCCGAGTAGCTGGGACTACAGGCATGCGCCACTATGCCCGGCTAATTTTTTCTATATAGATTTTTAGTTGTCCATATAATGTCTTTCTATTTTTAGTAGAGACGAGGTCTCGCTCAGGCTGGTCTCGAACTCCTGACCTTGAGCAATCCACCCGCCTCGGCCTCCCAGAGTGCTAGGATTACAGGCGTGAGCCACCGTGCCCGGCCTGTTCTTCTTGATGTGATCTGTCTCCATACCAAATGAGTGAGGGACATTCTTCTGTCACCCAGAAGAATGTTGGTCTGGGTTTTCACATATACCTTGGCTAATTCTAAAAAAGGATTAGATATACATGGTTAATTTACAGGGACCTGATTTAGAAAACCTTAATCAGGCCAACAGGACAGATTTTGAAAGGGTTTGTGGCTACTTTGGTTTCCACTCAAATATTTAGTGTTGTGGGTTGAATTGTGTCCCTCCCCTTAAAAAGAAGATATGTTGGAGTATTAATATTATCTCAGAATGTGACTTTATTTGAAGATAGGGTTTTTGCAGAAGTAATCAAATTAAAATAAGATCATTAAGGTGGGCCTCATCCATTATAGATAGTATCCTTATAAAAACGGGAAATTTGAACAGGGGTAATGCATAGAGAAAGGTGATTGAAGAGACAGAGAGAGAGAAGCTATCTGTCTGCAAACCAAGGAGAGAGGCCTGGAACAGTTCCTTCCTTATAGCCCTCAGAAGGAACCAACTCTGGTGACACCTTGATCTTGGATTTCTGGCCTCTAGAACTGTGAGACAATAAACTTCTGTTGTTTAAGCCACCTAGCTTATGGAACTTTGTTAATGTAGACCTGGCAAACTGACATATTAAACCTGTATATTGAAAATGCTAAAGTTTAGGCCATTCCTTGGGTAAATCAAATTCAGCCTCTTTACCCTAGGATATCTAGATTGGTACTAATTTTGAGAAGAAATTAATTCATATAATGTCATTTTGCAGAATGAAATGAATCTAAATAAATAACTCACTGACTCTTATAAAACACATGTTTATATCTAGTTGCCCTTTATCTGTGAACTGTAAATATATAGATCATGTATATCCATCAGATCAATATAAACCTTTCCTATTGTTTTGAGGAGCTTGCTTTATTTAGTGTGAAATTATTATATAATCATTATATATGATTGAGTACAATTCTGGATTTTCTATATTGTCATACAGATTAATTTTGGTAGCAATGCTATATTGCTTCAATACTTATTGCTTTACAATATATTATATTTGGTGAGATGACTTTCTTCTCTGCTCTTTCTTATATTATTCTTCCATATAGCATACTACAGTGGCTAAGAGTTCAGTCTTTGTGTGTCCTAACTTCCTCAATTATTAGCCACGTGATCTTATGAAAACTCCTTACCCTCTTGGTGCCTCAGCCTTCTTGTAGGACTGCTATGAAGAAAAATAAACACATGCAAAGTGTTTAGAACAATGCCTCATGCATAACAAGCACTCAATAAGTGTCACCTATCATTGTTGCTATGACACAAGTGTTATTCTAAATGCAACTCTAATGGTTGGTACAAATAAAAGACCCATTTACAGATAAGGAAGCTGAAACCAGAGAGAAGCTCAGTAACCGCTGAGTGGGGGACTCAGGATTCAAACCTGGGCAGTACTAAAAATCACTCTCCTGACCCAAACACAGTAAGTTGTCTGCATGGAAAACCTCAATAAAAGTTAGCTATTTTTATCATATTCATGTTTACTTTTCCCAAGTAATTGTGGAATTATTTTCTAGCATTTCAAAATATCCTGTTTGAATTTTTATTGGGATAGCTTTAAATTCATAAATTAACTTGGAGAATATGGACATCACAGTATTTGTATCTGTACAAAATCCTTTTCTAGCTTTCTCTATATAGATTGTGCCCATCTCTTTCTTAATTTATTACTAAAGACTTTATATGTGTGTTATTTTGAATACAACTATTTTGCTTATTTATTTTTTTATCTTTTTGTATTTCCTGGATAGAGAATTAAGTTGAAGGGAAGAGAAATTAATATATATGAAAGCACCTGATACATGCATTGTTTTATATGTTAAATATCACTTAATTCTCACGACATGTGGGCTAAGTCCAGTTCACGGCTTACTCCGTGAATGCACCTGCATGTTCAGTGGCTGACCCTGGTGGGAGGACAGCACAAAACCACCTGGGCTCTCTTCAGACTCAAAGCAGTCATCACCACGGGTATGGTGGTGCTGCCTGGCAATTCTTACTCATTTCCTCAGTCCATTCCCTCTTCCCATTCTCCCCACATGACTTCACATCTTCACTCCTATCAAACCCTCAACACCTTCTCCTCCATTGTCCCTCCCATTTCTATTTCTCTGAGAAAACTGAAGCAATCAGAAGAGACCATCCATATCCTCTCCAACCTGTCTACCAACCACCTGACTGTGTGCCATGTCCTTCCTTCACTCCTGTCCCCATGGATGCATGGTCCATGCTCCTACCTAGGCCAGGTCTTCCATTTGTGTACTAGATCCCCTCACCTCCCACCTACTCAGGGTCATTGCTCCAGCAACTAATTGTCCCCACTTTATCTTGCACATTAATTTCCCCCTCCATTGGATCACTTCCATCAGCACACAAGCATGCTGTAACATCTCTCCTGTTGAAACAAACAAATAAACCTCTCTTTACTCCTTCCAGCTATCATACTGCTTTTCTTCAAAGCGATTGTTACTAGCTCCTGTCCTCTTATTCTCTCTTGAATATATTATGAATTCACAGATTTTTACATTTGATGATTTTCAACCTATTGCAGTTGTTAGTCTTTTTGATGTTCATATTGCCATCCTTTTCCTCCCGCTGAGAGCCCCTTTGATTTGTTTCCTTTGTCCTTTTAACATGACCCCATCAATCTCTTCTAGCTTGTTAAAGAAAATCCTTGGCTTATTTTGTTTCTTTCCTGCCTTAGATTTGGAATGAGTTTTTTTCCAAAGAACCTAATTGTTTCATGGGAAATGGGATTTTGAGAACACAATTTGGGCATGATGGGTATGAATTGCTAATAGCCTTTCATAGTTTCTGGTTCTCTTCAGTACCTAGAACTAGGAAATATATGTTTTATTATTTTAGAAAGAGAAAAGTACACCATGAGTTCATACTGCTATTATCAATTCTAATTCAAAATTATAGACTTTTCACTTAAATTCTTTGGCTTTTTATTTGTATCTCTTTTCTCTTAAACCGAAAATATTGATTCCCAATGATGTTGACATAATTATTTATTTTCTTGATCTCAGTTCATAAAATGCTTTGAAAATAATAATATAAATATGAATATTACTTCCAACAATAATACTAATGTAGTTTACGCTTCATTTGTCACTTTTTTATACTTAAAATATATACCTGTAGGAGTATACTTGTGATGTTCAGTCAAAATATTGCATTTAAAGTCAATTGAAATAAAAATAATTTTTCTCTGTGTCAGAACTTGATATATAATTGGGTTCGTTTTTCCCATTATTTTTCAAAATTGCTTTTATCCAATTTTTTTCCTTTCAATCTTTTCTTTCTATCTTAGTTTTGTTTCATAATTATGTAAGATATTCCAATAGCTCCAAAATCAAAATTATAAAAAGAGGTGCATGCAGGTAAGTGTAACTTTAATTTTGTCCCCTCTAGGGTGTTCCCCATTCTCTTATTCTAGCTTTAGATTACTATTTTATAGTTTTTGTTTTCTCCTTCCCTTGTTACTCTTTTTTAAAATAGAAGCTCATATATATAATCTTTTAAAACCTGCACAACACTCCAGCTCTTATTAACAGACATTTAAGTTGTTTTCAATCTTTGGCTTTTTCAAGTATTGATGCAAGAAAGAAATCTTGTGCATCTCTTATTCCATATTTTTTCCAGATTGTGTTTGAAATAGCTTCCTAAAAGTGGGATTGTAGGGTCAAAGGGTTAATATATATGTACCTTGTAAAATTTTCCTCTGGACGGCTTCTATCATTTTGGAGTCCTTCTGACAATGTGTTGGAGTGCCTGTTTCTTCATGGCCTGGCATCAGAGTTTTGTTTTTAAGCTTTCGGATTTTTCTGGCTTTTAAATTTTTGAATTTTTATCAATCTAATAAGTAAGAAATTGTACCTCAATACTGTATTTTTGTATTCTTTTTATTATGAGTAAGATTGAGCCTATTATTGTATGTTTTGTATTTTGTCACATGCATTTCTTTTTCTGTGAGCTATTTTACTTACAGTTTTACTCCTTTTGCTATTGATTTGTTAGGTTATTTTTTCTTCCCAAGTTTACCATTATCTTTTAAACACATTCCAATTAGACTTTTTGAACATGATTCTACATATCGAGGTTACCCATTATCTTCAGTTAGCTAAAATTAGTGGTCATTTCCTAAGCCTGTCTTATTTGACTTGTCACATAGTTGATCACTCCTTCCTATGGAAAAGGCATTCTTCACTTGACTTTTGGCTTATCACACACTCCTGCTTATTCTTCCATCTCACTGCCCTCTAACACTTTCTTATGTTTTACACATCTCCCCTACCTCTAAATGTTGGCAGATCACAGGACTTAATTTAATCATACTCCTTTCCTGAAAGGGTTTAGCTAGTCTCATGGCCTTAAAATACCATCTATCAGCTTATGACTCTCCAGTGCAGACCCTGCACTCTGAACTCCACCAGCAGGTGCCTGGCTGGTTACCATGTCCACTTGGGTGGTCTATAGGCATTTCAAAATTAACATATATAATATCTATCTTATTGACATGTCTTAAGATCCACCCCTCTGGACACAGTGGCTCATGCCTGTAATCCTAGCACTCTGGGAGGCTGAGATGAGAGGATCGCTTGAGGTCAGGAGTTCCAGACCAGCCTGAGCAAGAGTGGGACCCCGTCTCTACTAAAAATAGAAAAAACTGCCCAGGCATGGTGGCACATACCTGTAGTCCCAGCTACTTGGGAGGCTGAGGCAAGAGGATTGCTTGAGCCCAAGAGTTTGAAGTTGCTGTGAGCTAGGCTAATGCCATGGCACTCTAGCCTGGGCAACAGAGTGAAACTCTGTCTCAAAAAAAAAAAAAAAAAGAAAAAAAAAGAAAAAAGATCCAACCCCACCTGTATCCTCTGACTCCTTTTCTATGCTTCTAATAGCATGGGTAAAACAATTTGAATTTACGTTTGATACCTCTCTCTCAGTCATAGTCTACATCTAATCTCTCAGCAAATCTTGTTGGTTATTGCTTCAAATTATATCTCAAATCTGACATCTTTTTATTATCATCTCTCACCTGGGTTATTGTGAAATTCTCCTGACTGGTCTCCCAGCTTCCGCCCTTGATGCCCTTATGGTTTATTCCAACACAGCAGCCAGAGTGATCCTTTGAAAATATATGTCCAGTTACATCACTCCTCTGCTCAAAACATTGTAATAGCCTCCCATGTTTTAAAAATAGAAGCTAAAATGCTTGCAGAGGCTACAGACCTTAGAAGATATTCCCATGGGCCCTCCTGGTGCTGCCATCCCACCCTGCCACTTTCATTCTGGTTCCTTTCACTCTACCCACACCACCTTTGTGTCCCTATGTCAACAGACCAAGTAGGTTTCCCCGCCAAGGGCATTTGGTTTACTATTTTTTTGGAATGTTCTTGTCCTTTATCTTCTTTGCCTATCTCCTCAACTATCCCTTTAGCAGTGAGACCTTTTCAGATGATCTTAGTTAAAATGATGCAGATCCATCTGCCCCTACCTTCTCTTGCCTGATAATCTCTAAGTCCCAATTGTCTAGTTTTCTCCAAAGCACTTACAACTATCCAATGTGCTGTATATGTCACCTCTGTGCCCGCTAGAATATAAACTCTGTGATGGTAAGAATTCTCATCCTGTTCCTTGTTGCTTTCCCAGGCCCCTAAAGCAGCGATTGGCTCTAAGTAGCAACTCAGATATTTGTTGAATAAACCACTAGGTGCACTAAGTGTTAACATCTTCATTTTCAGCTGAGGAGATTGAGACTCACAGAGCTAAATAACTCCCAAGGCCTCGAAGCTGGCCAATGAAGTTAGAATCTGTGCTCAGGTGCATTAGATTCCAAAACGCTCCCTCTTTTTTTGGCCCTGTGCTGCCTCCCAGGAGGAGAGCTTTTCATTCCCTTTTGAATTCTGAGGAAATGATTGGCATACAAGATAAATCTTCAGAGAATCTGGATTCCAGTCTTGGCTCAGCCAGTAAATAAGAGTGAATTCATGGGAGAAACAATTTAAGCTTTTTGATTCTCAATAATAACCTGAAGGCAAGAAAAGTTTCTAAAGTCTCTTTCAGCAACCAGTGTATTTACTGAGATCTACAGTGGATGACGTATAGTATACCAAAATCTGCTTCCATCCTCAAGGTAAGAAATGCAGAGAGATCTTAGGCTAATTTTATTATCTTTTGTTTTAAGCTTTTTTGGTAGACGAGATGTTAACATACCACAAAAGGCTTCATTGTTTTTCTCTGAAGCAACAGACTTCACTGAGATGCGGCTTTCAAAAAGAAACTTGCTCTATATCCTTGCCAATGTTTAGTAGTCTCTCTCTGGCTCTGTCTCTTGATTTCTCTCTCTCAATGACTCTCTCTCTCTCTCTCCCTCAATAAAACAAGACATAACTTCATATTACTGGCCTCAAGAAAAGTACCTTATGTTTAAGTAATTCTGCAAATAATGTATTGTGCATTTTCAAAAAGAAGCTTTTCAAAAAATTTGTTTAAATGGCAGGCATGCAAGCACAGTACAATAATTATAACTTGAAGAGCTTCTCTAATAATGTTGCAAAATGTTAATCAAAAACCTGTAGGGTGGACACATGTAGCAACAGATTAGTTGGTCTGTTAATGGTTATTATACCTTCCTCTGTCCCTAGGTCTATACTGTGCTCGTTAAAGACAAAGGGACGCTTATAGGGAAATCTCAAGACTGACAAGCCAGTTCCTGCAACAGTTGGAGAGTGGTATTTGGAATTGGAATATATTATGTGAGTACTAAAGGAAATAAATCCCATTTGTAGTCTCTCCAGTCCTTTAATTAGAAAAGAAAGAAAAAGAGGGGGAAAAAAAAAACACAACAAACTATCCTAGGCCCAAAGAACTAATAGTTGACAGAAAGTAATTATTGTTCTTGGAGCCAGTAAAATGCCCAGGGCTCAGGTTCAAAGTCAGCTTCAAAATTTGACATATATAGCATCAAAAGATCCTGCAGCAATTGTCACTTTTTACTCTCAGAAAAGTGCCTCTTTGTTCACTCTTTCCTGTATTTAAGAGATCCAGGTAGGAGACTATTCCTCACCTCAGTTTCTGAACTCTTTTATGTGACTTATCCAGAGTGAAACTTCAGTTCTCAATCTCTGGATGGACCTCCAAAGAAAGTCTCATTTGTCCATTGCAATGATACAGTAAGTTAGGGGGAGTCATACACAAGATTCGTTTACACATTGAGGTTATTTCAATGGTATCAATAACAGAACCTAAGGGTGCCAATGATGCTATTTCATGATCATTGGTCAATTCCTTTTAATTGTTTTCTACGATCCTGATGCAAATGTTAATATGCATCAAGATCACTGAGTGGCCATTTTAACAATTAGATTACCGAGTTTGCCTTCCAGAGAGTCTGATTTATTTGGTCCTAGTATATGGTGCAAGAATCTGCATTTAAACAAGCAACCAAGGAGCTGAAGATCAAACTGGATGCTTCTTTCTCCTTTGCCCTGAGTTGAGGGTGGTGAGAATTAGTAAATATGAACCAGAGAAGTTCCTCTTAGGGCTTCCTGAAGTTTGGTCCAAGCCCTCTGTCAAGAATGGTTTTCCTTGACCTCTCTTTTTCTCTTGGCAGCTACTTCCACCCTTTGGGCTCTTGGAATTTTTTATCTTTGTTCCTTTCCTGGCTCCTCAAAGCAGAATGAGACAGATTCTCCAGATTCCCCCTCCTTGCACCATAAAGACAAGCAACATATTTTTTTCTTTATAAGACTTTTATTGAAAATTCTTAGGGGTAACAAACTGGAGACAAATGTAGGGAAATTTAAAATGTTCCGATTTTATCAAAGACCTTAAAGTTGTGGCTCCAAGTCTGCTTCCCATCTGAAGGAAAGGAAGAAGCTTAGGATTAAAATCTTTAATTCTTATTCTTAAAACTAGAAATCTCCAAACTTTCCTTTCTTCCCATCTCCTCACCCTCCCAACTTCTCACTCCAACTTTGGGAAAGGCCCCAGGATCTTCAGTTGTTAAGTGCATTCCTGCCACGGGAATCAGTCATTCATTCTGTTTGTTCGAGCTGAGTTGGTAGTAAAACAAATACAAGCTGGCTTTCATGCACGATGGAAACAAATTCCCTTTATCAGAAGAAACTTTACATATTGGAAAAACGAGAACTACTGGGAAGAGGTAACTTCTTTCAGAAATTGCCCATCCCCAGTGGCTGGATTTCTCTGTGTGGTTCTGAGCAGAAGAACCTCCTGGAACAGGCCCTTATCCCCACCACAAATTCTAATACTTCCAGATTTTAAAAATTTAATTTCTATTTTAAAATTTAAACACATCCAGGAGGTTTAAATGCCAGTTACTTATGCCATATTGTGAACTCTCTTTCTTTTTCCCTCCCTTTTTCTCCCCTCTGCCCCCGTCTCCCTCCCTCCCTTCCTTTCTTCCATTGTCCCATTCACAAATACTTGTTTGGCATATACCTTGTTTCAGGCCCAGAGAAATGGAGTTTAACAGAACAGAAAGTGTTCCTAACTCCATAGATAATGTTTAAAATACTTGATTAAATATGTGATTAAATACATAAGATATTTTCACATAATTCTAACTGTTTAAAAAAACAAAATAAGATACTGGGATGGAGAGACTAACACTTAACTAGCACATGAGAAAGAATTGTTTTCATTGGGAAACATTTATTTTGGAGCAAGGGGCACATCTAGGGAAGCGAGACCTGGGAACAGTTATAAAATGCAGGTCGCCTGTGAGGTAAAGAATTGTGGAAGTAGAGCTCATGGGAATTGGAGGCACAGGTGGGCAGGGTAGAGAGAGGATGTGGAACGGGGTTCTCATTTGATTATGCTTCATTTGTAATGTTTGGGATCTTGGTGATGATCTTATTCCCTCTGTAAATAAGCATAAAGCCTAACATGGTTGGCTGCACAGTTCTGGCCTTTTTGAGAAAGGCAGCCTCAGTGTATTCCATGCATTTGAGTTCTAATACTCAGTTTTAAATACCAATCATCCTTTGAAGTGATTTTTAAAATAAGAAAAAAAAAAGTCACTTATATTTACTCACACATTAACAGTTTCCAGCACTCTTCATTCCTTTGTGTCTCATCGTTTCTTTATACTTCCATCTGGTATCATTTTACTTCTGCCAGAAAGATTTCCTTCAGGTTTCTTGGTGATGAATTCTTTAAACTTAAGTTCTTATTTCCCCTTTATTTTTGATATTTTTACTGGGTAAATTCTACATTGTCAGCTTTTTTTTTTTTTCCTCCTAGTAATTGAAAGATGTTGCTCTACTGTCTTCTAACTTGCGTTATTTCTGATGAGAAACCTGCCATCATCCTTATTTTTGTTTTCTGTGCATTGTGTATCTTTTTTCTCTGGCTCCTTTTAAGATTTTTTCTTTATCTCTGGTTTTGAGCAATTTTATTCTGATGTGTTATGATATGGTTTCCTCTAATGTCTTTTGTGCTTGGTGTTTGTTATCATTCTTGGATCTGTAGCTTTAAAGTTTTCATCATATTTAGGAATATCTTGACTATTATTTCCTAAAATATTTTTCTGTCACAACTTCTCCTATGGGGGTTCCCATTACATGTGTATGTGATTGTTTGAAGTTATTCCACAGTCCACGGATGCTCTGCTTATTTTTTCTGTCTTTTTATTTTTTTACTATGAATTTCATTTTAAGTAGTTTATATCACTATGTCTTCAAGTTCACTGATCTTTTCTTCTGCAGTGTCCAAGTTATTAACTTCTCTATTGTTATTTTTCACCTCAGACATTGTAGTTTTCACTTGTAAAAGTTCAATGTGGGTATTTTTTATACTTTCCTTGTCTCTATTTAAATGCTCAATCTTTCTTCTACCTATTGGGACATACAGCATATAGTTATAATAACTTATAACTTACTTGCCTACTAATTCTATGGCCTGTGTTATTTCTAGACCTGTTTCTATTGATTGCTTTATTAATACCTCCCCATTTATGAGTTGTATTTTTCTGCTTCTTTGTATGTTTGGTAATTTTTGGTTGGATGCCAAGCACTATCCATCTTACTTTGTTAAGTGCTGGATATTTTTGTACATTGTTATATTCTTAAACTTTGTTCTGGGATGTAGTTATTTGAAAACAGGTTGATCTTTCAATGCCTTATTTTTAAGCTTTGTAAAATAGAATTAGATTTAGCTTGTTTAGATTTAGTGGGGCAAATTTAGCCTTAAATTTAGTTTAAGGCTAAATTTGCCCCACTTTTGAGGCATTATCCTTTGGGGTATTCTACCTGAAGCCCCATTACATGTGATGATTTCCACTGTGGCTGGTGTAAACACAAATTATTTCCAGCCCTGTGTGAGATCAAAGGATTGCTTCCTCTAATCCTTCTCAGCGATACTTTTCTCTACCTCAAGTAGCTTCCTCACATCCATGCTCTGATTAATATTTAGTATAATACCAAGGGGAAACCCTCTGTACTTCTCTGCAGATTTCTTTTTCCTGTGCAGCTTTCCTTTCCAGTTCTCTTTTGTGCAAACTCTAGCTGCCCTGAATTCCTCAGGCTCTCAGCTCCAGGTCTTCCACTAAAAGAGACCACTGAGCTTTGCCTTCTGCTTTGGCCTGGTAAGTCTATCGACAGTAAATGGAGTCGATTATAGAGCCCACCTCATTCATTCCCCCTCTTTCAACAATCACTGTCCTTTACCAACTGATGATCAATGTCTAAAATTTATTATTTTATGTATTGTACCTGGTTTTAAAAATTATTTCAGGCAGGAGAGTAAATCTGGTCCATTTCAGCTGGAAATTAAAATGAATTCCCATACTTTGTATCAACAGCCACCACAGGCATGCTTTGCACCCTGGCCACATACAGATTTTTTGATTAGAGATTTGATCTTGAGCTTAAGCTAGCCACCTATAGGCTGGCCAGGGAACGAGGACTAATGTCTCCAATCCTCTTCTTTCATGGGGCCAGTGACTGTAAAGCATATAGACAGTGGCAGCCAAAAGATCAGTAGATGTAGGTACTGGAATAACCCAAAAGCCAGGCACACAGAAAGAAAGCGGCAATCAGAAACCATATGTCAACAGAAGCCGTGGGTAAGAAAGACGCATAGGGTAGAGAAAGGGGAAAAGAGAGTCAGCAGTGGGTAGCTTGAGGAGAAACAGAAAGAGAAACAAAAATTGAGAGAACAGCCATGAGAAAGGCAGACTAGAGATTCTATTGTGTTCCTAATGATTTTCTCATTTTCCATAAAACTTGGTTATATTGCTTATGAGTATTTACAATGCTTCCTTAGTTCCTTCTGAATATTTCTAGTAACCCTCATCACTGGAGGTAACCTGACCCCTAACTCTGTTTCCAAAAGCACTTAAGACCTACCCATTGGCTTGTTGGTTATCGTCGTTGGTTAAAACATGAGGTAGGGTACGAGGTATGTGCCTATATTGGTTACCTGTTATAAAACCATATAATGGGACTTGCATAATGGGAGATATGAATATGTACTCATTTAATTAAGTTGCATATATCACTTCTCCTTTATTACAAACCACAGAGATAATTCTAACAAAAAGAAAGAAAGAAAAAAAATACTGTTTCATGACAAATAATAGGATGTGATAGTTCTAGTGCATTCATCCTTCAGATGACAATTCTTTCGTCCCTTTCCCAGGGATGCTTCACTTGATCCCTCCCTCTAAATCAGATATCCTGTTACATACTCTCACAGTAGCCTGTACTTTTCCTTTGTGCACTTACCTCAGTTATAATTATATATTGTTTGTGAATATGTAATTAATGTGTCTCTCCCAAACTAGATTATAAGAAATAAAGGGTAGGGACTCTATAAACATTTACCAAAGTAATGAATGGATGCTTTAGTGCTATGGAAAAACAGACTCTGTGTGATAGAAACTTTTAATTTTTCACTGGAGTCTATTTCCATTTTATGCGGGAGACACAGGACTTTATTTCTCAAGCTCCCTTACACATTGATGTGGGCGTGTGAATGAGTGTGAGGTGGGTCATTCCCAGGCCTGCCCTATTAAAGTCCCCCATGTGCACTTTTCCAGGTATTTTCCCTTCTGAGTGATTTGAACGATGACTCCTGACTTCACTCTTACTATACTTCCCCCCTCCCATCCCCCCAAGGTTTAGACAATGCCTGGATAGTCGGTTATAGATTCTTCAAGTCCAAGGGCTTACACACTCATCTGGCAGACTTCAAGTGAATGGATCTGGTAATTTCTTGAGATCCCTTGTAACTATTATGCTGTTTCTATCTACCGCTGTTACTTGGAGAAAAATAATTCATTCTTGTTTACAAAGGGATACATTGTCATTGCCTGTGAGAAATATGGCATCAGGCTTTCTGTAATAATTGAGCATCCTATAATTCTGTTGGATAAAGTTCTGCAGTACTCCATGCCAACAGAGTCCTTGTGAGACTGATTACATAAAACTAAAAAATGATAGATAAAAACACTCATGTATATCCTCCAAATATGTTTTCAAATCTAGCTGCAATAAACATTATTATGGCTGAAGAACACAGGAGCCCATATATCCAACAGGAAAGATCCATTTGATCTACTGGTACCACAAGGGACCTTCATCAGATTTAGTCATTATTCATTCTTAGCATGCACATGACTAAATGCCTATGTATGTTGTCTTTCAATAATACACAACAGCAAAACCATCTTACCAACTTGACAATCTTAGGTATCTGTTCTTCACATTTATTACTGAATTTTATTTAATTTGCCTATCCTTTTTTCAGATCATGAAACATTTTAAAGGAGAAAATAACATCTTGCTAGATAATTTTTTTTTATGGTTTGTAGAGACAGGGTCTCATTATGTGTCTAGGCTGGTCTCAAATTCCTGGTCTCAAGCCATCCTCCTGCCTCAGCTTCCCAAAATGCCCTGGGATTATAGGTGTGAGCCAATATGTCCTGACACTTTACTTTTTAATCCCTCCTTACAACAATCAGGCAGTCAGCTAATATTTCTAAGAGCTAATACAACATACATGGCAACACCAACAGTGCACAAATGTTCCCTTTTCTTCACATCCTCATCAACACTTATCTCTTCTTTATGACCAAAGGTTTTGCTTTTTAAAAAAATTATTCTTCTTTTCTTTTCTCCAAATTAATTCTTAATATCACTCTTACAATCCTTATTTCCTTCTTTTCCTTATCATCCTTCAACCTAGAGATCTCTCCAAACTGAGGGAATCTATCTTTGAGATACTGCAGAATTTGAAGGTTTTAATTCTGGGCTTAATAGCTTAATAAGTGTAAATGGCTTATCTGTTCCTTAATTGCCAACATTTCTTTTCCCTGTGCATTCTGTTATTTATAGCCTTTTCCAGATAATACTATTGTCTGACCACTGGAGTGCAGGTGTCTTTATTTTGGGTAGCACTGGGAAAGCATTAGACCCATTTGGACCATACAGGTAGAGATTTTATGTCACTAGTGTTCATAAGAATTCAGGAATAATCTAGTATAAATCTTTAAAGGCTTAAAAATATTGAATCCAGACAAGACATATCTATTTATGAGATAATTTGTTAGAGACTATTAGAACTTATACTAAACAGGCTGAGAAGTTTAATTCCTTGAATAACATGTCCCTAATATGGCACCTAAAATCCTTCATGGTCTTGAACCTGCTTCCCTCTTCAAGTTCATGTTTCACCACTTTTCCAATCACCAGTTACTATGAACCACCCAGACAAAATTAAATGTTAAGAACATTCCAATTCTACTCTTTTGCCTATTTTAAATGCTATTTGATAGTATAAAATAACTTATTGTTGACTATAGTCACCCTGCTTTTATTTTTAATTATTATGGGTATATAATAGTTGTATATCTTTATAGGGTGCATATGATGATAAATGCTTGAGGAGATGTATACTCATTACCCTGATTTGATTATTACACATTGTATGCCTGTATCAAAACATTACATTTAGTTTATTAGGTCAAACCTAAGTCTAGTCCAAGGAAAAATCCTGAAGACCAATGGGAAAAAAAATTTCAAATTTGATCCTGACAATTTCATTGTTCTTACCCGCTGAGGATGTCATTTTGATTTTGAAAATTATTATGCTTTGAAGTCACACCTATTGCCACCTCAAATTTAGTTACTAATATAAAGGAACAAAAAATAAAATCAATAAAATCATAGGGGAAAAAACCCCATTAGCCCTACCTTGCAGTCCATTTTGTTGCAAATGGCAAAGCATCTCAAAAGCAGTGTCTTTCCAAGAATAATTCAGTAGTGCATTTGAAGAAAAACGCATACTGAGATCATATTCAAAATTCAAATTTGACATTTTTGTGAAACTTAACACCACAGAGAAGAGAAATTCTATCAACTAAAATAGCCAATTTGGCTTTTCTCTTCCTTTATTTCCTATTTTCTGTTCTACTTATCGCCTCATTTAACTTGTTAAGAAAAGATAGAGCACACAATCAAAGAACTCTGCCATCCAAAATAATTCAGTTTCTACAGCTAGAGTACTTTCTGATCTCAGCAGGAAGCAAATATCTGTAGCAGGGCCATTAAGGGAGATGAATGATTGCTTAATATATTTTAATGGATTGTTGATTGGCAACCTCACATACCATGCTTTCTAAACTGGAGCATTGGAAGCCTTTGAGAATAGTAGCTCTAGGTCATGACAAAGTAAAGCTAGTACTGAATCCATTTGATTTATAGTCTTTTGATGCATTATAAGAAGTTACTGCAGCAACAGATTATGTCACCTGAAGTTTAGAAGAACATTTGAAGATGTCAGAGGAAATGAATAATCCTTACCTGGAGAAGTAAAGTGGGTAGCCAACGCCTCTTACCAGAAAATGAACAGCGGTAACTACATCATTCATTATCCCTCTCTTTTATAAAGAAAACACATAGGTTATGGCATTTGCCATTAATGAGCCCACGTACGACAACCTGTAAGAATCATATTAATATTTTAGGTATTCTGATGATCTCTCTTAAAGTACACATTAAGCTCAAATCTAGAGATTCTTATTTAAGACAAAAATAAATTGGCAACACTAATCTTTTTTTTAAAGATTTTTAAAATTCATAGTTTGAAAGCCAATGATGCACAGTTTTTTTTTGACTTCCCAATTTCATATACAATTCTACTTATTTATTTAGCTTTGAAATCTATCACTGATAGTTAGATCTCAAATGGAACATAGAAATTCAGCCTCTTTGAAAATGTTGGAATGGAGAGTACAGGGTATTTCTGGAGGCTACTAAGCAATTGTTTCATTAGCATCTTAAAAGAAGTACAACAACTAACTGTGGTCACTGACTGTGTATTTTGTCATACCAGACATTTGTCCTAGGAAAAAAAATTAAAACCTGTATATAATTTTTACAAAATTAAGTCACAATTCATCCTATTTTCCTAGGCCATGGTGATTGATTGTGATTATAGCTATTCGTACCACTCTGTATTATGTTGGCTTTGCTCCCATGGATGCATAAAAACACCTATTGAAAAATATCCTTCCAGATCTTTATTTAAGCCAAATAGTAAAGAGGAGGAAAATATTCCTTGGGGTTTAAGATTCCTAAAATTGTTAGCCTTCAGGGTCATATGTGAATAATGCTTACTGTGTTTTTTCCTGCAGCAAAGTCATTTTTTTACACCTAAGGGAGAAACCCCATAGCCAACCCCATTCCCAAGACTGGATTGGGTGTCCCTTCGATGTGCATTCATAGTGCCTTGTGCAGGTCTGATGTGGTCTTCTCAGTCTGTGTTGTATTTGTCTGATAATCTGCCCCAGCACGTGCTTGGTATTTAAGACAATTCAATGACTGATTTATGGGATACTGTATTTCATCATCACTCTATTATGTACGTTTTGACATCACTGATAAGACACTGATGTCTTAAAATTGGTGATGTCCTATAATTCCTCTTGACCTGGGGAACCACCATCCTAATTGAAACAAAAAAAGTTGTTTATGCAGATCAGGGAAGTGTAATTTGATTTTAGTGGAGCATTTATGCATCATTTGAGGAATAATCACACCTCTGTTCTTGCAGACAAATCACCAATTAATTGCTTTATGACCTTGCTCATTCAGAGTGTGGCCTATGCACCAGCAGCACCATTATCACCTGGGCGCTGGTTGGAAATGCAGAATCTCAATCCCCACACCAGATCTCCTGAATTAGAATCTTTGTTTTCAAAGACATCCCAATTTCATATCCCAGTTTCATATGCCCATTTAAGTTTGAAAAGCACTGCTTTATGGGAAAAGGAAGCGATAAGAAAGGAAGGTACTGGAAATTAGATGAAGCTGTGTTCCATTTTTGTTAAAGTGATTTGTGGATGAGGACTCTTTCTTTCTCACATGCTAAGAACTGCAGCTGAAGGCAGGGAAATGGTCACGTTGCCCAATACAGGAAAGAAAATTCAGAAACAAAATAGGCTGGTTTGGGCCATTCATGTCTGGAATGTGCCTTCTGTTGGGGCATTGTTTCACTGCTTTGTTGGCAGCCTTTTTCTCTTTCAGTGATATTTAAATTCATATACCTTCTGCATTTGATGGCTCCCGCATTTCTTCCCTCTGAAAGGTCAGCTCCCTGAGGGCAGGGGCAGGGTCTTGAATCCTGCTCTGTCTCCAGAACCCAGTCTAATGTCTGCCCGATAATGAATACCCAACACCTATTTATAGGAGAGAGAAATGAATTTATACTTTTTTTTGCATTGACAGATAAAATTGTATGTATTTATCATGTACAACATGATATTTTGAAGTATGTTTACATTATCTAGCTTATAACATAGGCACTACCTCACATAGTTATTTTTTTTTTTTGTGGTGAAAACACTTTACATCCACTCTCTTAGCATTTTTCAAGAATGCAATATATTATTAATTATAGTCACCATGTTGTACACTTTTTAAAGCTTTTTTGTCCTTTGAAAAAATGTGGCAAGTGTTCTTGTGATGTATTGTTCCAAATCACTAAATCCTGTGAACGAGGCGAGTATAATTTGTAGATCTCAAATATAAGCTGAGACCAGGTGAAACATGAAATAAAATATGATTTCTACAGGTTCTGCATATGATTTATACAGAGCATGGGACAGGGAGTCCAGAATCTGAGTTTCGGTTCTGAAAAGGCCCATCCGCCTTATACAGGTTTCTCTCCCTGTCTGCATTTCTGCTTCCTGGTCTTCTAAGGAATTGGACCATGTGAGTGTTGCCAGGGGAGCTCTGTGTCTCCTTCTAGGGTGAGCCCACAGGTTGGCTGCTGTGCCTGGCTTTCTAATGCCCCCATCGTCCATCTTCATCCTTTTTTGTGTGTTTCTTTGCATGTGTATGAGTTTGAACTCCCAGAGAGATAAGACAGAAAATATTTGAGAGGGTAATCATCATATTTTTGTCTGTACTGTGTTTGTGAACACAACTTTCAAGGCACAGAGTTGAAGATTCAATATATAATTTAATAAAATTAAAGAGCTGAACAGATCATTTAAGCCATCTTTTACTCTAAGAGTTTTAAACTTAACCATGTTATTCTGATTTAAGAATTTTTGCTTCTGACACTGATCCCTCTTTCTCTGTCTCTAAACAAGATATTCTCTGTCTCTTTTTTTTCTCTCTCAACTTTTCACAGACTGTGGGAAATAATGGCAACTTAATTTCTAGAGCTTTCCAAAGATAGAAAAGTCCACTTATGGTTATAAAGATGAAGCATAGCTAGAAAGAGGATATCTGAAACAAACAAACAAACAAACAAACAAAAAAAACAAAACAGAATTGAACTTAAGTTTTAATCAAACGAACAAGTTATTGTTCCGTAAAAGAAGATTAGTCATACAGGTATTGGTTAGAACTTCAATTCTCTGCAACTCTCCCCACTACTTAGTAGTACCCAGTACTTAATAGTATTTAAAATGACTAAATTTTCAAGTGTTTTGTGAATTGCATACTTTTTGGTAAATTGGTTGGGCTAGAATTGGGGTGAAAGGGACTAGAAAAAAATGTAAAACTAAAATGAAAATAGACTCCTTTAATTCTGAATTTTGTCTTTAATTCTATGGTTCCATTTATAGCTTTAATTAGAGCTCAAAGGAGTTGTTTTATTATCTTCCACATGTAGTTGCTATGAGCACCACAGTGTTCAGGGCACTAAAGTAAAGTCTAATGTAAAGGGTGGTACAGGATGGGGTTAAAACCTCATCTTGGTTGATTTTTATCCTCAGCTTCTTAGAAATTGGTTAAAGTTCTGGTTTGTAATTACCTACAATTCATGATTTAGAATATGATTTATTTCCCAAACATAGATTAACATGCATTTCAGCACTTTCAAAAGAATGAGATTTTTGGAATGTGTAGATATTCTTCAAAAACACTTAAAGGCTATGGAGTAATCAGAGTATTTCTTCTTTGCCTCTGCTTTATGCTATTTGTTTACCTGGCTTTTTTTTTCTCCTCATCTCACTCTTTTCCTTTTAAAATTTTATTTGCCTTTTACGTCAGTCCTTTTCCCTTTACTGGGTTTATACTTGTAAATTGTTGCTGCCTAGGCCTGGAAGGGTGGAATCATGACTAGATTAGCTGTCTTTTCACAAAAAGTGCTGCCTTGAAGCATACTTTTTCCTTGGATACAAACTTTGCTAAAGTGTTCAAGAAAGACAATGAAGAGGTATTAGGAAGACCAGAGTAGCAGAGCTGGAAAGAATCTTAAAGAGCAAATAGTCCACAAGTTGTAAACTGGTGACCCTCAGAACCATGTTATTTTATTTAATATCTTTACCTCAAAATGCACTCAACTTATTATTTTTGATGGATTTCATTTCAGCAGTAATAAAAATCTAAATTTTTGGTTTATCTTGAAAAACTAAAGCATTTAGCAACACAGGCTCTAAATTTGCATATGGCCAAAATTGGTTGCAATTAAGTGGCATTATTTTTTCTTTAGGTGGGAGATAAATTCTTTAGTGTGACACAGTTTTCTCCATACTTGTCTTTGTGCTGCCATAACAAAATGTCTGATACTGGGTAATTTATAAACAACAGAAATTTATTTCTCACGGTTCTAGAGGCTGGGAAGTCCAAGATAAAGGTGGTAGTAGGTTTGGCGTCTAGTGAGGGCTGGTCTCTGCCTCCAAAATGGTGCTTTGAATGCTGCATCCACTGGAGGGGAAGAAAACTGTGTCCTCACATGGCAAAAGGAATGAGAAGAGCAAAAAGGGCCAAATGCTCTCTGAAGCCTCTTTTGTAAAGGCATTAATCCACACATGGGACCAGAGCCCTCATGACTTAATCACTTCCCAAAAGGCCCCACCTCTTAATACCATCACCTTGGGGTTCAAGTTCTAACATGAATTTTGAAGGGATATGTACATTCAAATCATACCAATACCTTATGGTCATATATTCAGCCTGCTTCATTTGTTGAGTGAATCTGTGATACTTGGTCTAGTTCACTTCTTATCTAATAAATAAATATACTTGGGCCCAAAGAGGTGAAAGGACTTGCCCAAGTAAATTAAAAACAATTTATCCACCTAGCAACTACTATTTGTTAATTTAGAAATATTTAGTAAAGCAAGTTTTAATTGTAAGCCTTAGTAACAAAAACAAAATTCATATGCTTATATGCCACTAAATTGTTTCTAGGAAACACTAACGGGTTTCAATCTGCAGTTTGAAAAACATTGCCCAAAATAATGCCTTAAGTGTTTGAATTCATTACAACGGGTCCTCCATACATCCTGATAAATGTAAGTTTCAAGGATTAATTTAGGGGAAAAGTTGGTAGTATATGAGTAAATAATAGCAGTAACAACAGTAATGGCTAACACTGAGTACCTATTATGTGTAAGACACATTCAGAAATTCAAGTAAGTGAAAAGACTGGAAAAGAATGCATAATAAGATGGGCTCAAAAGTCTCGCTATCATAAATGAGAAATTTCACTTCTGAGACATTAATAGAAGAGAAGAATTTTCATGTGTTTTGAATTAGCATGAAAATTAAAGGCTCCAGAACTGTACTGGCCAATATGTTAGCACTAGCCATATGTAGCTACTTAAACTTCTATTTAAATTAATTGAAATTAAATAAAATTTAAAATTTATTTTTTTAGTCACACTGGTCACATTTCACATATTCACAAGCCATATGTGGCTAGTGGATACCATTTGGACAATACAGACATGAACTTTTCGATTATCACAGGAAGTTTTCTTGGACAGCGCTTGTCTAGAATAATATTTTCTCTTGAGGCATTTGAATCATACTTCAATAAATATTAAAATCGCCACATGTCAACTCTATACAAATTGACCCATTCTTGTTTTATAGCCTTTTAAAAATTATAATAAGAGGTAGTTGTCACCAACCAGCCAAGGTCCATTTCCTTTGGAGAAGTTTAAAAGTAAACTTATGTGAACTAATGCGTTGGCTGTGGCGTTATCTTAAATTGGCTTTCTTTAAGCTGATAGTTTGAACTTTCCTCCACCTCAAGTGCAGTTGTTTAAAAGGATTAAGTAGCATTAATGTCAAGTGACTCTCATGACACGAATGGATGAGAAGTAATTAGGGCAAAGGCAGATGTTGATAACTTTTATGGAATTCTCCTAGAGGCTTAAGTGATATATAAGCTGCAAAACAATGCAAGCCTCTATATCATCAAAATACAGAATCTCTTGCAGCAGTTTCTGAAAGGAAAAGAAAATATGGCAGATAGACACAGGCTTCTTATTCTGATTTCTAAACCTCCACTGCTCTTATAAAGGGGAAGACATTAATTTGGTACTAAAGTCAGAAACTGACCTTAGTTCGTAGCTACTAGAATTTATCTACCTAAGGCAAATGACATAGGGTAAATAATCCATCTCATCATCTTTTCCTAATGTGTTATACCCTGCTTTGGAGAGGAATGGGCAAGAGCAATATAATTCTGTAGAGTTTCTCTGGTTCAGACTTCAGATCCAAAGCCCTTTTTGTTTCCCCAGTATTTACCCAAATCCGCAGCCCCAGATCCATGCTTTTCTGCTTTTTTGACCACAGCTCACAGTGAGAAGTACATGTTACAAGGGGACCTAGCAAAAACATGCACCTGAAGCAGAAGTTTTACAAACAATATTTATTCTCACTACCAGATTTCTGCTAATATTTTCTATTTATTCTATTCTATGTCATTATTTTAATATGCTGGTTAAGACCCACTGAATTACCTTCATGACTGCTAATGGATTGCAATCTGTAGTTTGAAAAATACTGCCCTAAGCAATATTGAAATCATCTTTATCCATTCCTGGATATGAAGACGCCTTGAAAATTGACTAAAATATGCAAGCACATGATAGCTCGTGCAGAAATGTTGATCTTTCTGAAACATGGATGGAAATACTTTCCTGCTGCTGCACTTTTGACCTGAGCTTTCCTGATGATTTGTCAGGACTGATGTTTCCACTTGCCAGAAGTTCAAAAGCTTCTTCTCAAAATGGGCTTATTAATGTTTCCACTTGCCAGAACCAAGTTCAAAGGCCTTTCTTAAACTAGCTCATTATGACTTGGAAGATAAATGGGTTCACCTTTTATAGAGAGCTATTACCATGAATTTTTCCCTCTTCTTATAATCTCTTGCAGTACAGTTGTAGTAATATTATAAAAACAGAAGCTAACTCTTTAGAGTCAAAGAAAACATGCCATCTGAAATATTCTGCAGAATATGATGCAAGGAAAATATACTATCTGTATGATTCTAGAGAATAAAATCATTTCTATATCAATATGTATTCATAGATTTTGTAGGAAAATGTATTGATTTAATACCAATATCCATATTACAAATTATTTACAGACCTCAGTAACCATCTTTTTTTTTCTTAGTAATTGTAACAAATTTTCAATAAAGAAAAAAATGTTTTACAGGTTTTTGGAATCCATTTTGATCTTATTACTCCATTTGTTTATAGTATCTAGAAGTCTATAACATCTTTTCGTTTTAATTATATTGATTAATATTACTAGTTAATAGCAATAATACTTTCACAGCAACCCCAAGGCCTTACAGAACAGAGATACTTGTCTCTATATTATAAATGAGTTAGCCCAATAGAGTAGAAGAAAGACAGGAATTCACCACAGAAGATGAAATTGTTGTCTTAACTCTGCTAATTACCAGGAAGGTGATCCTGGGCAAATCACTTGATTTCCTTGTTAAGTATGCAGGATGTTACATCATTTTAGAGATATCATTTATATTAAATTATCTATTAATAGCTCAAAAACAGGAACATAATAGATCCTGGGGTGTTTGTTTTGTCTCAATCTGAATGAGCAGCTCATGGAGACAGTAGTCTTTTTCTTTTTCCAGATTGCCTACGTCTTCATTAATAGAATTTGTAACATACTTAATTTAATAGAGAAGGAAAATCAGAAAAGTTAAGGCTACATTTAAGTTAAGAAAGTGAGAGATCAATGAAAACTCTACACAAGGGAGAAGGAGACATTGAGAAAGATTATTTCATTAATCTCCGATAGTTTGGGTGATGTTGTTTTCTAGTTTACCAAATTTGTTTGTTTCAACCTCTTGTCTTGGTATATATTATACTAGAATAGATGGTCAAAAGAGCCAGATATAAGAGTAATGGAATTATTTTACTGGAGAGGAAAATAATATGCCTATTGTTTCCCATAGTGTATAGTTGGTTGATTTATGACAAAGAATAATAAAAGGCATATCCCATTAAAATAAAAACCCAAATGTAAGATTGCCTGGATTTTCCAGAAATATTTAATATATATCTACTTTATCCCAGGAATGTTGCTAGGTGCTTTGATATAATTACAGTGATGCTGGCAGAAAGGTAGACATACTAGCTACCGAGTTCTTACTCTCTCCCAGGCTTTCTCCTAATGTGGGTGACTGTTAAATAAGTTAAATTCTTTTTTTTTTTTTTTTTTTTTTTTTGAGACAGAGTCTCACTCTGTTGCCCAGGCTAGAGTGAGTGCCGTGGCGTCAGCCTAGCTCACAGCAACCTCAAACTCCTGAGCTCAAGCAATTCTTCTGTCTCAGCCTCCCGAGTAGCTGGGACTACAGGCATGCGCCACCATGCCCGGCTAATTTTTTTTTCTATATATATTTTTAGCTGTCCATATAATTTCTTTCTATTTTTAGTAGAGATGGGGTCTCGCTCTTGCTCAGGCTGGTCTCAAACTCCTGAGCTCAAACGATCCGCCCACCTCGGCCTCCCAGAGTGCTAGGATTACAGGCGTGAGCCACCGCGCCCGGCCAATAAGTTAAATTCTTTAACAGCCTTATGAAGGGCCATAGTTATTATCCCATTCTAATGCAAGGAAACTGAGGCACAGAAAGGTTAAATAACTTGTCCATGTTACACAGTAGTAAGTAGGGAAGAAGCTGGAATCAAACCCCCAAAATCTGACTTCAGAACCAATCTTTTTACTGTGACTCTTTATGTTAACTTACCTAATGCTCACAATAGCCCTCTAAGGTAGATGTAAAAAGGCTATTTTTACCATTCTACAGGTGAGGAAACTGAGGCTTAAAGACGAGATGTGCTGGGGGTATTGTTACAAATATCATTGCAAAGTTCCTAAGTATGTAAGCTGGGATTTAAGCTCAGGTCTTCTGAATTTAACTCACCCACACTTTCACTTAGACTTTCCACCATATTAAACACACACACACACACACACACACACACACATAAATATATGCATATACATATATGGTGTATATATATATATATATAGTACATGTAGCTATATATGGTATGTATGTGTATGTGTGCATATATAGTGTATGTGTGTATATATATATATATTAATATATTTAGTGGTAGAAGATAGAAGAAACCTAAATAGTTAGACAAATATGTTCCCTTCTATAACTGAAAAACTTAATCATTATATTTTCACACCTCTTTTATTCAGGTGTAGATTTGGTAATTTCATTTCTGAGAGACAGGACTATTTAGAGTCAGAAAGAGGCACATTTCTCTCTCTTTTTTTTTTTTTTTTTGAGACAGAGTCTCTCTCTGTTGCCCAGGCTAGAGTGAGTGCCGTGGCATCAGCCTAGCTCACAGCAACCTCAAACTCCTGAGCTCAAGCGATCCTCCTGTCTCAGCCTCCCGAGTAGCTGGGACTACAGGCATGCACCACCATGCCCGGCTAATTTTTTCTATATATATTTTTAGCTGTCCATATAATTTCTTTCTATTTTTAGTAGAGATGGGGTCTCGCTCTTGCTCAGGCTGGTCTCGAACTCCTGAGCTCAAACGATCCGCCCACCTCGGCCTCCCAGAGTGCTAGGATTACAGGCGTGAGCCACCGCGCCCGGCCACATTTCTCTCATTTTTATCTCAATATCTTATGACAAAAATTCTGAAACACCCTTTATCATACCTAGACGATAGACATCAAATTCATTTTAAAATACTTTTGAATAACAAAGAACAGAGTTGCCTTTTTTGCACAGTTTTATCACAGTTCAGGTATCAATTAAGCTATTCTGATTTAAATAATCATCTCCCTCTCATTCAGAATAATGAAGATGAGAATTTGCAGTTTAGCTTCCTTCTTACAAACTGCAGATACTTGGCATGTATGAGACAGAATATTTGCTCCTCATTTAGAACTCCTTGTCTCAAGGGAGCAGCCTGGCCAAATCCAACAAGGAGATAGAAACACACTCCTATAAAACAATGAACATTTTGTTTTCAGAAGCTTATCTGTGAAAAGGAATAAACTTATAATAAAAAACTAAAAAGACAAAGATATAGGTAACCATTCCCTGACCCCTAAATATTTTCTCATTGAAAAGATAATTTCTAGCCAAGGAAATTTAACCTCTTCCCTGTTCATCAACCTTTTGTCTTCAATTTTTTTTTCTTATCTTTTTCTTAAACTCCCTTGCTTCAGCGTTGTAACACGACATGCAATGGCAATCATCCTTGCAGAAATGACTAGTGTACTGAAAGAATCCCATGAAAGGTCGCAATGCTTGCCTCAGGACTGAATTTTAATATTTTTACTAAGTTCTTTCTACTCATTGATGAGGATCAAAGGAAAAATGATATTCAGAGATTTATGATTTGTTTTACTGGCTAGGAATGTTCATAAAAGGGAAGCTGTACGACTTCCCTGTTTACCATCTCCTGGTAGGATCAGGATTAGGGAGAGGCCAGCAGAGGGTTTGACCTCTTGGCAACCTTGCAATCTGCCTGGAAAACCTCTTTCCCCTTTGCTTCACTCTCAACTTTTCTTTGTTAAAACTCCAACTGTGTAAACTGACCATGGGGCTATTTTATAGCCCTCCCTAACACTCAAAGCAGTTCCAGTTTTCCTTGGAGTAGAGCTTTGTCCAGAGTAGGTGCACAGGGAAGTTTTGCTAACTAAGTACCTGGCAAATCCAAGGTGTTTTCTTGTATTAATTAGACTGACCCTCTAGATGGGAGAACGGACATAGGTTGAATATCCTGGTCAGATAAATGGCTAAACTCACAGGAAAGTCAGCCACTTGTGCAACTTAATAAACTAATCTAACAATGATCAAGGAAACTAATTTCCTCTCTCCCTTCCTTCTTTCCTTCTTTCCTTCCTTCCAGTCAGAATCCAGCAGCAGGGCAAAAAATGACTAATGACAGAAGTTGGTCAGCACTGAGATGAGCAGACAATATTGACAGAATGCTATGTGTTCATTTTGTAATAGAGCCTTAAAGCTGTCTTGTTTTAACTTCACAAGAGTGATCACAGCCATGCTCTTCTGACTTAAAAGAAGTAGATTTTCTTTCCCTAGGAATACACCAAATAAAATGCTGATAAATTAGAAACATGCCAGCACAGCTTACCATGTTTTTAGTAATTAAATGCAAAACTGTTGAATAAACATTAAAAGTTCACTTACAACAAGACATTACACCAAGCTTCCCTAGCCTTAAGAGAAATGATCAAACCTTTTTCTGGTCTCTCCATAAATTACTTGTCATTTGTGTCATTTGTCAAAAAAAGCAAAGAAAGTAAGGGAAAAAAGTAAAACATAATCTCCCAAATTTATCCTCTAATCTAAAATTTCTTTCTTTACTACGTAGACTGTAGAAGAATGAGATAGATCTGTATGCAGGTAGGAAAAGTTATCTAATATAAAAAATAATTCATAAGTGTAAAAAGTAAGTTGCAGGACAGTGTGTATATTAAAAATCTATTAATAGTGTCTAGGAAGATCCTACATCAGACATGTCTTATGAACCACTTCAGATCATCTCGACCTCACCCACCTCTTGCTCTAGCCACTGCTGGATGGATGTCCTGAGATGCAGCTGATAGAACTCCTTTTTTAGATCCTGAGAGATGAAGCAATCAATAGTGCTCAGCTGTTTCCCAGCTAGATAACGTCCTGTGTTAGCAATCACTCCTCCCTGGATTTGCTCCTCTTGTCCTCATTCCTGCCCTATGAAGTACACTCCTTAATAAAGTAGAACACATAAGCCTTTGTCCTAGAAACACACACACACACACACACACACACACAACTTTAAGAGAGTGAGATGGGGGCCACCGGTGGTTTGAATCTTTAATTTTCTTTTTTTTGTTTAATTTCAGATTTTTACATGGGCATAAACATTTTGGTTATGTGAATTGTTTTTGTACAGTTTGAGTGAAAGTTATAGGTGTGCCCATCACCCAGATAGTATGTATTGTACCCCTTAAGTGTGGATTAACCATACCCTCCTCTCCCTTTCACCTGCTTGATTTCTGTTGAATTTTACTGCCATATGTGCACATGAGTATTGATCAATTAGTTCCAATTTAACGGTGAGTACATGTGGTGTTCGTTTTTCCATTCTTGAGATACTTCACTTATAATGATGGTCTTTAGTTCCATCAAGATTGTTAAAAAAGGTATTAGTTCACCATTTTTTATGGCTGAGTAGTGCTCCATGCCATACCTATACTACATTTTATTAATCCACTCATGTATTGATAGGCACTTGGTTTGTTTCCATATCTTTATGATTGTGAATTGTGCTGCTATAAACATTTGAGTGCAGCTGTCTTTTTTACAGAATGTCTTTTTTCCTTTGGGTAAATACCTAGTAGTGGGATTGCTGGGTCAAACGGTAGGTCTACTTTTAGTTCTTTGAAGTATCTCCATACTACTTCCCATAGAGGTTGCACTGGTTTGCAGTTCCACCAACATTGTATGAGTGTTCCTTTCTCTCCACATCCATGCCAGCATCTGTTGTTATGGGACTTTTTGATAAAAGCCATTCGCACTGGAGTTAGGTGATATCTCATTGTGATTTTGATTTTCATTTCCCGGATGATTAGAGACATTGAGCATTTTTTCATGTTTATTAGCTATTAGTCTATCTTCTTTTGAAAAGCTTCTGTTCATATCTTTTGACCAATTTTAATGGGGTTGAGTGATGTTTTCTTGCTGATTTCCTTGAGTTCTTTGTAGATTCTGGTTATTAGCCCTTTATTGGATGTATAGTATGCAAATATTTTCTCCCACTCTGTAGGTTGTCTATTTGCTCTGTTGATTGTTTCCTTAGCTGTGCAGAAGCTCTTTAATTTAATCACGTCCCATTTATTTATTTTTGTTGTTGCTGTGATTGCCTTTGGGGTCTTTTTAATAAATTCTTTGCCTAGGGTGATGTCTATAAGAGCTTTTCTAACTTCTTCTGGAATTTTTATAGTTTCATGCCTTAGGTTTGTCTGTTATCCATTGTGAATTAATTTTTGTGAGTGGTAAGATGTGCAGATCCTATTTCAGTCTTCTACATGTGGCTATCCAATTTTTCCAGCACCATTTATCAAATGAGGATTCTTTTCCCCAGTGTATGTTTTTGTCTGCTTTGTCAAAGATCAGATGGCTATATGAAGATGGTGTTATATCTGAGTTCTCTGTTCTGATCCATTGGTCTATGTCTCTCTTCTTGTGCCAGTATCATGGTGTTTTGGTTACTATAGACTTGTAATATAGCTTGAAGTCTGGTAAAGTGATGCCTCCCAATTTTTTCTTTTTGTTTAAGGTTGCTTTGGCTATGTGGGGTCTTTTCTGTTTCCATATGTAGCATAGAATTATCTTTTCTAGATTTGCAAAAAATGATGTTGGCATTTTTAACAGGGATTGCATTGAATCTGTAAATCACAATTTTAACAATGTTGATTCTACCTAACCATGAGCATGATATGTTTGTCAGATTTCTCTTGTCTACTATTGGATCAGTGTTTGGTATTGGCTCAAAATTGTGAAGCAAGGGAAAATTCTAGGAATACTTTCTTTTAAAAGCAATTGCTTCCAAACGTGAATAAAGCTTACAAAATGTGGCCAACTATTATCCTTCAAGACTTATCTTTATCTTCATCAACTGTCTCTGGGTTTCATGAACCCAAATGATCATCAACTATTGGAAGGGGATTGTTTTCAAAACTCCTTTTCTTTGACAAAAGAGCAAAGGCAATACAATGGAACAAGGGTAGTCTTTTCAACTAATGGTACTAGAACAACTGGATACCCACATGCAAAAAAATAAATCTAGACACAGATCTTATACCTTTCACAAAATATAAACTTAATATATATCATAGACCCAAATGTAAACCACAACACTACAAAACTTCTAGAAGACAATATAGGAGGAAACCTCGATGAACTTGGGTATGGTGATGACTTGTTAGATACAACACCAAAGGCACAATCCATGAATGAAATAATTGATAAGCTGAAATTTATTAAAATTAAAAACCTCTACTCTTTGAAGGACACTGTTAAGAGAATGAAAAGGCAAGCCACAGATGTGGGGAAAATATTTGCAAAAGACACATTTGATAAAGGACTATTATCTAAAATGTACAAAGAAGTCTTAAACATCAACAATAAGAAACCAGTCTAATTTAAAAATGGGCTAAAGACCTGAACAAACACCTCACCAGAGATGCTATAGAGATAGTAAATAACTATATAAAAGATGCTTCACATCATATGTCTTCAGGGAAATGTAACTTAAAACAATGAGCTTCCACTATACACCAATTAGAATGGCCAACATCTAGAACACTGACAACACTAAATGCTGGTAAGTCCTTGTTAAGAAAAACAGAATCCTATGGTGTAATTCACAATGGTTACTTCCTTCCACACCCCCGTATTAGAAGCATGAGGGGATTTTTCTCAGATATTCACTGTGGGAACCTGGTCAAGCTCCTTTATAAGGTAAAACTTATAAAAATGTGGAGGGCATGATGACGGGGTCCTCCTGGAGTTTTTATCTTTCAGAGTTGTTCACACTGAGCCTCCAGAAATTTGTCAATTACATTTTAGATTTTCCTACCCTGGCACTAGTTCCTGCAGAAGTTTCCACTCGTGGGTTTTTGCTCTCATAAATTGTGATTCTCTGTATTTGCCCATCTCTCCAACTTTTCAGGTAGTAATTTACATTGTGGCCTCACTAATCTGATGAATCTAAGAAAAGTTGTTAATTTTACAACTATTTACTTCATGTTAGGATGGAGTGATGACTTCCAAGCTTCCATATGCTGAACTGGAAGAACCATGATTTTTTTTTTTGATGTGTTTATTTTTGAGTTTTTTAAACAGAATGTAAATTCCATAGATTAGAAACTGAGTGGATCTTATACACAGGACCTGGAAAAGTGTGTGGCACATGATAGATGCTCAGAAAATATCTATTGAATGAAAGAATGAACAAATGAATGCATGGATGAATGAATGAACAGAGGCTATTTTGTACCTTCTGTCTTTTTAAATCTGCTCTATCCCACTGTATTAGGAGTACTCAATCCATGTTTGTTGCTTTGTATTTTATCATGGACATGCTTGCTTCTACCATCTAATCATACTCAAATGTTTCATAGTAATATTCTGATTGTTTGTCTCTTTCCTTTCTTAGCTCATCTTCCTCTTAAACATGTTTTTTAATGAGTTTCATGCATTATGCTCCATGTTCTACTTTCTCTTGGTATTTCTTAGAGTATAGTTCATATTTTATCTCACTTTCAAGTCTCCACTTTTAAACACATTGTTTTCCCACTGTTTAATCTCATATACCTCTGAAAAGAAGTGTTTTGGTAGTGTGAAATACACTTACAAGTATATTGGGGCCACCTCTTGGGGAGGAATCAGAGTCACTAAGTGGTAAGAGTTTCCTTCTAAGTTAAGCAGCCTGTCACACATGGAACAATACTCCCCAATATCAACACACTGAATGACTAAAAGAGCATCTATCACCCTACATGCTAAAAAGGAACATAAAGCAGTGAATTTTTTTGAAAGTCTCTTAATAGTCAATGACTTACACAGTGGTTTTTCATTCAGAGGGTATTCTGCCTCTTGATTTTAGATAGCCAAATAAATGAAAAGGCTCCAAACATTCCAGAAATGGTCATCTTTACCTCTGACCTCGTGAGTGGCCAAATAAGCAGTTTGTAATTGAAAATCTTTTTTGTTTTTTTGTTTTATTTTTTTTAAAAATTAGCCATCCATTTTTCTGGGATAAAAATCTTAAATGTGGTAAACCTTAAGGAATACTTATTCTTTTTCACTTAAAAATAAAATTTTCTCATTCCATTTTATACTCATGTTTTTAAAGTAGTTACTCAAGTTTAAGGTTGTCACATTCAGCAAACAAAAATTCAAGATACCCAGTTAAATTCTAATTTCAATGAAACAATAAATTTTTTTTGAAAAAATACTTCTTTAGTGTGTATGCATGTATCCCACGCAATATTTGCCCCATGCAGTATTTAGAATAAACTTATACTAAAAAATTCTTGTTGTTTCTCTGGAATTCAAATTTAATTGGTTGTCCTATATTTTTCTGGTAACCCTACTCAAGTTACACATCTTATAAAAATTGGAGACATGTGGTAGGTAGATGTTTAGGGAATTGATGCTCTTTGTTTTGTTTGGATCAAGACTTTGATTGCAGTTTGTGTTAAGAATACTTTTGATGAAAGGATGAGCTAAATTATGTGGAAGCCAAATAAATGAGTCAGAACTGCGGTAGGAAGAATTTTGATTAGGTTTAAGGAAAGCTATTTTCACTGAACAGATAATAGGTTTTGTATATACCTCCTTTCAGTGGAAACTTTTTCTCAACCTCACATTTTCTTTATCCCAGATGCTCTGAGCTATTACCGACTATAAACTTTAAGACATAGCAATATAGTATAGGGACAAGGTGCTTTGAACAACAGAAAAAAGTAGATTAAATCTTCATGAAAACTTAGATTGTTAATAAAGATAATTTACTGGTTATGACTCAGAGGAATAAATAGTTGAAAGGAACCGAGAGCACTCAGTAGAAATCTTTGTAGGCCCTAGATCCTGAGAGAAGTGTTCTAGAGAGAAGGACTTAATATTTGTATAATGATATTGAATTTAGGTTTTCACCTGAAGGTTTTCCATTTGCAAGTAGACTGTAAGCTTCCAGATGGTAGATCTTTACCTCATGCATCTTTGTATTGCCCACAGTCCCTCGCAAATCAGGAGCTCAGGAAATATTTACCAACTGAGAGATTAAAATCCAGAGTTTGTACCGAAGGAAGCAGTTGGCCTTGAATACACTGTCCCCTTTGTGCCATAACAGCAGATTTCCAGCAAGTAAATATGGATAGTTTGCTACTCTACTCATAGCACTGACAAGTTGTCACATCAGCTTTGAGTGTCTTTTGTTGGTGTGTCCCTAGTTATTTTCTTCCCACTGAGGTCATCTAAACAGTCTTGTTTTTCTGGTTCTTGGTTGAACGCTTTGATATCCTCCTGCCTGCCTTTAGCTATTCCAGCATCCATTATGTTCCCTTTGCCTGTCTGATTTATCACTACCACTTCCTGCATGTGTTCCCAGAGTAGGGTTTGCTCCATTAAAGGGATTTCCTTGTGGACGGCTCTGCCCAGAATATGTGATGCAATATGGACAATGGAGAGAATCTGCTCGACTGCACACCTATCTTTTTTCCTGTGCCTTCAACTAAATATATTATTTATCATCAAATTGTGATTCTGAAGCACTCTAGTGCTTGGCGCATTTCATCTGTGGCTGCAAGGGTCGCAGTAAGACAGTGTTTTCTAAATCTTTGTTTGTGAAAGATTATTTTGAAAGTTAATTTTTTAAAAGACTTTTTTTGTTTCTTTCTCCCACCACCTCTCTCATTAAAGCACAAATCTTTAACAACCCCACCTCAAGATATTTTTATAAAATTTTATTTACCTTTTTGAATAGGTAATACAAACACATTATAGAATCCAAAAGGTATAGGTACCATAAAGAGGCAAGTAAATACCCTGCCCCCGACCCCAGGCACTGAGCAAACCACCTTGCAAGGCAACTATTAACCTCTCACAAGAATCCCTCCACTTATGGACCATACTTTCACAGCATATATATCTTTTTACAATGTAAAAGGAAGTATACTTTAAATGTTGCTCTGCCATTTGCTTTTAAAAATAATTAATATTTATTAGGAATATAATCCTAGTTTAGTATATATACAGCTTTCTTTTTTTTAAAATGACTTTATAATATCCCATTTTATAGCTGTGTAATAACTTATTTTACTAGAAACTTATTAATAGGCATTTAGAATTTTTTTCCTGACTTTTGCTACTTTATACAATGCTATAGCAAATATCTTTAAACACATGACACTTCATATACATGCAATATCTATAGGCTAAATACCTGGGAATTAAGTTGTTGGGTCAAAGTCAAAATGTTAACTAGACTGCTTTAATCATTATTATTACAAAAGAATATTCTCAAATCAGTTTTGTTTTTGTTGGTCCAAAATTTCTGGAGGAGAGGGTCTCTAGAGTTTTCCTTTCCACCAGGGGCATCTTATTTTGCCTGTTATTTAAGTTAAAAATATCTATAGAATTAAATCAAATTTTAAATGTTCTGAGAAATCTTACTATTCAAAGGAATAGTAGCAGTAGTAATAACTAGGTGAGTAGTAACTAAAGTGAGTCTATGTGAAGTATAAATAGTGACAGGTAATTAGTTTCCTCTTAATTTTTAATTTACTGAAATTTAAGAACTGAGAATTTTATATAAAGGATTTGCCTTAAACAGAAAATATTATGTAAACTATTTACCTTCATATGGCACTTGAGGAGACCACTTGGAGGAGGTTTTAGACTCTAAAAACATAGAGAACATCAGAGGTCTACAGATCGCTTTTGTACAGGTCACTTCTAACGCTGCCTCAGATAACTCAACCACATAAATTCTGTATGTGATCTGCTCTCTGCATCTCCTGAGCTCATTGCAAGAAGAAATTCTTACCCTCTCTTTCTTTTCTTGCCTAGGATGAATGAACAGTTTGCCTGATGCCACAGAGGACTAAGTAAGTGCTGCAGAATCTTTCCTCCCTTGTTTTCAAACAAGACAGCAACAGCCCAGACTCTTCAGGTACAGCTCAGACTGATTCTGCCCAGATAAATCACCCATGCTCTGACTTCCAGCAATGAGGCAGGATTGGGAACACTTTAGATGAACAATTCTCTATAACTGGTATCACATTAATCTTGGCAAAATATCTTTCATTTCTCTCTTTCTACGCTCAAGAGTGAAAACAGGCCATGTCTTTTTATTACTCACATTTAAGACCATTCTCTAGACTTTGATTTACGGAGTTGAGTAGGTGCTCAGAGCTTCCTTCAGCCAGCTCTTGAATGTGTGTATTCCGTGATTAAATAATGTCAGCTTCATGGTATGACTGGCTTCACATCAAAGTTCTATTATTTGCTGTCATGGATCTTTTGTGCTGACGTTTGCGTATCACCTGGGGATAGAAGGATGTTGAAACTTACACTAAGACTTCCTCTTTCTGGGAAGTCCAAATTGCTTGAATTTGGTGGCTTCCAGAAGTTCAAAGCCTGAGAAGCACCCAGTTTATTCTCATTCATCGTGAAAGAGAACATTGAGTGGTACTCAGTCATGCAGTCTTGCTGTTTGCAGTTTGGGGGAATTGGGAGCAGCTGGTTACACAGTTTTCAAGTGGCATTTTGGTGGAAAATGACAATAGGAATACCTGAGAAGGTACAAGACTCACTTCTCAAACAGAACCAAATAACATTATTTTATTCTTTTCTATAGAAATCTTCATCATTGCAATTTGTAAAAATTGCTGAGTTTAAAATGGACACCTTCATAATCATACACAGTTTGGCTTAGGAGATATTTAACTTACTCTGCCTGGTAACTGAGTCATTGTCATCATCTATCTTGCAGTCTTCATCTATTTACCCATAGAACTGGCTATAGAGCAAGCCCTTTACTCATTGGTGCAACTCTAGGTAGTTTAAAGTATGCTTCACATCAAATATAGTCGTTGATTTCTTAAGATGATCTAGAAGATTAAATAAGATAGTATGTTGCTAAAGCTCTTAAACTAACAGTGCTGTCCATTAAAAATATAATGCTAGCCACAAATGTGAGCCACATATGTAATTTTAAACTTTCCTATAGCTCAATTTAAATTGTATGCAAAAATCAGGTGAAAATGATTTTAATAATATTTTCTTTAATGTATTAAAATATCAATTTAATATTTAATCAATATAAAAATTACTAACGCGTAAGGGTGGAGGAATGGTAGAAATTGCTCCCTCGTAAGAGCAAGTGCAGGAGGCCTGAAGGAAAAAGTCACACGATTAAGGCAATAGTAAGAAATAAGTAGAGGAGTGCCTGGGCCTGCTCTGCACAAGGAGGGACATGGAAGTAGGAGAAGCTGCTGCTCTGTGCTTTGTAAGAAGAGGTGTTTGGGAAGTGAATCTGAAGAGCTATTCCTGTGGCTTGTTTCTGGCACCTGCACTCGGGCTGCCTTCCTCAGAGTAGGTAGACCAGAAGACCACATTCAGTGGAGGAGGGGACAGCAGAGGCAGCAAAAGTTGTGGACAGAAGTAAGCATGTGCTGCTACAGTGGGTAGCAGTGGACTCTGGGTGGCAGTAGGGCAGGAGGCCAGAGGGATCCCCACAGCCACCTGGTAGCCAGAATAAGGAAGAAAGCAGCTGAGACACACCCTAGGGGCTAATTTGGAAGAGTTGCCATCCAGAGTCAACTCTTTTGTTCCTACTCTGTTCTTTAACTATTTCCAGGCCTGGAGAAATGCTTTTATGGGTAAAACAGAATTTGAGAAAATGAATGGAGAATGAATGAAGAACTTATACTGAAGAAGATGTTTTTGTATCCATGTATTAATATTTGCTTGATTAGATTGTTATCTACTTTGTACATACATTTGCCAGAAAGTCATTTTAAGAAAAATACAAATAAAAGATAACATGTCCTCCTCAAAAAAAAAAAAAAAAAAAAATTACTAATGAAATACTTTACATTCTTTTTTATACTAAGTATTTGAAATATGATGGGCATTTTATGTTTATAAGACATCTTGATTAGACTGACTGCATTATAAGTGTTCAATAGCCACATATGGATAATGGCTAAGACCTTGAATAATGAATTGTCTTAAAACAATGACAAACATTCCATAAATATTAGCTATTTTAGCTCTTACCATTCTTTTTCTCTTCTCTTATGGCACTTTTTGACTCCACTCAGCATTTATATACTTTGTCTTTTTATGATATCAACTTTTTGTCTTTCTTCTAGGAAGAATGTTCATTGAAAAGCACTTTTGTTTCCTGTAGACATCTATTCAGCATTTATCCATTGAGAATCCACTGTGTTCCAGGCACTGGAACTATTTTTCAGTTTTGTATTTCCCTTAGTGCCTTATAGAGTGTTTTCCCCATGGTAGGCACTTGATAAATATCTGGCATGTAAATTGCCTAGTTTTGTATACACACACACATTTCAGAGTAGTTTCTTTCTCAATAAAAGTTATGGTTTTTACAGATTTTTCTTTTTAATTAACAAGCAATGGTTTTGAACAGTGACAGTATTTGCTTTGATTGAGTTTGAGAATTCACTGTCATAGAAGTTTTCTTAGCATTATGTAATCATAGAGCAATAGCTCCACTGATGTATCCTTCCAAAAGTTGCATTGCCCCTTGAAGACACAAACTTGACACAAGCTCATCATTTTTGTGTTGGAAATAAGCATATAAAACTAGAAATTTTTATGTAGTGTTTTAAATGATTAATCAAAATAATATGAAAATCCTATTCAAACTATTAAAGTTGTACAAACATTAGCTGTTGTTAATATTGTTATTAATGAATTACAGTGGTTTTTATCATTTGCTCCACAGACTGTTGACCCATGCCAAACTCTCTAGGGCAAAATAAAATGGATCTGTGGTTAAGCAAGTATAGAATGATATGCTGGGATATGATACCATATCCCAGGGATAAACATTAATAATGTATATTAGTATATTCAAAATTCTCATAAGTTTAGTAAAAAATCTATCCAACTTCATTGTAAAACTGGTATACTATAGATCACACAGCATCTGGCAAATTCTAGATTAAAAAACTAGTTATATAAGGGTCAAGAGGACTATATTTTAAGCTTGGCTCCTCACTACCTAAAATTGAATCCTTTTTTTTTTCATTTCAATAGATTTAAGGGGTACAAGTGTTTTTTGATACATGGATGAATTGTATAATGGCGAAGTCAGGACTTTTAGTGTACCCAATACCAGAATAGTACGCATTGTACCCTATAGGTAATTTTTTATTTCTTACTCTCCTCCCACCCTCTCCTCTTCTGAGTCTCCAAAGGTTATTATACTACTCTGTATGACCATGTATACCCACTGCTTAGCTCCCACTTATAAGTGAGTACATGCAGTATATATTTTTCCATTCCTGAGATGCTTCATTTAGGGTAATGTCTTCCAGTTCCATACAAGTTGCTGCGAAAGACATTATTTCATTCTTTGGTATGGCTGAGTAGTATTCACTGATGCGCACACACACACACACACACGTGTGCATCACACACACCCCACATTTGTTTTATTCACTCATCAGTTGTTGGGCACTTAGGTTGATTCGATAGTATATCTTTGCAATTATGAATTGTGCTGTGATAAACATGTTTCTTTTTGATATAATGACTTTTTTTCCTCTGGGTAGATACCCTATAATGAGATTACTGAATCCAATGTTAGGTCTACTTTTAGTTCTTTGAGGACTCTCCATACTGATTTACATAGAGGTTTACTAATTTACATTCCCACCAGCAGTATATAAACATTCCCTTTAACCACATCCATGCCAGCATCTGTTGTTTTCTGACAGTGAAATAACTAGAAATCAATTCCAAGGGGAATTCTTAAAACTATACCAATATGTAGAAATCCATCAAGCTGCTGTTCGGTGATCTTTGGATCAATGATGAAATCAAGATGGAAAACAATTGAATCATATTCAAATCTTCTAGTCTCTCTGCACCTCAGTTTTCTTCCTTTGAAAAAAATATAAATCAGTGATTTTTCAACCCTGATTGCAGATCATTACCCCCTATGGAATATTTAAAATAGATTATTGACTTTCCATCCCTAAAGAATCTAACTCAGGGGTTTGGGATGTGGCATGGATATCTTATGTGTGTGTGTGTCATGCGTGAACGGTTTGTGCACACACTAGATTCTAAAGTAAAATATTGCTTACAGTTGGCTAGCTGGAAAATGTTCAGGTAAAAATGGTCTCTAATTTTGAGCAGACATGGGAGAGAAAGAACGATCACAATATTTGGGAAATCAAGATCGTATAAGTAATGTTTGCAGAATCAACAACCAGAATGTGCTGTGGCATTAGTTGGAATTCTGTGGGGAAGGATTCAAAATATGTCACACTGTGGCAAATTGATCCCTCTATCCATGACTATGTAGTTGGGATGTGGCATAAATCTTGGTTTCAGGCTGTCTGTGCCTCAGTGGGAATAATTCTCTGTAAACTGATCAGCATCCGATAAGGTTCTCTTTTTTATTTGTGTGTTCTTAGAAATAAAGGAGAAAAATCAACCCACCCCATCTAAGAAGTTGTTAATCAACCCTTAACAACTTCCTGTATCAGTTACATTATATCGATGTATTATAA
Organism: Eulemur rufifrons; assembly: GCF_041146395.1. NCBI lineage: Eukaryota > Metazoa > Chordata > Mammalia > Primates > Lemuridae > Eulemur > Eulemur rufifrons. The sequence goes on along the minus strand of NC_090999.1, from coordinate 37,113,014 downwards.
TTGCTAAAATAGAATAATGAATACAGGGTTTTAGTTTGGGTTTGAAGAGATAATTGGGATTTGGAAATGTGATACATTTTAACTTTATTTTTATTATATTAACATATCAAAATAGATTTTAGTTGCCTTCTTCTTCCTTCTACAGACACAACTAAATACACCTCAACCAAACCAAAGACTAAGAAGGCCCTTTCTGCATAATGGGATTTTCTGTGTCTCTCTGACATGGATAAGATTGAAATAATCACTCCCAAACTATGCCTGTCAGGCTAATGGTTTCAACAAAGATTCTATTAAGGAGGGCTTCCAAACTGATATACCACAACCCCAACAATACAGCTGAGCCTTTTACAGAAGTCCTCTGGCACTGAACTTGGCTCCCTCCACCTACACTTATGGCATGTGACACATAGAAGAAGAAAAACATCTGAGCAACAATCTGAGAACAGATTTGAGGGTATTTAACGCAAGATTCTGAACAAGTTTATAGAAGTTACACCTGAGAGGCAACATGCTAAATGTGTTTTCAAAGTCAAATGGCAACTTTGTTATTTTGCTGGTTATTTAGATTGTTTCTGACTCCTCCCTTGGATAGTTTAGTTCAAGTCTTTACTAGTAGAATTTTAAAATTTAAATTATTGAATGCTAGTTTTAACTGTTTTCTTCCATTAACATGTACAAAGTCTAAAGAAGAGGAAAACAGTTTTTAATTCCAATATGTTGTCTATCCATGATTTTATAAATGTGCAGAACCAAAATATTTTATAAATGTTTTTTCTAATATCTTGCTCATGAATTTCTACAATGTTTCAAAACTATAAATCTCAAAGTAGTAGATGTTTTCCAATAAGGCACCACCACTATCTATTATTTTGTGATATCATTTTTGTATATATGCATATGTAAAACAAAGATTTTGTATGAATAATCTTCTTACCAGATAAAAGCAGATATGAAAAAAATAAGTATTGTTCAGCTTTATAAATAAGATATTTTCTCATCATAATGTAAATGGTCAAGGAATATCATAGTTCTTTCAGTTTACTCTAGGGGCTTTTAGTGTGCTTTTTGTTCTTAAAAAGCAACTGATCCAGGAGACAAAACATATAGCTAAAAACTAAGAATAAAAAGCAGATAACAGACACAGAGCACAGAAGATATACATATTGGAGTTTATTAGTTGTGACATTAAAATAATTGTCATTAATAAGTTTATAAAACTAAAAACAAAGTAAAGAATTTCTATAGAGAATTGAAATATAAATAAAAATCTAATGAAATTGTAGAGCTACAAATAATAACTGTTATTAACAGCTGATTTTATGGTTGTAATGGGTAGAATGGTGGCCTCCAAAAAGATATGTCCACATCCTAATTCCCAGAAACTATGAATGTGACCTTACTTGGAAAAAGGGTCTTTTCAGATGTTATTAAATCAGGGATCTATAGATGAGATCATCCTAGATTGTATGAGTGGGCTTTAAATCCAATGATGAGGTCCTTATAAGGGACACACAGATGGAAGATAAATAGGGCAGAGGAGGAGAAAGCCATGTGAAGATGGAGGCAGAGATCAGAGCCACAAGCCAAGGAATACCTGGAACCACTAGAATCTAGAAGGGGCAAGAAAGAGCTTTCTCCTAGGGCCTCCTGAGAGAATTTAGCCCTCTCAACACCTCCTGGCCTCCAGAACTGTGGGAGAATAAACTTCTGTTTTTAAACCACCAATTTTGTAGTCATTTGTTATAGCATCCCCAAGAAAGTAAGTAATGCTTTAAAATTGATTAGACACAGCTGAAGAGAAGACCTTTGAGTCAGAATATAAGTCAATAGAAAATATCTGAATTGAGACATAAATAAAAATATATACAGAAAAGAGCATATGAGACATAAGGGATACAGTAAAAAAAATTACATGCATGTGATTATAGTCCTAGAAGAAAGGAAGAGGAAAAATAGGGCAGAAATAATATTTGAAAAAATAATGGCTAAGAGTTTTTCCAAACCAGTGAAAAACATCAAGCCCAAGATTCAAGAAATTCTATAAAGCCAAAGCAGGGGCTTAAAAAGTTAAAACAATGAGACACATTTTTACCTAAACTGGTGAAAACCAAAGATAGAAAGGACTTTTAAAATGAGCTGGAGATAAATGATGCATCACTTTCACAGGAACCCCAATGAGATGGACAGTAAACCTCTCTAAGGAAATGAATCCAAAAGGCAATGAAGATATTTCTTTAATTTCTTTAAAGAAAATAACTGTACCCCTGGAATTCTATACTTGATGAAAATATAATTTTATAGACAAACAAAAATTGAGAGAATTTGTCATCAGCAGACCTGATAGAAATATTAAAGAATTTCTTAAGGTGGAAGGAAAATAATCTCAAGAAAATGCTCAGAAATTCAGAAAAACAACAAAAAAGGTAAGCAGGTAAATTCATATAATTTCTAATATAAAAAATAATAATGTGTGGGGTTTCAAATGAATGTAGAATGAAAATATGTGACAAAATAGTGCAAAAGGTAGAAAGAAGCAAATGGACTTAATGTGTTCTAAGGTCCTTGTGCTTTCTAGGATACAGACTGTAACCACTTGGGTTACCCACTCAAAAAATGTTTAACTAATCCTTTGGTAGCCTTATTTGTGGTCCAGCATTGACCAAAATGTCATTATGCAGCACATGACTGTATATATGTGTGTGTGTATATAACATTTATATATATAAATGTTTAATATATTGATAGAGAAGGGAAATGAAACTTCCCTATATAATGAATATATATAATTATATAATGAATATATATATATATATAGAGAGAGAGGGAAGACAGAAAGGTGGTAGGTTTAAATCTAAATATACCATTAATTACATTTCATATCAATGGTCTAAATACATCAATTAAAAGTTATTGTCAGAGTAGATTTAAAAGTCATAACTGTTTAAAAGAGAAACACTTTAAAAATAAAGATACAGGAAAGTAAAAGAAAAAGGAAGATAAAAATATCCACAATGGAAAAAGTAACCCAAAGGGAGATGGTATAGCTATATTAGTATTCCACAAATTATTGACAACTGGAAAGGAAAGTTCACAAAGACAGTCAATCCACCAGAAAAATGTGGCAATTCAAACTGTATATAGCCTCTCTCTCTCTCTCTCTCTCTCTATATATATATATATATAACAAAAATAACTGAAATAAATGAAAAAGTAGGCAAACCCACAAAAATAGTGGTAGATTTTAAGACACTTCTGTCAGTAACTGACAGAACAATCAGCAAAAAAAATCAGCAAGCACATACAAGATTTGAACAACTATATTATAACAAACTTAATTTATGTATAGAACCTAACAGTCAACATCTGTAGAATACAAATTCTATTCAAGAGCACACAGAGAATTTACCAACACTGAATTCATGCCGAGCTCAAAATCAAGTCTCAACAAATTTTTAAGAATTGAATTCTTAGAGGGTAGCTGCTAAAGTTTAATAAATCTAGAAATAAATAACAAAATGATAAATAGAATATCTCCCAAATCTTTGGGAATTAAGCAATATACTTCTGAATAACTCAGCGGTCAAAGAAAAAAATCCTAGAGAAAATTAGAAAATATTTTAGCCACATAATAATGAAGATTCACATATCAAAATTTGTGAGGCATTGCTAATGTACTGCTTAGAGAGAAATATATAGTATTTAAAATATAAATATAAAGTACACCTTAAATGCATATACTAAAACAGAAGATTTGGAAAACCCAAATGATTTAAATATACAACTCAAGATGACAGAAAAGGAACATCCAATTAAGGCCTGCAAAAGTAGAAAGAAGAAAATAATATACATAGAACACAAATGAATTAAAAAAAGAAAACAAAAACAGGTTAGGCATAATGACTCATGCGTGTAATCTTAGCACTCTGGGAGGCCCAGGCAGGAGGATCACTTGAGGTCAGGAGTTCCAGACCAGCCTGAGCAAGAGTGACACCCCCTCTCTACAAAACAATAGAAAAAATTAGGTGGGTATGGTAGTACACACCTACAGTCCCAGCTCCTTGGGAGGCTAAGGCAGAGGATCCCTTGAGCCTAGGAGTTTGAGGTTGCAGTGAGTGTCATGCCATGCACTCTAGCCAGGGTGAAGACTCTGTCTCAAAAAACAAAAACAAAGACAAAAATAGTATAATGGTATCATGTACAGTAGGGAAAATCAACAAAAAAATATTGGTTCTTTGATACTACACTTGGTCTTAGCCAAAAGGCCGAGAAACGATTAAAATTGTTTCTTTGGAAAGGTAAACAGAATTTAAAACTCTGACAAGTCTGAAAAGAAAAAAAAGAAGGAAAAACACAGAAATGTTACAGGAAATATGATATGGACACTGGAATGTTAATGAAAGAATATGATGAATGCTTTTAACAACAAATTTAAAAACTGAAGTGAATGTGCACATTTCTTCATAAATCAATTATGAAACTAAAACAAAAATAAAAAGATTATTGAAATAGTCTTATATTAATTAAATATGTTAATTTTATGCTTTAAAAACTACTTTCCCAAAAAAACCTCCAGGCCCAGATGGCTTCACCAGTGAATACTTTTTAACATTTAGGGAAGAAGAAATATCTACATTACACAAAGTATTTCTGAGAATAGAAAGAAAGAAATCTTAGCTTGCTTAAGACATAAGCAGAGATGCAAAAATGCTAACTAAATATTAACAAATCAAATTCAATAATATATGCAACAGATAATGCATCATGACCAAATGGGATTATTGGTTAAAATTCAGAAAACAATTAGGATGATTTACTACATTAACAACAATAAAAGGACAATATTCAGACGGCCATCTGAGTAGATGCAAAATAAGCATTTGATAAAATTCAGTAGCCATGATAAAAGCACAACAAACTGTGAGTAGAAGAAAACTTTCTGGCTCTAATAAAAAAAATCTAGAAACTCTGAAGCAAATGTCATCCTTGGTGTTAAATTATTAAAATCTTTCACCCTATCATAAGGGACAAAACAAGATGCCCTTATTATCACTCTGTTCAGCATTGTATTAGAAGTCCTAGCCAGTGTAATATGGCTAGAAAAAGAAATAAAAGGTGGATACATCAAGAAGAGAAAAATAAAAATTGCCACTAGTCCCTCTCAAATGATAGTTTATGTAGAAAAATCTATTAAACAATAGATTAAAATAAGTGAATTGAGAAAATTTACTTAATTCACTTATAAGTATCAAACAATTTGATTAACCTGCACAAGATTAATATAAAAGTATCAATTAAATTTTTATATTATGGTAACAAAAGAGTGAAATTAAAATACTATAGTACAAAAATATCTAATGCCTAGGACTAACAAGAATTTTGCAAGATCTCAACATAAGAAAATAATAAAACTTTAAGAGAAATTAAAGAATTAAATAAATGAAAGGGTTATCATGTTTGTGGATTAAAAGATTTTATATTGTTAGTATGTGAGTTTTTCCCAAATTGATGTACAGAATAACTGCAATCACAAATGGAAATCCAGCGATTTTTTTTTGGATAAAATTTGGCAAATTTTGATTCTAAAAATTATATAGAAAAGCAAAGCCCCCCCAACCAAAAAATCAAGACAATATTGAAGGAAAAGAACAAAGTTGTATGATTGTTTGACTTACCAAATATCAAGACTTATTATAAAGGATTTCACCATAGAAATTTTGGGAGGAACACAAACATTCAGTCTATTGCACCTTTCTTTTAACTTTTAAAGGTTAATTAGATGAAAAGAACCAATTGTTTTTTACTTTTGAACTATATGTACTTTCTCTTTCCATTGAGAAGTAACTGTACTTTATTATGAATTTCACTTTAATATTCCCATTTTTTCTAATAGTTAACTTGCTTTTACTGAGAAGTTTTGTGGTGTTTTCCCTTTGGCATTTGGGCAGTATTTTCACCAGATGAGGAAGAGTTAACCCATTTTTTCCTTCTATATGGAGGGACAGTAGGAAAGAATGAAAGGCCCAGAGGGTAACTGTTCCAGAGCCTTGTGGCCCCTAGGACAACCCACCACGTTAAATAAGCATCGATGCCTCTGCTTGAGGAGAAGAGACTGATTTGCTTGTAATTGTGGTTCCAAAACACATATCTCACAAATCATTCTCAGCAACACAAGTTGTTGGGTATAAAAGAATGCATCTGTTGTGCAGTAGACATCAAACCAAAAGTATTCCAAGTGATTAAATAAATATTAATAGTATATGGCAAATGAGTCTTAAGATAACTCTGCATTTTAAAGCTGATCACCATGGTTTTTAAGAGGAGAATATAGACGGGAACACTCTGCCTAATTACCATTTGCCTGCAGGTTGATGCCATCGTTGTGGGTGTTTGCAACAATGGCTCCACACCTCCTGTGCTGCCAGCCCGGGCACAGCCAGCTTCTTATGCCAAAGCTCTTACTTGAGGACATGCTTTGAGGAGCACATGTACTGATTTAAGAAATACATGGAAATGTATTTTTTTAAAGCCAAAATATATTTTGCTCAAATACTCAAGGTTACTTATTTTGAAACAAACAAAATGGAAAAGATAATGACTATACTTTATTATGTAAGAAAAGAAAAAAACATATGAGCTAAAAATGTGAGTTTTAGGGATTGGGATTTATTTCTCAGAGGGATATGACTCAACTGCTTAATTGTCAAAGAAAAAGAAATGCATTTAAGTTAATTTGACCAAATCTGACAGAAATCTTTAAAAGCTACTTTGCAGTAAACTTTAAATTAAGCAAATTTCAGAAGCAACTTCATTAAACATATTCAAGGAACTATGGAATGAGGTTCTTTTGGCATAAAATGGTACTTTGCTGACTGAAGAAGTGTGGTATTTTCTGAAATGATGTGCAGTTATCTTGCTTTAAGACGAAATACATCTTCATTGTTGTGATAACCATCTTTGTTTGAGCTACAGAAGACAAATGCCCCAGAATAATACTAGAGAACAAAGGCTATGACTTGTACTCAAGATTTTCATGAGGTGATAGAATAAAAATCCATTTTTTTATTCCATCACCTCATGGTAATGGTGGGGAGGGAAGGTAAGCCCAGTGTGCTTTGCAGCATTGTTTAATTAGCATTATTAATGGTAGTATTATCTTATTCTCCCAATACCTCTGTAAGGTAAGTATTAGGGATCACAATTTACAGATGAGAAAACTGAGAGAACAAATAGAGAAGTGACTTCCTAGTAGGTTGCAGAGCAAGATTTAAACCTAGATAGACATTTCTGACTCTGATGTGTGTTCTATTTCCACTTTATCATCTTTCCTCCATTATATACATATATACATAATTATATACATAGTACATCCTATGAATGATCTATATTATTTACAAATTTTTCGTAATAGATACATGTCTTTCTCTGTTGCCTTAGCAATCTGTAGGTCTGGACCAAGCCAATGGAACCTCTTCAGTGAGATGATTAGAGTTGGCCACGTTTGAAGAAAAACTGGTCTGCTAAGCCCAGGGGGATGGGAAGTGAGCAGACAGCAGGCAATCAGGAGGTGGAGTTCCACCTGGTCTGGTCTGCACTCCTCCCTCAGCTTCCACTCAGAAAGGAATGGGGAAATGAATGGGAGGATTACAGTTGGGAAGACAGCCAGGCCCTAGGATAGACCACTGAGTTGGCACAAATTCTGAATGACCATGTGTTTATGTATTCAACTGCCAGTGGGGTACTGCTGTGCTCACGTATGCACCTGTTGTGTGCAGGCAGTTACTTTGCACAAAGTTATGCTTTTCACTAATGGTGGTATTTCATTTGAGTCACCATGGTGCTTTATATTGATCTTGCCACAGTAAAATTTTGAATTAATGCAACTAATCTTCCAGAAGGCTGCCATCCAAACATTAGGAGGGAAATTGGATTACTGTTGGTTTTCATTTTTTTTTTAACTTGAGTACTAATGGTATACTGACTCTTTAATTCAACCAAAGTACATGCTGTATTAGTGATGACTAATTTTTCTAAGTAACCAGACTTCAGATCTTATTCTATTGCACAAGGAGGTTAACAATGATCAGGTAGAAAATTCTGGCTATTTTAAAGGTCAGTGCAAAAGAAGATGAATTGTTGTTGTTAAAAACTCCTTCTCTTGAACACAATTGTATCACCAGAAAGATACTCCAGAAAATTGTCTGAAAGAGATAAAGGACAGAGGAAAAATGTTAATTCAGGGTTATTTTGAGTCCAAAAATCAAGGTGCAGAAGTTAGGAGATGTATAAACTGAGGACTAGAGGTGGTTTCTCTATCATTTGCCGCATCTCAATGTCAGGAATGTTCCAATTTTCCAAGTCCTATTGTTCATTATACTTTTATTATTTTGGCTGCATCCTTATCCCTTTGGAGAAGTCTTAATTTGAAGCAAATTGTGTTTGTTTGGTGGCGTGGGGAGTGGTAACCCACGATGACTGGGGCTTTTCTCCATATTCATATATTTCACTTGTGAATTTAAGTTTGTCTTCATTTGGAGCTGCGTTACTAGGGTAACCCCAGTGTTTGTTAGCAGTAAAAGCGGAATGAGAGACGCTCAGTTGCTATTTCCAAGACTTTAAGGAAGTCTTTCTTTTAGTCTTTCATTATCGTTTTCTATGCAAACTATAATGGACAAGGAGGTTAAATAAGAAGACTTTTAACTCTTACCTTAGATTATAGAGAAAGCATTTCGTGAAACTGTATTTTATGACCTGGCAATAATAGGTCAAATAACATGATTCTGAATATGGATTCCATCAAAATATTGACCTAACAAAAAGACTCCTGGCTGTAATTGATGACTCACTTGGAGACAGTATCAATCAAGAAATGAATGTAGTAGATGTCAGAATCTGCTGTTACAGTATTCAAATAGTTTGCATCTTTAGCAATTGTGACCCTGCTAGTGGATCAGCATTGCTGTGGAACCTTACGTACACACACTATCTGTTACATCTCCACCACACACACACAACCTGATCCTGTTGCTCTTTCAGTAGATCTAGGGTGGGACTTGAGGGCTCTCTGTTTGAAAGAAACCCATAGATAATTCCGGTGGTCAGCCACTTTGAGTTTTGGTTCCATCACTTATTATCTGTGTGATTCTGGGCACATCTTTTAACCTCTATGTACCCTGATTTCCCCAGATGGATTACATAGGCTAATACAGATTAAACAGTAAGTTATCATATTAGAATATATAAATAAAAGTAGCTTTAAACATCCATTTGGTTTATGGCTTTAAAGTATTGCCAATGTTACTCCTGTTATTTGCAGTGACGGTGTACTCATGTTTATAGAATGGGTGTGATTCCTTACCCCTGAAACTAAGAAAATAATTATTTAATGACTATTCCCTATCCACAATGCAGTTGGTGGGGGAGGGACTTCCCCAGGGATTTCCATCTTAGTTCAGGCTTCAAATATTTGATGATATACAAGATAGCACAGTTCACTAGAGCACAATGGTTGAGGACATAGACTAAACACAGAGTGCCTAGGATTTTTGTTCAGATTCCACCACTTCCTAAATATGTGACCTTGTACAAATTATTCAACCACTCTAAGACTATCTGTAAAATGGAAGCTTCCTGGTGCAAGGACTTCATTTTTCTCACTCTCTAATGCATCTTCAGCTCCTGGAAGAAAGCCCAGTACAAATGGGTGTACGAAACATATTGACTGAATTAACATATCAATTAAGGGTAAATGGGGTAATAATCAGACTATCCTGTAGAGCTGTTGTGTCTGGGACTTAGTAGGTGCTGCACGTATATTCTATATGTGCCATTGTATCCTCAGAATTCATTAAGGTAGCCAAATCTACTGGCTTGAATGTAAGTCAGTCTACTGTAATATCAGTTATATTTATTGGGACCCAATGGTTAAGACTTACTATTAAGTGCCATGGCAGATAAACACCTCCTTAATATTTTCCATTATGAAAGCACTGTTTTTTCTCTCTTTGGCCCTTTGCTGTGTCCCATGACCACCCACCTTAACCTTCATCCACTCTGCTGTGGAGGCTGACCATCACGGACTGTACCCCCTGGCTCCTGTTCCTCTGCTGGCCTTGGGGTTTGGCCAGTGGCAGGCGTCAGGAGGAAATCAGAACATGTCTTCTACAGCCAGAGCTTCTGTCAAGCAGCCCCCTGCCCGTTTCTGTGACAGTATTTGATAACTATTCAGTCCTCTTATTGCTTTAGACCTAGGACTGGTAACAGTTTCCTGTTGGTGCTGGTTGCTGTGTTATTCATCACATATTACTAGTTCCCTAAACACAACCATATCTCTGAACATGTTTCCTTCACTAGTTATATTTAGTTAAACCCTTTGGAGTGTGCCATCAGTTCCCTGCTGAAACTGAACAACAATAAACATTATCCTTCACTTAAAGAACTAGCTTTGCAGCAAACAGGAGATGCCGAGCACATTTCCCCTTCCTTATATTGTTTGAGCTAGTACAGCTCAAATGGTAGGAATTGCAGCAGCTCTGTGCCTTACCAGTTCCTGAAGATGACTTCCTTATAAATATGAGAACACACAGAATTTGCAGATGCAGTGAACTGTGTGGGGGTGGGTTAAGTTGGGGGGGGCAGGGGGGGGTGGCGCAAATGGTTAATGAGTGGTGTAGTTCTCTACCCACAAAGGGGAGAGGAAGTCATCACCTATCATCTTCCTGGACAATGCTGTTTCTTGCAACTTGGGAAACATGAAACCATGAAGAAAACTGCAAATATATGCTTGTTGCGTATGTGTCTGCAGACACATTTTCATTGACTCTTCATTCAGGAAAGTATTTGAGCTATTCACATCCAAAATAACCCCTATGACATCTTCAGTATACACCCGTGTTTATAATGTCATAATATGTAAACGCATTTAGAATATTTAACACGTTATAACACTGACTATTTTAGAGGGGAGGATTTAGAAGTGAATTGTCTTTTCATTTTAAATGTAAAGCACATCAGGCCAATAATTATGATTAGGCTATTTTACATGCATTAAAACACACTGAAGTGATAGAATCCTTATGTATGTTCAATTCCCTTGATCCATATTCAAGCGTATGCCTCAGCTCCAGGTTAGAGCTAAAGGTATATTCCATTCCAAATACAGGATAAATATTTACACATGAAATTTTCAAGGAAGGGCATTTCAGTGACAAGGAGTAGCAGAGACAAACTTCATGGACAGTTGACAGAAAAATGTTTCTGAGAAATAACAGTCTAGGAAAGGAAGACATTAGCTATTGGAGGAAAAACAGTGGACTTGAAGGCTAATGAGATTAACTGGGAATAATTTATGGACAGATTTGACTGTTATTCTCTATAGTTTGAGATTGCAGTAGCAGAGGTAGCTAGCTCTAGCAGAGAAATTAGTAAATGGCATGTACAATTACTACTTATTTTCTTCTGCATACACATATGGGTACCTCAGAGAAATAAAGAACCAACTGAGATAATATTTACAATGCTAAGAAATTTGACACTTTATTCTTTAGGTGAAAGGAAGACACTAAATGTTTTTGAGCAGGGGAATGGATGATCTATGCTGTACTTTATACAGAATTATTTTGAATGGTGTATAGGATGCATTGAATGGAGGACACTCTGCATGGAGAGATCAATTAGGGAATTGTTGCAATGATTCAGGCAAGAGGTGATGAGGGCCTGCATGAGGCTATTACCAGTATGGATGGAAAGGGGAGCCGTGTGTGAAAGGAGAATTAACCAAATATGAACATAGATTCAGAGAGCTGAGTTCAGAGGAGAGAAAGAGGGAAAACAATTCTAGAATAGTTTAGGCTCTATGGTGAGAACAATGATGCAATGAAAATAAAGGGTAATTACAAAGGGGAGGTTGGAAAATTAGTGAAATGGTGAAGTCAGGTTAAACTAGCCGAATTTGAAGGGTTGGCAATATATGTTGTCTATGCAACAGTTGGAAGTTCTGATGTGAAATTTGAAAAAGGATTGGAACGTACACATGTCAACCTAAGAATCACATGCATGGAGTTGATTTGTTAAGCCGTAAATGCTGTTGCAATCACCAGAGAAGTGAATATAATGAAGGAAAAGAATGAGGTATGAGTGGAAGAAAATTGTTTGGAGGATGCTTATCAGTTGAGGACTTGAGAAAAAGCTCACATTCCATTTTAAGCTTTAAAAGTACTTCCTCATGCATTTCCTAATTTGACCAACAAGGTAACACTGAGAGGGCGAATGGTAGTAACCTTGAGAAAAGAATGCCCAGATACGCTCAGTGACACACCTGGGATCCCCCAGTAAGTGGGAAGCAGAATCAAAACAAAAATCCAGGTCTCTTTTCTCCTCAGCTCAACACACCATGCTGCCCCCCTGGGCCAACCTGCCCGACAGGGGGCTCTTTGAAGGGTATGTCCTCAAGCCTCAGGGGTCTGCAAAGCTGCCTCAGGAAGCTAAAACGTGAAGCGAAGTCTGAATGGAGAAGCTTGGGGAGAGAGAATAGGCCAGCACGGAGGCAGAGCTCCATGCCATTTCAGCCAGACTACCTTTGCTTACACACCAAACTTTAACCTAGTACTTCATCTGTGCATGGGGTTCCTCAGCCCCATCAGTGCAAAAATCACCAGCTCCAACATTCCTTGATGTCATTGAGCTATTTCTAAGAGTAACTCACCTTCTCAATAGGACTGAAATTATTCTGTGAAAACTTCTTTTATTTTACTGAAGGATGGTATTCACGGACCAAAACAAAGGGGGAGAAGGCATTTTCTGTATCATTTGTGTCTCTTACATTATGCTGTTCTAAGACAGTCTGTGGGCTTCAAGTCTGAGTGGCAGGATATCATATTATTCTAAGAGGGCATAGCAGGGTCTCCTAATAGTTGGAAAGAGTTTCTTTGTCTTTTTCAGCACATAATTTACCAAGCAATGCTTCAAAATTGAAGAGGGGATCCTTGAATACAGGTGTCAAGCATCTCGAAAGGATTTTCAACAGGATAACGAAACATAAACACAAACAAAAACATTTAGGTTACTTCCCTAGAATGCATATATTGTATTTTGAGTTTTGCCAGGTGTGCCACTTTTTTTCTTATTTTGTGCCTTATGCATTCTTTGAATTTAGCTTATTCATAATGATATGAAAAAAGAAACTCTTGTCGAACTTCTAGTTCAGAAATCATCACAGAGAGCAACTTTGGATTCCACGGAGACCTAGATTTGAAATATATTCCAATATGCTTAAAAATTAATAAACTTCCTCCCTTTAGTGATGTAAAATATGTAGAAAATGTCACTCATAGGAATGAATTAGTCAATTAATTAGAGAAAGATCTCTCCCCCACCAAAGGGTCAGCTGCATGAATCCAGGCATCCAACTGTTCTCTAAATACTGCAAAGCCCTGGGTAGAAGGAAATGATGCTGACATTTACCAGGATCCAGGTACAGGGCTAATGGCTTTGAATATAGTATTTAATTTGATTCTCCTATCAACCTTAGGAAGTAGGGATTATCACCAGAATTTTACACATGGAGACACTGATGCTCCGAGAAATGGAGGTATAAGCCCAAGTATAAATAGAGGATTGGAATTTGATCCTTGATCAACTTGACTGCAAAGCCTGCTACACCAGGCTGCCTCTAATCAGAATCTTCTGTTGGTACACACAGGAAAAGCCTGTTTTCTGACTGACCTCTGTGCCAATCAGGGTTTGAGCAGAGAAGAGGAGGAACCAGTCCAACATATACCTGACCTTAAAATTTTTAACTTCAATAAAATTACATTTATCAATTTTTTATGGTTAATATTTTTATGTCTTGTTCAAAAAATTATTTTCTACTCCACAGCCAGAAATTTTCTTCTAAAATTTTTTAAGTCTTACATTTGCCATCCAAAGTCTTAATCCATCAGGAAGTCATTTTATATATTATAAAAATAAGAGTATCAACATTTTTTCAGGTTTATTTGTTAAAGATTTCATTCTTTCCCTACTAAACTGTCTTGCCATCTTTTTCATATCAAAGCTACATATATGTATGCATAGTTCTGCGGGGCTTATTCCATTTTATCATGCAGTTTGTCTATCCCTACAGCCATATAACAGTGTGTTAATCACTGTAGCTTTATAGTAAGCCCTGCTTAACTGGGATAGCAATTTTCCTCTTCCCTTTCTTTGAGAATGTCTTAGATAATTTGGGCTTTTTGCATTTCAATATAAATGAATCAGTCTTTCAAGTTCCGCCAAAAAAACCTGTAGTTTTTACTAGATTGCATTGCTTCTATAGGTCTATCAGGGAAGCATTGAAATCTTTATGCTCCTAAGTCTTCTTATCCACAAACAGCAGCTATTGTTCCATTTTCTTAGATTTCTTAATATCATTTATTTAAAAACATATAATTTTCTGCATATAGGTATTTCATATATTTTGTTAGATTTACTTTAGGTATTCATAATTTTTGTTTTCTTTATGAGTAATTTTTTAAAGTTACAATTTCTCATTTATTACCAGTGCACCAAAATGCAATGGACTTGAGGCTTCTCTATGTTTTGTCACATTACTAAATTCCCATATTATTTCTATTAATTTGTCTATGGATTTATACTCAGACTATCATTAACATTTATTTTTCTAGTCTTATTGGACTGGTTATAACTTTCTGTAAAAGTTCTTGATTTGAAGTGAATGCTTTTGATATTTTCTTTTTAGAGTGATGTTTATTTTGTTTTCTGTAGATGTACATTATCATATTGATAAAATTCTCTTAATTTCTTGACTTCTTCTGGAAGAATAGATACTAAATTTTGTAAAATACTTTTTTCTCCATTTATTTAGATAATCATATTTTTCCTTAATCTGCTAATAGTTTGAATAATATTTATAGATTTCCTAAAAGCTGTCTTTTCATTCATAGGGTAATCCCAACCTGAATATCATATCTTATCTTTGTACACGTTATTAGATTCTTTTTGTAAATATTTTGTTTAGGATTTTTGCACTCATATTCATGAGGTACTATCATTTTCTTTCTCATTTTGTTCTTATCTGGTTTTATATCAAGCTTATGCTGACATTATAGACTCAACCATAGATTTCTTTCTTATTTTCTATTCTCAAAAACATTTATTTGTATTTGTTGGGATTTTTTTCTTTTAAAGTTTTGTGGAACCCACTTAAAAAATTCAGGGGAGGGGGTTGGTGTTTTAATACTGGTTCAACTTTTTAATAGTTGTGAGAATATTTAGATTTTTATTTCTACTTGATGTTTTCTTGGCAAGGTATAATTTTCTTAGATTTTTGAAATTTTGGTTAAATTTGATAATTTATTGGCATAGAATTATTGATGATCTTCTAATATATTTGAATTTTGGCCTTATCTTTTATCATGACCCCCATATTATCCAGTATATTATATCATTTATTTTGTGTTTTCTCCCTCTCTATATATAACTCTTTCTCTTTCCTTTTACAATGAGTTTATTTAGAACCAAATTTTGCTCTATTAATCCTCTCTAGTGTACCTTTATGATCTGTTTCATTGATACCTGTTTTTACCTATATTATAGCCACCTTCCTGCTGTCTTTGGGTTTGTTCTATTATTATTTTTATATCCTTTAATGTTGGAAAACTACATTTTTAGCTTTTTTTATTCTTTTGCAATATAACGGTTTAAAGCTAAGGAGACCTCAAAACACTGTGTTCACTGTTTCCCACAAGTTTTAGCAGATAGACTTTTTGTTGCCCTTCAGTTCTAGGCTTTTTGTTTTTATTTATTAATTTCCACTGAAGTTTCTTCTTGGACCCATGGATTTAGTGGAAACATCTTTTCTAAATTCTCAATATATGGAGGTATTTTTTATTCATATTTTTGTTATTAACTTCTTGTTAATTGCACTTCTTCAGAGAAGCTGTTCTGTGGGGGACCTATTCTTTGAAATATGTTGAGACTTGTCTTATGGCCTCATACAGAGTCTGTTTTAAAAATATTCCATATGTCCTTGATAAGGACAAGTGTTTTCTGACTGTTAGATGCTGATTTCTATATATAGCTGTTAGATCAAGCTTGTCAGATGTGTTTTCTTCTTCTTTATTTTTATTGATTTTTTTGTGTTTGCTATCAATAATAATTGAGAACTCTGTTCCGCAATTTCTCATTATGTTGATTGATTTGTCAAATTTTCCTGTATTTGTAATGATTTTTGCTGGCTACATTTTAAGACTATTTTAATACAACTATCCATGTTTAGACTTGTCATAGCTTCTTAGTGAAGTAAGCCATTTATCAATGTATAGCCACCTTTTCCACCCCAGGGATTCTCTTTATTCTTAAAGGATATTTGGTCTAGGGACAATATATCTACTTTCAGCTTACTTTTGGTTATTATTTGCCTGATGTATCTCTTTTATCTATATGCTTTAATCCTGTTAGTTTTCTTATTCTTTAGGAATATTTTCTATAAACAACATCTAACTGAATTTTAAAGAAAAATCCTACCTGATAATTTTTAACTTGTAAGTTTCTGTTTTTAGATATATAATGCCTATTTAATTGGTGATTTATGGATACTGTATTTATTGTGATTGTGATAATTACAGATAATCAAATTTATTATGATTATTGAGAAATCTGGAGTTTTTACTGTCATCTTACTTTTTAATTTGTTTGTCTTGTTTTTTCTAAGTTTATTTTTCTCTCTTGTTGCTTTTTTTTTAAGTTAAGGTTTTCTTTTCCTTATGGGAGTTTTTTTTTAAGTGGTCTGGAGTTTATACACCTATTCTAGGAATATATTCCTATTCTTTTAGTTATTGTCATTACATTTTTACCATGCTTATTTGACTTAACAAAGTCAGAAATTAAGTAATATTTTGACGCTCCCTCTCTGAAAAACATAAGGCTTTTGGAACACTTTTGCTCCATTTTACCATCTTCCTGTATACATCCCACTGTTGTCCG
This sequence comes from Eulemur rufifrons, assembly GCF_041146395.1. Lineage (NCBI taxonomy): Eukaryota > Metazoa > Chordata > Mammalia > Primates > Lemuridae > Eulemur > Eulemur rufifrons. The sequence goes on along the minus strand of NC_090999.1, from coordinate 37,096,031 downwards.
ATATTTAACGTCTGCCTTTTCTTTTACCACATAGTCAATGCTAGTAATGTTTTTTCCCATAAATGTTAGTTTATCTATTCACCTTTCCTTCTTTCATTACAGACCATCTTTCTTCGACCATTTTTTCTTTTTCCTGAAGTATGTACTTTAAAAATTCCCTTGCAGCAAGTCTCCTGATGGTAATCTGCATTAGTGTTTGATTATCTGTAAACATCACAATTTGCTCTCATTCTTGAGTGAGAGTTTGCTGGGCTCACAATTCTAGATTGAGAATTAATTTTCACTTTCTTGATAATTATTCCACTGCCTTCTGCCCTCTATTATTGCTCTTATGAACTCCACTTCTATTCTGTCCCTTTGTGTTCTGCTCTCTCTCTGTCTGCTTTCAAGAAGTTCTCTATGTCGATGGTATTCTGCAGTTGCACTAGGATATGTCTAGGAATAGAATTTCTTTTTATGTATGCTGTTTCAATATGTTGTGCTTCATCGATTTGAAGATTTATATTTTTGGCCATACCTAGATGATAACTTAATCCATTATTTTTTTAATATTGCCCTTGTTTTCTGGTTGGAATTCTTTTTTTTTTTTTTTAATTTCAGAATATTATGAGGCACAAACATTTGGGTTATATACAATGCCTTTGCCTTGCCCAAGCCAGGGCTACAAGTGTGCCCTTCCCCCATGCAGTGAGCTCCGCATCCATGAGTTGTGAGTTTACCCCCCCAACTCCCGCACGTGACTGGCACCCAGTGACTATTACTACTATGTGAGCACTTTTATTGCCTTTTTCTGTTATCTCTTTTCTCTCCTCCTGGGATTAGATTAGATGTAGGTTATACCTTCATATTCAATCCCCTACGAATTGCAATCTCACATTCATATTTTCCATCCACCTTGCAGCATTTATTCTAAATATTTTAGCTGTCTACTTTAGTTTATTAACTTTCTTCAAATGTTGACAATTTCCATTTAACCTGTTCATTTTAGAAAATTTTAACAATTGTATTTTCATTTCTAGAATCTTCATATTTCTTCTGCTCATTTTGAAAGTTTCCTGTTATTTTCTCATTTTTCTGATCATATCTTTTATTTCCTCTGATATGTCACATACAATCATTCTATAATCTGTGTCTGACAATTCCAATATCTGCAGTCCTTGCGGGCTGAACAAATCTGTTGTTTCTTCTTTCTGCTGACTTTAATTCATAGTGGCTTGCCTTTAGTGTTCTAGTAATCTTTGTGAACTTGCTGATCTTATTTTGTGATAATCCTTAAGGGCATTTGAGGGGTTGCTTTTTTACTTTAGCAGGAGTGTGTGGGTACACCCCTTGTACATTTTGGTTTAGAACAAGAGTGCCATGTTATGATTCTCCAAGTGCTAGCTGTTCCAAGGTTCATTATCCCCGCAGCAGTGGTGCTATAGGGACCTGCCTCAGGGCAGCCCCACACCCTCTCAGTGCCTTCTGGTCCTGCTGCCCTGGCTCCCACCTGTTCCAGCTCTCCTCTTCTCTAGCCTCAGTATCCTGCCTCTGCATCTTTAACTGTGAGGCTCCCACCCTAGGCTTCCAGATACTCCACCTCAGGGCACTGCTTCCAAAGTGCTAGGTCCTAGCACTCAGAAGCAGTCTCCAGTCACTCTGGGGCCCACACACACTAATTGTTTGTTCTGGACAAAGGAGAGTTTCCTGGAGATCTCCCTTACTTTTTAAGAGATACCAACTATCTCAAAGAGTATGTCCTACCCAAGGTCTAGTTGTTGCAATAGGAGGGTCCCTCAGAGCTCCTGGTCCTTCATGATACTGAAAGCAGAATTTCCACTTGCTCTTTAAAGTGTCTGGAAATTCTCCATCTTGTGAGTTCTTGTCTTTCACTACAGAAGCCATAAACACAATGTCCCCAATTTCTTGAGGCTTAGGAAGCAGGCAAGTGATCTAGAGTCCTAGAAGCAAACAAATCAAAGCCGATATTTGAAGAGGAAGTCAGAAACACCAGGAAGCAGAAGCCATGTGGAATGTATTCTGGTGAACAGGTGGCAGATAACTCCAAGTCTCAAAAATGACAGTGCAAGGGATGTAGTGAGGGTTTCCAATGATCAAGGACAATGGTGTTGGAGAAACAAGATGGGAATCTACACTGGGACAGTTCTGTAAAATGTTTTAAATATTATGTTTGAATATGTAGCTCTTACTTGGTTCTCCGGCCTTCCAAGAATTCTTAAGCAACCTAAATTTCTTTCATTAATGCCATTTTTACAACTGGTTTCTGTTCTTTACAACTAAGGCCCTTTCAGATATAATAATGCAACACTTGTTTATGGTCTTCAGCTCTATCAATTACATAATGGAATAATGGCACATTCTCCCTGGGCACGTCCTCCACCTTGAAGCCATTGGGAAATCTTTCTCAAGATGAGGAAGGGATGGAAAGGCCTATTGGGGCCACAGAAAATAGTAAGTTTCATTCAGAGGGTGAGATACATCTTGATAATATGACCTTCTCTTTTACTGCCATATTATTTCAAGAGTATGCCATGAAGATTATGATATTTTAAAATTTTCGATGATAATTATTTTGATGAAGTGAAAGAGTAAGCATGTAGACTATAGTAGACAAGTTGACTAGGTGAGACCAAGAAGTCAACTAGCTGTGAGAACAAAGTCACAAAGTAATTGCCAGGACCTGGAATAAATTTCCACCTTAACTCCTAATGACAAAACATTAATTCCTTTTAACAATAAACATTTGGATTTGGTCAAATATTCAGTTTTTAAATAACTGATTGAGAATGCAAATGCAAATTCAAATAGTTATTTTCAAAATCATTTTGGTTACGTGGGTTCATTTTTCTTTTCTTTTGCAAACTTGAAAGGGACTTAGAAAGCATTTGATCAACCCCTGCCCCATCTTATTTTGCAGACGTAGAATCTGGATTCAGGTTAAATGACTGGCTCCAATTTCAACATCTAGAGCCTCAAAATATTTTTCAGTAATTCCACCAAACTTATTTTACTTTTAATACTAAAAAAGCAATATATTTACATTTATTTTACTTCCACTTTGCAGCTGAAATGTCCCCATTTAAAAACAATTAATATAAGCTATTAATAAAAAATTATCTTGCTATTTTTCAAGGAAACATGAAAAAAAGGAAGAAATATACTTAAGCCAACTGGCTCTTTGCCAATTTGTTTGTCTTGCTTAATAATTTTCTTGGTTTTGGGAAAGTATTTTGAGTGACTTTAATTCACATGGTTCCTTAGAATACCACCTATGTGCTTCTCCATTCTCTCAGTTTTCAGAAGCCACTGGAAAACAAGCTCATTGGGCCAGCTGCACAACTAGAAAAGGGATTTGCATCTGTTGACAACTCTTGTGATCCTTGTAATCTCATAGGATTACTTGAGAAAAAGCTAAAAAATATTTGTTCTCTAAAACTTTGAAAACCCAGAAACTATCTTTCTTAATAAACAAGATTTTATTAGATATTCTGAAGCCTTGAAATTTTCCTGCTAAGCTTTTAAAAAGAGTATTAAATGGTAAGACTTGATTTTTAAGTTACCTTTTCTGGAAGAGCGGTTATAGGTGTAATATAGCAAAATATTATAATTCTCTAATTTTGAACTTTTTATATTTTATGTAAAAGAAGAATTAGTTAAGTAAAGTAATAATGCATGAAGGGTATAGTGAAACATGTTTAATTCTTTAAAGAGAATTATGTTTTCGGGCTATTTTCATTAGTTGATTAAAGGTGAAATTTTAAATTTTATTTGTATTCTAAATATATATAAAAAATATCCCACCACGATCACTTTAACAAATTCTAATTGTTCTGTACACTTAGAATTAATTATATACCTTTTCTTTTCTTTCTTTTTAATACTGGTGGCCTTCACTTAAGAGGTATATATTACACAGATGTCTATACATAATGAACTTTCTAAACAGTTAATTTTAAAACAAAATTATTCAAATCAAATTTTGTGTTCTCTTTTTAGCTTTCTGTTTTTGAAACTCTTCTTTTTATATTTGGAAGAAATTCTCAGTTGGCTTCCAAACTGCCTTTCACACATGTAACTTTTTACAGTACTAATAGAAACCAGTAATTGTACAGATCCACAAAGACAATATAACTGTGCTTCAGAAATTCCAAATACTGGAAGATTTCCTGTTTTCTATACCTTAGACTTTCATTAAAGTAGAATTATTTTGTTATGTAAAAGTATCAGTTTTGCCAAACTTCTTTCGATGGAAATCACATTATAGTTTATTGAAGGCTTCTATTATTTCCCAGTAATTTTATAAGGTGCAGGGCTTCACATGAATTCAGTGGAATTGATTTTAAATTAAAAAAACTTTATATGTAAGTATAAACAAATTATGGAAAATTTTTGAAGAATCAGGAAAATTTAAAGAGTAAAATAAAATCCTCCCATTTTTTTCTTCTCAAAAATAACCATCATTTGTGCTTGTTTTCCTTCTAATAATATAGGATCATATATATAGGTATATATGTATATACATTTTCCTTTTATACTATTAGAATTGCATATTTATTTCTGAATCTTTTTCTCAACATAGACTTTTCACATTTCTTCGTCTCGTTCAATATTTTATTAAAAAATGATTTTAATGGCTACAATTAATTCCAGAGTATGGCTATTTCACAGTTTGGTTATGTTCCTATTGCTAGACATTTATGTTTTAAATTTTTGACTCAACTAATACTGTGATGGATATTTTTGTCTGCTTTTCTTACTATTTTCTTGACATGAAATCATTGAAGCAAAGCATATGAATCTTTTAAAGATTCTTGATGTATTGTTCAATGGCCTTTTAGAAAAGTTTACCTTGTAGCAGAGCATGCTGCCACCAGAGTAGCTGACAAGACATACTGAGGAGGTGAAACATGGAACTGAGGCATCACAAAATGTACCTTCTTACTGTGGATGAATCACTCTTTGGCGTTGATATACTCCATGAATGGGCTGATTTATCCTTAAATGGAGAAATTAGCTTTCCCTGTAAATCTTGCAGAAATAAGACATGTATTCATTTAGAAGAAAAATATTTCATTTCAACTGTATTTTAAGCTATATGAATACCTGGCATCATGAATCTTCACATTATTTTTGTTGATATTTCTATTTATTTTTTCTTATCTGAGTATAGACTTCACAAAACTTTAAGACATCTCTTTTCTCTTCATTTAGTAGCTGGAATATACTGACATGATACCAAAGGTCAATTAAAAAGTGTGAAATTGTGTCCAGATTCAAGTTCTGGCTTCTAAAATCTGATTTTGCTAAGCCCAGCATAGATAGTTAATTACTGATAAATAACTGTGTTAGCAATAACTAAGGATAAACAGGTGATAACCTGACAAAAGAAACAGCTATTTTCTGTGGAATCTTTTCAATAGGATCTTATAATCTGGTTCTGTATGTCTTTAATACATTTTGCATAAGATGAAAACATGCACTTAGCAGTATTGACATCAGACTTTTGAAACGCAGCTGCAGACATAGTATTGTTTATAATTTCAATGAAACCTAAAATACATTTCCTTTCTGCTAAGGAAGATGGTGAGTGACAAGGGTGGGTTGGGATTTCACTCTTTAGCTTCTCAGATTTCTCTGGGTTTTCTCAAGATTGCCAGATAAGCCGTGTGTGTGTGTGTGCGTGTGTGTGTGTGTGTGTGTGTGTGTGTGTCTATCTGAGGAAGGAAAACAGGAATTCCTTTCGGAAGGGTGACAATCAATCTTAGTCTAACACTAGCTTAAGGCAGATGTTCTTAGCAAAAATCTGCTGAACTAGATTATACATGCTGTCTGGTTGCCAGAAATCAGGCCCATGTTTCTTTTCACCTTAAGTTCAAAATGCTGATCTTAAGAAAAAAGGATCAATACCCAATCTCCTAATCTTCCTTCACTTCCTGACCCCCATCCTTTTATGAAAAGGGAACAAATTTTCTTATTCCTATTAAATCTGAACATGTTAATTTAGGTGAATTAGGTCTTCTTTAAATCTACTAAAAAATGTCTAACTTCAGTAACTCTGATAATCTAATCAAAACTATGAAGGTAAAGTATATGACAAAATCCACTAGGAAAATTTATGCAATACGGTATGTATTTATTGCTGATAGCAGGCATTCAAATTCCTTATAATAAAATCTCATTAAGATCATCCCTTATCATTATTAATTTTGTTTCATATAATATTTTGACCTTAAAATTAACAATTTTCTGGTGTGGGTACAGTTTCATTTTTTGATAAGTCTTTCTCTTTGAAACAAATATTTTTCTATCTCCTTTTTTCCCCTGGAATTGAGGTTACTTTGCTATAAGAACATACAGCCTTATGTGTATAGTTTGACTTTTATAACTTTATGTAAAAATTATTAAAATTCATTTCCTAAAGCATATATTTTTCATTTGCAGAAGGATTTAATGTAAATATTCACAGCTCGACAATCACATACCTCGTTTTCTGCACAGGATAGAGCCAAGCCTTGTGAAATTATGGTGCTTTTTTATTAAAACAAATTTGAATTTTATTCTTCTCCTATTGTTGAACCATCACATTCTATGAAAATTTAAACTGTCATTTTATGCCTTAATATAAAAAGCTGCAAGAAGATGTTTTGTTTCCCATTTAGTCATGAGAAAGATGATGCTATTTTCATCACAGTACATAACAGTAAGGTTTTACAGAATATCTCAGGGCAGAATCCTAATACAGCACTAACTTCTTCATAAATTGTTTTCTTTTTCAAACTTCTTTCACTACATTGTAAACAAATTTGTGCTCATATACGCAAATATTCTTCAGCTCTCTTGCTGTCCATCTTGAAGAAGTCAGTTAGATTGATTTCAGGATTCCTGAAAGAGGAAAAACAGTAGAGTTGTCTTTATGATAGTATGTGAAAAGGATTATTTTTAAAAAATGCTTGGCAGAATTTCAGCCTTTACATTACATTCTGAAGTATTGGACTCTATCAAAGGTAGCCAAATGTACTTTTCAGATGCTCTAAAGAAAGACGTGGGAGTATATGAATAGTTTCAGGAATGGAAACGGTTTGCCTCAGTCTCACATTTTCCATGTGTTGCCTTCCCCCATGAGCCAGCAGCAGGGTCTGCTGAGTTCCCACTGGAGGGCTAATGAGAGGAACTTGTGCAAGACAGGGGCATATCTTCTATGGCTTGTAAACACTGTCAACATGCTTCAAAGCAAACTTTCCCTTCTGCATTTGGGTTATTGTGTGCCACTGTGAATATGGATAAAATGCCTTCCCAACCTTAGCTAAATATAAAGTCATACTTCCAGCAAGGAAATAGTGAAAATTGTCTTTATCTCTCAGTATCCCAGGCCTTCACTCTACTGATGCAAAAAAAGTATGTCTCTCTTGTTTTCTGAATATTAAGTCAACTGTGCTTTGTAAATGTTAAAGATGTTAAACTTTAAAATTCCTTTATTGTGTGATTATATACAATATATAGTACAGCATCCTTTAGCGCTAAATACTCACAGGTGACTCTCATTCTAGTATTAACATAAAACTAACCTGAGTACATACAAGTGTGGTGTGTCTTGCAGAAGTAGAAACTTGATAGATATTTGATCCTTACATGAATGTGAATGAATAAAAGAATCAATCAATCAAATAACCAATCAATGAATTGCTATACCAATCACTTTCTTTTATTCCTCTTAGACAGTTAGCTGACTAAACAGCAGAAAATGTGTTGTTTAGGCTACTAGAAGAGGATAAATAGTAAGGCTGAAGCTGGGAATGTATGAAATATGGTTTTAAAGGTGATCATAACATATCGTCAAGCTATCCTTGGAAATGTCCTTGAATTACTCATAGAAAAATTTTAAGCATTGAAATTACATCAAAGAAAGAGAGGATCTCACATTATGCAGCAGGAGGGGAAGAGACCCACTGCAGAAGGAGACTGCTGTCCCTCATGTGTTCATTGGGTGGAAGGGACAACGGAATGCCCCATGTTATTTAAATTATTCTTTCCATTTCAAAAACAATTTTCTCCAAGCAGGTACAACTGAGTTTGTAAGTCCAGTGTATGTACAAGGACAATCCACTGAATTCCTTTTTAGTTATAAGTATATATTTCCCGTAATATCTTTCATCTTTATTTCTTTACTTCTCTAGCTCTTACATTTAGAACTTTGCATTTTGGAATATGGTTTACCTCCAGTTACTTCTTTGGTTAATATTCTCTTTTCACTTAGGTCATAAATTCCTTGTAAGAAAAGCTTGTGCAATATGTTTCTGTATTGCCCAATGTTGGGCACTCAATAAAGTAGATTTTGCCCCCAAAATGCTTTTATACAGGCAAATTAATCCTCAAATATTTGGGGGCATTTACAAGAGAAAAAGATCTATTAAAGAAGAAAGTACATTTATTTGCCCTTTAAATACCTCCTGCTTTGTTTGGTATTACAGTAATTCTTTTCTCTCTCTTTCCTGTTATCCCAGGAAACCCCATAGTCCCAGCTTTAGAAAGTCATTCATTCAAAATATTTTTATTAAGTGGCTTATGTCAGGAACTGTGAAAAGCACTGGATCAGTGGACATAGATAATTATTTTGCATTGTTTTTAATGCATATAATTGTTAAACAATGATCAGAAAAGTATTCTTTTACTTCTTATTTTAGACCTACAGTATTCATGGCAAACTAATTAAAGCCTACGCAAGATTAAATCTATGTGCACCTAAATCCCTATGGGAAAATCAGAGGTCATCTTTGCACCTTTGCTCACTGTGTGAGTGGTGGAGAGGAGAGAGAGGGTGGAAGTTGTAATGAGAAATCGACATTCACATGGGTGGAGAGTTGCCAAGTGCTTGACTGGGTTCCCGCAGAGGCCAAGGTGAGCAGGAAACAGGTTGCAGTAGTGACGCAGGGGAAGCCTGGTGGAGCTGCTAAACTCCCTCACTTGACAGAGAGCTGCAGAATTAATGACCAATACCATCAAGAAAGAGTTTAAGACCTTAATGCCCTTACCAAGCCTAAGTAATTCTTCTTTCCAGATTGAGTCTGCTTTTAATTAATAGAATCATTACCTGCTTTGATGGGTTAAGGGTAGGAGAGTATTGTCCACGGAGAAATTGAAGGAGTTCTGGGCAAATCAAGCCAACATAACTTTCTATTTTTTTTCTAGTGACAAGCATAGTTTGCCTCTATGAAGTATGCTTTCCAGACATGAAAGAAAGGCCCACATCCACTCCTCAACAGCTTGCAAATGAAAAATTCTCCCCTCAGGCTACCCTATAAACCTGTATTTACCAAATCCATTTCTTGAAATTCTAATAAGAAATGCAAATATTTAAGGGTGTGTGGCTTCCCAGATTTGCTATCTTTGAGGCTGGAAGAAACTAGGGTGGAGAGAAAATGGTAAGCAAGGAGAAAAAAAAGGTAGGAGAAGTACATGAATAAAGGGAGGATAGGGAAGGGGAGTTGGATAAAGGAAAATGAAGGTAAATTCCGAATGCATGAGTTCATTAAGAAAATTTGCTCAAGACCAACTGAATCTGAAGCTATTGGAGATGGAAGTGGCATCTTAACATCCTTGGGCATCTGTAAAATGTGAAATAGGTACATTTATCATTGATAAAACTGATTCCAAGATTCCTTCAACATTAAAAATCTTGGATGCATTGTTAACTAAAATAGCAGAGATTTATGTGAGAATTGAACTCTCACAAAAGGCAAAGACTTTTAAGAAAAAGGAATTTTCTATAAGCATTGTGTCCACCAATCTGCTCAACCAGTCATCATAATTAGCAAGATTTAACCCAAATGACTCACACCTTTACCAGAACGTGGCGGCAATCATTGCTACAAGTTCCATGCTTTAATTTTCGCATTGAAGGATATGTAACACTAAGTTGACATTGATGTGTACAGGAGGTTTATTTTATTTGAGAATCTCAAATCATGGTATGTCATCTACTATTGTTATTATTTTATTTTGTTAGCTTCAGTAAGCAAAATGAAGGATAAGAGAAGTGAAGTGATTGCCAAGCTTACATTTACCTTCATTCATTCATTAATCCCTTCATTCATTTATTCAGTCAGTCATAAGGTATCTATTGAACTTCACTTCACTGTGCGAGGTGAGGTGTTGAAAATTCCATGAGGGGCAAATCTAGGCAGTATTCCTCATAAAGTTTGCAGTTTGTAGGAGACAACTGCTATTAATCAAATAACTGTAAAAATAAATACTAACTTAGGAAGCATCTACAAGGGAATCTTGACCTCCATTGACAATCCATTTAGAGGATCGGGTTGATTCTTATATTTCTGTGCCTGCATTGTGTCAAAAGATAGGAAGTTTTGTTTAGGAATTACAAATCAATATTTATTTTATTTTTTAGAAAGTCACTTATATGTAAATAGACATAAAAACCTGTATTAATATTTAAAACAGCCCATTTATTTACATATTTTTAATCAAAGCCAGGAACTCACCTATATTTATATCCCTGATACAGTAGGATAAATTGAATAAAACCAATAAATTCAGTACATATTTGGGCATGACTTTTTTTTCCCCTTTGGACATGGTTAGCTTACGTTTCTGTGAATGTATCAGAGTGTTCTAAATGTCCTAATTACCATGTAGCCACGGATAAATTAATTTATAACATAAGACAATTCTATTTAATTTCATTTTTGAAATTTTGGGCTTCTTATAGAGAATCTCTAGACCCTACTAGAAACATCTCCTACTTAAGGAGGCGGACTGTCAAGCAGAGAAGACTTGATATTGGAAATTATGTTCCTTAAAATAAAAATCTGTGATCATTTTTACCTTTCTATGACATTCTGATGCCATTTATTCTTCCATTCGCTTTTGTTCTTTCTTGGTGCTAGGTGTGACTAATGCAATTCAGATGGGGCTGTAGCCATGGAAACTATAAAAAGGCGGAAATATGAGTATATTCACTTGCAGACATCTAGCCCATCACCCATACCTGTCAGTTTCATGGTCACTGAAATATACTTTATTAGAAACATTAGAAACATGAAATGAAAATACTTGTGATTAATTTTGATTTTTATCAATGCCCAGCTTTTTAAAAAATAAAAAACAGTGGTATTTATGAATTATTAATGTCCCATGCTGTCTTGGGTTTCCTAAGAGGAAAGTGTCACATTCAGAGAGAAAGTGAGTTTTGTGACTTCAGTGAAAATGTTGAAGAACTGCACAAAATATATCTGATTGCTATGTATTTGTTGAATTACTTACTCCTGGGACACATACTGTCTGGGGAATATTTAATTCAATAAACACTTTGTGTAAATTAAAACACTGAAAAACCATTCATCCCTGTATAAGAGATCATTACCTTAATGTCATTTGATAGTAAGAAATTTGATACCAATCAGTCACTTTGAGCAATTTTGTTTTATCTTTCATGGAAACAAAAGGTGTACCTATCAGATAGGAACCATTTTGTTCTTATTTCAATTCTCACTTCATGTTGGCTAATTACCTTTGCTTCCTTTCTAAATAACTTTTCCTCTGTTCATTGATAATTTATTTTATTCACTTTCCTATTCTTTTCTTCTTTAGTTCATAATTCCTTTCCTGTGCTTTGATTTCTGTTTCACAGTCACAGAATGTTGGAATTGGAAGGGTCTCATAGGCGATCCAGTTCAGCACATACATTTTGCAGCTGAGACAAAGAGCCCAGCCTCATGTAGAACAGCTTTCTCACCATCTCCCCTTTGATCACAGACAACTCAAACATATTATGTCCCAGAATGAACTCTCACATTTCCCAAAACCTGCTCCTCCCAATGTTTCCAATAAAATAATTGTCGGAGCATGCACTCAGTTGCTCAGGCCAAAAATCCTGAGGCCATCCATGACTCTTGTTTTTCCCTCTAAGCCTGACATCCAATCTAGCAGCCAGTCTTAATTCATGTCTTAGCTCAAAACATGAATGCCATTTTTAGAAAGATGCTGCCCCTGACTCCCACTCTGCAGCGTGCTCTATCTCTCCACCATGACTTGTCTTTGTGGAGCTTTTACACTGTATATTGATTGTCTGAATCATTGTCACCCACACTATAATGTAAACTCCTTGAGGGCAGGGACTTTGCATACCTTGTTCACCACTGTATCCCCTGCTGCAGAACAGTGCTGATGCACAGAATATGCCCAATAAATTATACCTGAAAGATCCAACAATTCCATTAGCTGAGCCACTGAGCAGTTATATTATATGACTACTTAGAAGCAAAGCTGGAAAGAGAACCTGAAAATTCTTTCCCTTCTAGTGCTTTCCCCACTATAATAAGTTGCCACTCAATGTTCTCTTATTTTGCTATTACCCCTTTAACATTTTGTTCACAGTATAACTTTTTGCTTTCAAATTTAAAGAGTAGTCATGCATCTTCATAGTTAATTTTATAAAGTTTCACGGGTTATTTATTATTTCTGATTGCTGCCTTATCGTCACAAGATCTAATGAAATCATGCTTTTCTGTTCATTCCAAAGCTCATTGACATTCTCTTCCACTAGAATCTTTATGGAACAAATAGTTCTTATATTGCAAACCAGTGTCCTGCATTCTGTATCCAGTCCACTGATATATGTTTTGATAGAACTGTTAAGATATCACAAACCAGAGCTGTGTACCATCTGAGGCTTGGAGAGCTCTCCCAGATGCATTCAAGTTATTGGCAGAATTCAGTATCTTTTATTTGTAGGACTGAGGTCCCTGTTTCCTTGCTAGCTGTTGGCTAGGAACTATTCTCAGCTCCTAGAGGCCACTTTTCTGTGCAGGTGGTTTGCAACATAGCTGTTGTGGAACTTCAGGCCACCGGGAGCATATCTCTCTGACTTCTTCCTCTTCAACCAGCCGCAGAAACCACTCTTAAGAGTTCAACTGGTTATGCCAGGCCCACCATGGCTATTTTCCCTTTTGCAATATAACATAATAATCATAGAAGTAATATCTCATTGTAGTCATAAGTTCTGCCCATACTCAAAAGGATTATACACAGCTTATACACCAGGGGATGGGACTCTGGAGGACCACCTTAGAATTCTGCCTAAGGCATTACAATTTCCATTAAGAGTCAGAATAGCCGAGGGTAGACAGAGGAATGAATAAGTCAATAGAGAGAATCAAAATTCAGATACTGATTATATTCAAAACCTTTCTGCACTGGAATGTTTTCCTTTTTGTCAGCATCTCCATCAAGTGTGTGAGTTGAAATGCTATTTGGTGTTAACAAAAATATATCATATACCATACTAGTCAGTTTGGAAAATGTGTAAACTGGTGTTTACTAATTTTTTTTTAATTGCATAACCTGTGGCATCTTTAATAAGAAGTATTCTCCAACTTCTTTGTCCAAGGAACTACTTTTCATGCCAGAGTGTTGGCTGACATTCAGTTGACCTTCATCATGCAGTTATCTGATGGTTTGCTGCCAGGATTCTTCCTGATTGATCAAGGTTTTTTTTCTGATTGGTGGGTGCCTATCAGGAACCTAAATATTTTTGATATCACTCCTGCCCCAGAGTTCAGTTCTCAACTCTGGCTTCATGTTAGAATCACCTGGGAGAGCTTTTAGAAATAACTAGTGCCTATGTTACTAGGTCCAGATACTGGCATATAGCTCTATGATATATACATAGCCTGAAATAGAGGCTTCTAGGAATATGTTTTAATGCTTCATTTAGCAATAATGGCCATACCTACACTTGCTGAGCATATTCTATATATTAGACATTATGCTAAATGGTTTGAAGCAATGGCATTTTATTTACTCCTCACCATAATTCCATGGGTCAAGATTATTAGATATAGTTAAAGAATAGATAATTAAAGAGTCAAAGAGTTACTTGTCCAAGGTCTCACAGTGGAGACAGTATTTGAAGCTAACTTGGCCTGCATCCAAAACTCATATGTTTATTTAATCATTCTGCTACATTGTTTAGTAAATTGGACTTTTATCAGAAGAACATAATATAAAATCTGCAACAATTTTGAAAGACCTCTTCTCTATCTGGGCCTATGGTTACATGATGACACAGAAATAAAAGGACCCTGCCAGAATATTGACACTGTTGCTCATTGAAGCAGGAAATCCCAGTCTTGTTGAATTGAGAGCATGGAGCTAACTCGGGATAAAGAGAATGAACACAATGTGGGCCAGGAGCTGAGCTTACCCAGTCTACATTTCCAACTGGTTAAAGCCTACTTCCTTTTAACACCATATTGAGCATGCAGTCATTTTCTAGGCAAATCCCATTAGTGCCTGCCAGGGAGAGCTAGCTAGTCTATCATCTGTAAAAGGGGTATGTTTTAACTTCTGCCCATTCTGACTGATCTCAGCGTGGCACATACATGGAGATTTGGAGTTTCATTCTTGGGCACCAAGATCCAGTAACATACAAGGCATTCATGTTTATTGCATTTTTCACATGCCTTTTAAGAGACTAAGTATCTATACATGGACACCAGTTTCAGCCAGCTAAGGCTGAGACATTAGAGTAATATTTATGTTTTGAAAGTACCTTTCTTTCAGGCATCCTTCAGTGTGTCACACATATCTCATCTTATCAACACTTATGCTGTTTCTAGGAGATGGAAAGTCTTGAGGCCTTCTGGTAGGTAATGATAATAAAACCACAAAAAACATTTGAGGATGATGGACTATCACAACAGACTGAAGAAAAAGAGACCTGGACTCCAATCTCATTGTTTGCAATAATTCATTGTGTTCCCTTTAGGAAATATGTAGACTATAATTACCATTGCCCTCAACCTTGAAGAAATGTGGTAAAAAAAATGGATTGAAAGTCATCCAGATTAACTTGAAAAATAGGTGTTCTTGATCCAGTTCAAATCAACAGACATTTTATAGCACATAAGCATGGTGAGGTTAGTAAAAACAAAAAAGAAGCAATCTCTATTCACACAAAGCTCAAAATTTGGTGAAATCAAGGTCAATAGTATAGTGTCAGGGAGAAATTTACAAATTCTATTTTAAAAATGCAGGTACAAATGCTTTGGGGAGATAGAAGAGTTGGTATCAGAGCTTTAAATCTAACTCCAACAGTTACTTGACGAGTAAATGCCTTAATCTCAGGTGAGCCTCAAGTTTCATCAATCAATTGGCCATAATAGTATCAATTTTCAGGAACACAGTAAAGATAAACTAAAAAGCAATCTAATGAATGTGAAAAATGCTCTTGAAAGTAGAAAGTTCTAAATGAATCTTTGTTGTTGCTGTTATTATTAATGCCCTTGGGACCTTAAAGGAGAAGGCTCCAGGGAGGCTTCAGGGAAGAGGGGATACCAGAAAGATGGATGTCTTAATATCCCACTGATTCTTATTTGGTGTTTACTGAAATTCACACGTGACTGGTCATTCTGCCTTTTATCTGGCAACCCTACCTACTCGGAACCCAACACTGGACAAGTGTCCCAGCAGGAGTGTGAGCCAGGCTGGGTGCACTGGGGACTTTCCTGTCGTGCTTACCTTCCCACTTCTTCATGCTTCATCCTCCAGCGTCATCAGGTCAGTTTCTTTTTTAACAGCATGTATTGCTGACTCATGCTTAGCTTGTGCTTCACTGTGGCTCCGTAGATCACAGGGCAGATAAGTAGGCAAGAATGCATTTCATCACTCTTTCAGAGAGAAGGAAAGAGAGCTGGGAATGTCCTTGGAAAGTAGTCTCCACAGCTACCTGGGTCATCAAAACAAGCCACATTCCAAAGGAATGACTACAACCGAGTGTGAGTTCCATCTGAACTTGGGGAAATCCCTCAGAAGGCATCTGACACCTTCAGTCTAAACTCTGGGTAAACTAGCTGTTACCTTATCTGAATTATTTACAAGCACATTTTGTTACTCTCTGAAGCTTATGATTTCATTTGACTTTATGTTTATTTTTCCTCCCTGAATGGAAGTACCATATCAGGAAGTTACTGTTTTTGTGTGTGTGTGATTTTTGTTTAGTTGTGCTTGTTTTCATTCTCAAATGAAAGTACTGTGCCAGCAATCCTTGTTTTGGGGGAATGACAACCAGAAGCCGTGAAGGCTCCGTATCTTTATGTTGGAGTAAAGGGGCTTTGTGTCCAGGCAGCCATCTGTGGGAGATTGGCTGGTAGCCAGATCTTGGAGCTACCTACTCATGGCAAGGATACTGTTTTTATTCATCTTGATTGTTACAGAGCAATAAGTATATCGGCTGGGTGCAGTGGCTCACGCCTGTAATCCTAGCACTCTGGGAGGCCGAGGCAAGAGGCTCTCTCGAGGTCAGGAGTTTGAGACCAGCCTGAGCAAGAGTGAGACCCTGTCTCTACTGAAAAATAGAAAGAAAATATCTGGACAACTAAAAATATATAGAAAAAATTAGCCGGGCATGGTGGCACAAGCCTGTAGTCCCAGCGACTCGGGAGGCTGAGGCAGAAGGATTGCTTAAGCCCAGGAGTTTGAGATTGCTGTGAGCTAGGCTGATGCCATGGCACTCTAGCCAGGGGAAAAGAGCAAAAATCTGTCTAAAAAAAAAAAAAAATCAAAGTTTCTAAAGAAGCTTTTATAAATACTGTATCTATGTGTGAGAAAATGACAATTGTCTCCATGAAGTTTTTTTTTTTTTAATATTGTTAAATTTGAGGCAGCATTGAGTGAGGTCCTAACAGAACATAAGGATGAAAGGTCCTTACACTTTTACAAAGTCAGCCTCTGCTGCTTCCACGAAGGAGAAGTGAAATGACTACAATATGTTGAGTAGCTCTTGCAGACAAACAGCATTCCAGATCAATTTACTATTCCCCACAGTATTATTGCTCCAAACGTTTGCTGTAAACACCCTTAGGAAAGTTCAAAATAGGGGAACGTTACCTTAAAGAAACTTTGGCATGGCCATAAAAATCACTTGTTTCAGAACTCTGGGAAATTTCCGGAGATCCCGTGTTCTGAGAGAATTGTATTTGTTGAGCCCTCTAACAATGCACTCAGAATTAAGTGTTTTCTGCCAGACACCAGCCATGGCAGGGAAACATATCTTAGAAGTGAACAGAATTCAGGCTTGTTCTTTTAAGGTGTTTTATTCTAGTTTCAACCTTGACTGTGAGACCTGTTATTGAGAGAGGAACTTAGTCTGTACAATGGCTCATGATAAAACTCATGTAAGTCAAGAACATTGTTAATGGCATACACTTTTGCAATTTTCCTTTTCAAGTCAATCAAGATTCTAGGGGCTGAGCAGTGTGGTAGCTTGAATACCAGAAAATCTTCCCTGTATTTCACTAATGTACACAACATGATTGGCTTACTACCCATAATGAACATCGGTTTATGCATTTTAGGTGGTATCCTAGTGACTTCGCCCATATTAACTTGGTTAATCTAAGGTACCACATTGAAGTAAAAAAAAAAAAAAGTTTCATTTTTCAGATTCACTTCAGATCGTTTTTTTGTTCATGCATGGATAAACACACACACACACACACACACACACCCTTTTCTAAAAACAAAGTACTAATCAACAAAGGAAACTTTGAAAATGGAAACAAGTCTCCAGGGTTCTTGATTACTAGTTTGTTCTAACTTTGTTCCCTTAACACTTCATTAAAAATAGGAACATTTATGTCTAACAATAATAATGTAGCTTTATCACTGGAAAAAAGTAGGAATCATAATTAGTCATATCAAAGACTGGTAACCACCCTACCTCGGTAAATAAAGGACTAAGTAGATTCTTGAGAGTCCTTCCTCTACAGACCCTAGAAAATTGTATGCCACTTAATAAACTTTTTTTCAGATACCTGCTATGAAGGGATTTTCAAGCTTCTGCCCTAAGCTCTTCCCCTGGCAGGGAAGATGGCACATACATAAGTAATCACAGCACAGCTCTGGGATGGAAGGGATGGGGCCAACTTGCCCATTAGGCAGGCATGGCAGAAACAGCACCACAATGCATTAGGAGCCCCAAAAAAGTTTCATTTTATTTTTTTAAAACAAAGAAAAATGAGTATCATTTTAATCATAATAATGAATATATAATAAAAAATTCCAGTCTGGATTATTTGCATTTATACCAGTACAGTTATAAAATATAATTTAAATATTTTATCATAAAGAGACCCACAAGACCAAAGTGCCAAGAACTCATGAATGTTATTCAGTGGACTAGGGAGGGTGTTGGGCTCAGAAGAAGGAGGCATTTTGTGGCTGGGCAGAATCAGGAAAGTCTCAATAGAGCAGGTGACATCTGAAGTAGGCTGTGAAGGATGGGTAGGCTCTTACTGAGGACAGTGGGACAAAGACCTTCCTGGCAGAAGAAAACTTAAGCAAAGACTTTGAAACGTATCATAGACTAACAGGTTCTTAGAAAATTGAGTATGTGACTTTTCAATTACTTTGAGGAAACCAACAAACATTATAAATTGGGGGATATGTGTATGTTGGTTGGTTGGTTTGCTTATGATGATGTTTGAATTTTTTATATATTTCTCAATTCTGTCCTTCAATAATATATCAATATCCTTAATACAAAATCATTAACTCGGGGTCTGAGAAAATTTCAAACATATTAAGCAGGTAACTCCTTTGAGATGGCTGACTACCAATACAAAACAAACAAATTAACATGATATGAAAAAATATTATTCCCCCCCTCTTTTGTCTCCTCCTTCTATTGGTTTGCCTGATTTTCAAAGAAATCGGGTTGTTGATATGACCTTAAAATTTTCTTTAAATTGAAGTAAAACTACAATTTAAGGATAATTTTTAAAATGATGACTAGCAAGAAATGAATTATGGGACTTCGCACCTTAAATCAGATAGAAGTTGAGGCTCTTTTCAGAGCTTGTTTAAACACATCATTCTATTTTACAAAAATATTAGACTGGACATTTAGCTAAAAATGTATTTCCTTTTATCTTTTGAAGGAGGTACATCTCAATGGAAATTGAATGTGAATGTTTTAGGTCCATTAGCATTTTTTTCCAGCCATATCTATGAATAATACTGGATGCTGAGTAATCTTGACAAATAAGAAATTTTACCTTTTTTGTTTATGCTGACAGCTGAGATAGCTCCATGCCTGAACAGAAAAGTCTTTAGTCTGCTCCCTATGCCTCAAGTCTTGCATTCCTATATGGTGGGTGTGCTGCCATAAGTCATGAGAGGAAGAGAAGGGAGACAGACCACAGTGACCAATGTCTCTCTCTCACAGGCAAACAGGTTCAAGTGAGGGTTTCAGTTTCTGGCTTATTCTTGAAGAGAGGTATGGGGTGGCAGGGGAAGGGGCAGAGATATCTGCCAGAGGCCAAATATGACAATGGTTTATTATGATCTTTCTCTGAGCCAGGCACTGTGCTGTGAGTTTTATATAAATCTAATTTAACACCCAGCAACAAATCTGCAGGATAGACATTTTTATCTCCTTTGTTGGTAGAAGAATGGAAGTATTTGAATTGTTCTTCAATAATGGCACAGAAAATACATGCTGCAGAAGTTCAGAAGGAAGCTGACCACTGGAATAGCACAGGATGGTCTCTTGGCAGGGCTTGGAGTGTGTGTATTACTTGAACGAGCAGAGGGCAAGGAAGGGGTATTTCATAAAAGATGAGTTAGAGAGATTGAAAGGAGCATTTGGGCTGTAGTGACCAGGGGTTTGAGTTATGTAGAAAACAAATGGAAGATAAAGCTAGTAAGCTTGTCTGGGCCCATATTAAGAGGATGACTTGGACCAGTGTTCTAGAAGCAAAGTCTGAAGTAGGGATTTTGATGTGTGTATGTTTTATTGTGTGTGTGCTGACAGGAAAAAGGGCGCAAGTGCAGTGGGATTCAGCTAAGGAAGGAGTGCAGCGAGAATACAGTGTCCAGCTGGAGTTCGGCTACAGCCACAGGAAGCTCTGGAATGTGACTAGAGTTGGTCCCACCTGGAGGCCAACAGCTGCAGCCTTTGTGCTCCTGTACCCCACTGAATGTGGGCACCCCTTAGGAGTGGGGAGCTAATTTGGGGGGTTCACATTCATTCAAAGGCGATTCTCTAGACTAGGCGGCATCTGTCAACAACAGACAATACTCTCAACAGCTGAGGAAGGGCACACAGCTTCATACAGATGGGCTGGTTAGGACCCCAACAGTGTCCACTGTGGAGGGACTCAAATGCCATGCTGAGGAGTTTGACATTTTCATCATTCAGCAGTAGAAGTTTGTTAAAGGACATTTAGGCAGGGATTTGCCAGGTCACAACAGTATTCTGGAATAAATAATCTGGAGTGTTAGGAAGAATGGATTAGAAGAGTGAGTGACGAGAAGGACACTCTTTTGTAGAAAATAATGATAATAATCTAATATTTATTGATCAATTATTATGAGCACTGTAATAAATGCTTTATATAGGTTATCTCAGTTCCCAAAATTTTATCTTCCTTGTAGGAGGGGGAGATGAGGTTCTGAAAGGTAGGTAACTTGCTCAGGTTGCACGGCTTGTTTTCCTGGCTTCTTGGTGGGGGATCGTAGTAATTGTGTACAGGGTGTGAGGCCATATGTATTAGTTTCCCAGGGCCGCTGTAGCAAATTACCACAAATGTGGTATCTTAAAACAGTAGAAATGTATTCTCTCACAGTGCTGTAGGCTAGAAGTCTGAAATTAGTATCAAAGAGTGTTAATCAAGATGTCAGTAGGACCACGTTTTGCCGGAGGCTCTAGGGGAGAATGGCTTCCGTTGTAGCTGCCAGCATTCTTTGGCTATGACCACATCACTCCAAAGTTCAAGTGCAGCATGTTTGTATCTCTCTCTGCCTCTGTCTTCACATTGTCTTCTCCTCTCTGGGTGTAAAAATCTCCCTCTTATAAAAACACAAGTGATTGCATTTAAAACCCACCTCAATAATTTAGAATAAAACTCTCTCCATCTCAACTTCCTTAATTAAATCACATCTGCAAAGACCCCCTTTTTGTCATCTAAGGTATTATTCACAGGTTCCAGGGACTAGGGCCTGGATATCTTTGGTTGTGGGGGCGGGGGGAAGGTGTAGCATTTTTCAGCCCACCAGAGGGAAGAAGGTCAAAGGTTTTTGAGGTTGTGTGAAAAAAAGAAGAGTGCTACTAATGAAAAACAATGAAGCCAGGCAAAAGATTGAATTAGAGACAGAAATGGAGAAGTTTGGTTTTGGATGTACGGAGTCTGAAGTGTTGGCAGAATATCCAGGTAGAAAATCCAGAAGGGAGTTAGAAGTATGTGACTGGAACTCGGAGGGTGTCAGAAATGTAGATTTAGCACACAAGTGGGAAGGGAGAGTTAGGCTGAAAAAGTCACCACCCCCAGAACACTGTCCGAGGTGCTAAGGTTCGGCCTGACCTCTCTGTGTAGTTTGTCCTGCCCATTTGTGTTTCCTTCCACCCAGGTGCAAGAGAATACCTATTCAGGGACTGCACTGGGTAATTCCTGCCAACCTCATGCTTATTTCATTTAGATTCTCAGCTTCTGCTGTTCTCAAGACTAACTCATGTTTCCTCTGTCTTTAGGTTCCCTCTAGTTCAGGCTCCTCCCCTTCTCCCTCCATTGTATGCTCACTTCTGTCACATCCAGCCTTCTGCTGGTCTTCTCTATTCTGCTCTGTGTAATGCCTATGTAATTATGTGCCTCAGTTTTTTTTGTAACTGGGTGTCTAAATAGGGAAAAATTGTCTTAACACTCATGCTATAGAGTTCCTCTTCTCCTAACTCCTGTGTCAAACCAGAACATGGGTTCCTCTGCTTCTCAGTTTTCGTTGTTCTTTCAAACCATTGACTACTACTATCACACAAATGCCCTCTGAGGTATATAGACCCTGTTTATAATCTTACTATTTCTCACTTCCCAAATTCTCTTCTGCTGTGTATATCTCTTCAGGATCTGCATCCAACTTCCCCCAGGATGTCAATAGAGAAATTCCACCAGTCCATTCCATCCTACATCTTGCTATTGTGTTCATCTACCTCAATCACACGTTTATAGTTCCTTTAAAGTCTCCTTTTAACTTCACTGCTCTTCCTCATCATTTCTTTTCAAAACATTTTTACCTATTCCCTCTCCATTCCACATTCATGCCAGAGTGGATTCCAGTCTTTCAAGTGCTTCATCTTGTCTATTAAAAACCTCTGGCTATAGTTGGATCTCTATTTAGCTAGAACATCATGGCATGAATTACGCACATTCAAGGGTCCAGGCTCTGTTCTCAGTATAAGAGGGACACAAGATGAATTATACACAGTTCTGGCACTCAGAAAGTTCACCATCAACTCGGCAAGATAAGGACACAAGTAGCCACCTTGTGAGGTAGAGGATGTTCAGTATTCGAAGGGAGGGCTTGGTTGTCAGAAATTTCAGAGATCAGTGAAGTCTTAAATTAGAAGATAGCTTTGAGTTAGGTAGGATTTAATTATTGAAAGAGAAGGAAAAGGATATCCTAAACTGAAGGATATCATGGGGAGAGCTAGAAAGTAAGTATTTCAGTTTTGCTGGATCCCATGGTATAAAAGAGGAAAACGCTGGAGAGTAGAACAGGTGAAGTTGCAGAAAGCATTACAGTTAAGGCTAAAGAATCTTTATCTGACTTGATAAGAAATGTGGAATCATTAAAGACTTTTGAACAGTGAAATGCCATTATTAAATGGAAAATTAATTCAATAAACATGTATTATATGCCTGGTATGTTTAGGCACTGCCCCTAGTATGAGTGGCTATAACTCTATGACTGATCTTAATGAGCTCAATGTTAGTAGAGGAGATAAGCATATATATAGTTAATATGTCTGAGTATTCTATTAATGATAGAGTTCTTATTAAAGTGTAGTTCAGGCCGGGCGTGGTGGCTCACGCCTGTAATCCTAGCACTCTGGGAGGCCGAGGTGGGCGGATCGTTTGAGCTCAGGAGTTCGAGACCAGCCTGAGCAAGAGCGAGACCCCATCTCTACTAAGAATAGAAAGAAATTATATGGACAGCTAAAAATATATATAGAAAAAATTAGCCGGGCATGGTGGTGCATGCCTGTAGTCCCAGCTACTCGGGAGGCTGAGACAGGAGGATCGCTTAAGCTCAGGAGTTTGAGGTTGCTGTGAGCTAGGCTGACGCCACGGCACTCACTCTAGCCTGGGCAACAGAGTGAGACTCTGTCTCAAAAAAAATAAATAAATAAAAAAAAATAAAGTGTAGTTCAAGCCTAAGGAAGTCAGGAATTCTGAAGAAGCAAGGACCTCTTTCCAGAACTGTGTTTGGAATAGTAATGTGGCTAAAGTTGTTAGAAAGGCTTGGAAGAGTCATAGAATAGAGGCAGAGCGATAACTTTGGTTTCTATTAAACAGTAATTTAGGTGAGGCGTAATCATGACCTGACCTACAAGGTCAGGTGGCTTTGGAAAGGCTGTGAGAGACACTGAAGTGGTGCAACTCATATGATTTGGCAACTACTTAAATTGGAATGTGATGGGGGTGGTGTGGGGGGAGCAGTTGATGGAGTTAATAAAAGTTTTTCCCCCTGGCTGCCCAGGTAAACAGTAGTATCAGTGAAAATGAGCAGGTTGAAGGCTTATATTGATTGCAGATTGGTTTTGGATTTGAATTTTGAATTTTTTGAGTTTATAATGACACAGGATATCTAGATGGATTGTTGAAATAGAGTATTGGAGTTTAGGAGACTAATCAGGGCTAGAGATGCAGATTTTGAAGCTATCACTGGAAAGAATTATTTAAGCTTTTGGAAAATATATGATCATGGAGAAAGAATAGAAGTCATGGACAGATATTGAGTAATACGTAAATTTATTGACCTGGAAGAGAAGTCAAAAAAACAAGTTCTGTAAAAGACAGCCAGGGAGATAAATGTTGACCCTAGAGAGTACGTCACAGAGAGAGGAGTTTAGATATGGAGGTGGTCGAAAGGGAAAGATCAAGATCAAAGAGGTGGAGGGCTGAACACAGGTTACTATATCTAGTTATTCTATGCTTTATGGTTACCTTTGAAACAAATAGTTCTAGTGAGTTTTGAGATAGAGCTATGTTTTGAGAAGTGTCTAAATACCAATAGCTAGAGAATTAAATAAGACTACTTTCAAGATTTTGATGAGGAATGGACAGGAAAGGAAAAATGGTAGCTTGGTTTACCTAGGAATAAAAAATAAGCAACTGGGCACTTAGAACATGCCAGACATTCTCATGAGTGTGTTATATGCATTTGCTCATTTAAGGCTAATAATTCTATAATGCAGATTAGTTGAGTTACTTCCATATTACTAATCATTCAATCGAGTATGAGAAAAGTAAAGTAACCTGCCCAAGATAACACACACCTAGTGACTAATTGACAGAGGCGAGACTCAAATCCAGGTAAGACTGACTCCAAAGCTCACTTTCCTAACCACGATGCAAAATGTCAGTGTGTCTGTGGATTTAGGGGAAAAGATTGAAAAGGATTGACACAGATACGGCAGAGAGGATGGTTCCAGAGGTAGCCAGTATTTCAATGCCACCCTGATTGACAACACACCTCAGATGCCCTTGCTCTTTTGACCCTCTTCATGCTTGCTGTGCGATCTTCCAATTTTTTATCACCCCAACTTTTTTGTTTTTCAATTCCTTCTTCCAATTTTATTTATAAAGTCAGTAAAGTATGTAGTCCTAGTTTGCTTAGCTTATTTAGTAATTAACTTTAGCTGTTTTCTCTACTACCTAGAAATCTTTCCTGTTGTCTCTGTAAGTTACCTCATTGATTCTCACAACAGTCATTGAAAATCTCTATTATCCAAACAGCAACAAGTTTCCTCTCTCCACCTTCTCTCGTAAATCCTGCATACTGTTACCAGATCAATCTTCCTAGATGGTCCCAATGACATCAGCACTCTCCTTAGAAACGAATGTTTCCTCATTGCCTACAAGATATCTGTTCAAGTTCCTCAACATGTTATTCAATACCCTCTCTTAAGTTTGATGTAAATCTTTTTATTTCTCCTATTTACTACTTTCTTACATTCCAAACCAACAGGGATACTCATCATTTCTGAAAGACTGGCTAGTTTTTCCTTTCTTGGTCTTTGATCTTGCTATTTCCTCTGTCTTCTTGCTCATCTTTTCTCTCATTTTCATTTATGGAAATGCTAACTCCCCTTCCACGCCAGAGTCAATTGTAACCTCTTTCAGAAACTTGATTATCCCAGTAGGGAAACCACTTCTCATTTGAACTCAAAATAAAATGAGCAAAACGCACGTCTTACCCCTAAAAAACTCCCATACCCTTGCCATTTCACTTGCTTGGGATAATTAGCCTGCTTCAAAGGGTCACAAAGAAAGTGATATAGGGGAACCTGTCTACTCCTAGCCCACATGTGTCCCCAGGTATTTTGAAAGTATGTTGCTGGCCTAATTTATTCTTGAATTCTCTCTGGAATTTAGTACAGTGACTTGTCCCTAGCAGCCTCAATAATGATTTTTTGAGTGAATGAATGATACTTGTAGATATAGAATATCCTTTAGATATTGAGTTGCTTTTACATACAGTTATGAACTAGATCAATACATAGTTGTTGATTCTATTTTGATGTGCAGAGAAAACCTCAAAAATAAATTTTATCAGTATAAGAGTTTCTTCTGTAGTATATAGTAAGTTTTTCTATGATTGCTGCCAGTTGCTTGTAGATAAAGAGTGCTAGTTTGCATCACCATTCATATGATAATGAAGACACAAGGCATTAGATAATGCCAATAAATAGAATGAAAATGATTCTGATAAGGAGAAAAAAAAGAAAAATTTGAAATCCAAACTCATAAAAGCATATAATGTCCTTTTCTGTCAAGGCTTATACATTTTGTGAATTCAGAAATAGTCATCTTTTGACTTATAATTTTATGAACTGTAACAAATTGAAAATGAATCTGAGTGAAAATATAATAGTTCCAATTGAGTTTTTATCTCCCAAGGCCTTTCATTTCCAAAAGTGGATAATGTTGGTGTCTTACATAAATTAAATTGGACTTTGCTAATTTTATTCTCTTAAAACTGTACCATGTGATTTAATTTTGAGTCAAAATTATTATATAATTATATTTGGTGTTCAAAGTATATATGGATGAATTATATACAAATTCCATGATGGTTAATTTGTTTCCAGCAAACTATTTCTTCCCATGGTCTCTTTAGGGGAAATGAGTTCAAATTGTTAAACTAATTACAATCAAACATCAACTAATTATAACCTAAAATTGGGTAATATTTGCTGCAATCAGCTTTTAGGAGAAAGAAGCAAATAACTGGCTGGGCGCGGTGACTCACGCCTGTAATCCTAGCACTCTGGGAGGCCGAGGCAGGTGGATCGCTCAAGGTCAGGAGTTCAAGACCAGCCTGAGCAAGAGCGAGACCCTGTCTCTACTAAAAATAGAAAGAAAATTATCTGGCCAACTAAAAATATATATAGAAAAAAAATTAGCCGGGCATGGCGTTGCGTGCATGCCTCTAGTCCCAGCTACTCGGGAGGCTGAGGCAGTAGGATTGCTTAAGCCCAGGAGTTTGAGGTTGCTGTGAGCTAGGCTGATGCCATGGCACTCACTCTAGCCCGGGCAACAAAGCGAGACTCTGTCTCAAAAAAAAAAAAAAATAAGCAAATAACTAAAGTTGGAAATAATTTATCCTTCCTGCCCAGGCAACTTTCATGGTGTCTTGGATTAGGCACCAAGTCAATGTTTACTGCTCTAATTCCTTCATCTTCAATCTTGTTTATCAATAAAAAAGTACTTATTGAAGGCCCTCTAGGTCATAAATCCATGTTGAAAAATTAATATTTGTAATAAACATTCTCAGATACTGCAAGGAACTCAAGTAAACATTGAATTATGTTTAGTGTACTGTACTTAACAGAGGCAGAAATATGGATTGTGGCAACCATAAAAAAGCTCCATTCAGATCTGCTTCAGGGAGCATAACTGACTAATAGAACCAGCTGCTGTCCCTCTGGATGGAAGGTTATACAACACTTCCCATGGCTGAGCTGGGCTGGGGTCCTGGTGCAGGCCAGTCCCTGTGATATGTAGATCTCCTCTGCTGGGCGTCTTTGGCTCAGGCCTCCCCATTGTCCTCTCTGTGATATAAAAGTCTTCTGACCCTCTCTCCTGCCCAGGCCAAACTTTCATCACAGTCTTGTGGCTCTCCCACGGTCCTTGGCTCCCTCCCCTTTGTCCTCTACAGGCTCTTCCATAATGTCTTGCACATCTTTACCATCTTGAAATTCGCTTCACCAGAGACCTGAACTAACACCTGCATCAAAATATGCCGAGGCTCTCAAAGCCTTGCTACGCGAAGTGCCACAGAACTCTGACTTCGCCTGGAACTACTGAATCAGCATCTGCATTTTAGCAAGGTGTCAGGTAATTCCTATGCTCAGCAAGTTTGAGAAGCACTGTTTTCTATAATAATGGGACAACCCAAACCAGTCAACCATGTAGATAAATTTCCTTATCTCTAGTCCCAATACTTCATAGGAATATATATAACCAGAACACCTGTATAATCTGCTTAGCTGATGTTTTGTTACAATGAATGTAAAAAATAGCAGAAAGCTCACAATACATTTTCTTGGCTCAGTGAAGTGAATCTACTACTCTCAACTTTCAGTTCTCTAAGGCCAGATATGTACTTCACTCTGTTTCTTTGCTCTTGGCTTTATTTGCTGTTTTACCAACTAAATAATGATCATCTGCAGTTCATCCCTCAGCTGATCACGGGTTGTTCACCAGTATAGTCTTTTGAGATTTCTGTATTTTCCGAATATTCAGATGAGACCATGGCAGAAACTATCAGTTGCGTACATCAACATGTAGCCTCTCTTCGCCTTAGGAGCAAAATCCAGATTTTTGGGCCATTCACATTACCACCAACTAAAAAAACCCACAAAGACACAAACAAACTATGTTTTGCAGTGGCCCTGACTGCTAGTGTGGGTGTAATTGGAAGTGTTGTGTGAGATTTCCAGGAAGCATTTTTAAAAGGGAGAGGCACACCTTTCTTCTCCTCTTCCTTCTTCCTGCTATCTGGAATGCAGCTATGATAGCTGAACTTGCAGCAGCCATCTTGGGCTGTGAGGCAATGCGTGAAGGAGCAGCCAAACAGGAGGGACCTGCATTCCTCGTGGCTTGAAACCGCCAGACCAGTCCTAGACGACCTCCTTGGGAGTTCTTTAATGTGGAATGAAGAGAAATTTCTGTTGTTTCTAGACCACTACTACCTTGGGTTTTTCTATAATATGCTGCTTATCCTAACAGAAATCATACAGCCACTAGTGAGCACATACAAGAACTGAATAAACATTCTACACTTTGCATTAGGAAAATATACATGGAAATTTTGTTAAGGAAAGATTAAAAAAACAAGTAGGGGGCAGTGCTATTGAATTTAGTGCTGTTTTTCTATAAAGTTTGTCTTGATTTAAGAAAAATAAACATGTTATAATTAACACATTGCTATAAAATGTCCAGCACCATAAACAGGAATAATCTTTTATTTAAGGTTTTGTGTGAGTGTGTGTGCATGCTTTATTGAAAAATAACTCACAGAAAACAATGACTTATGTTCAGTCATTTATTTTTCACTAATGTATTCATTAACACAAACATTTTTATAAAATGCCTATTTCATATCAGGCATTATATGAAGAGTTGCAAATTGGAAGAATAACAAGGAAAAGTTATTATCTTGAGGAGTTAATAATCTAGTGGCAAAGACAGATATACAAACAGATTATTAAAACTTTTTAAAAAATGCAATGGTACTAAATGCAAGGACAGATATGTAGCCTTAGATGAGATTTAAAGGGCACACAGGAATTAGCCAGGCAGATAGGATAGGTGGAGGGAACAATATCAATATAGGACAGAAGTCCTATGTGCAGGGAACAAGTAATTTTATATGACAGATGAAGCTGAAGGGATCAGCAAGGTTAAGTGCTTTATATGTCATTCTGCAGGAGTTGGACTTCAAACCATGAGGATTAGGAGCCACTGAAAAATTTTAAAGCTGGAAAGTGACCTGGTCAGATTTGTGTTTTCTTTAAAATGCCCTGTTGCAGCATGGCGACTGTGGGCTTAAGGAGGATGGCACTGGAAGCGAGGAGACCAGTTGGAGAAGCTATTTCAATAGCCTAGTCAAAATACAATGATGGCCTGGATCCAGGGAGTGGTGACAAGGCTGTGGAAACAGGGAATACAGACTGAAGACATGTATAGCAAATGAATCATCAGGAGTCAGCGATTGATGGGCCGTGGCATGAGGGGTAGGGAGAGTTAGGAATGAGTCCATGATTTCTAGGTCGAACTATGGATAGAACAGGGTGCCACCAATCGTCAAAATCTCCAAATCACCATATGCAACCCAGAATTTGCACTGGAGTGCAGGTTCTTTTGACTATGAGCAAAGTGTTAAATCTCTCCATTAAAAAAAAATTTTTTTTCATTTGTAAGGTGTTTATTGCAAAATATCATATGTATGAGGATTAATTGGGTTAACTCATGCAACAGTAATTAGAACAGTAGCTGGTATAGACAAAACACTCTACAAATATTGGTAATTATTATTACTACTGCAGTAACAATTCATCTCATGCATCCAGAGTGCAATGGTTACCCAGGAATACATACAAAATAAGAAGAGAAGTCACTTGTGATGGAATCCTGGGAAAAACCAACATTGAAGGAGTTTCAAGAAAGAGCTCATGCAAGATTTGAAGAAGAAAAAAATAGAGAAATAGGAGAAAAACCAGAGAGGTTAAATCTCTGTAGAGCAGTCAGCCAAGTAGAAAGCTTCAACTGTGTCCAATGTAGCAGAGAGGCCAGTAAGAGAACAATATAAAAACCCCTCATTATATTGTACAAGTAGGAGATTACTGATAAACTTAAAGCAAGGTTAGTGGGTGGCAGGGTTGAAACAAGGCAACTGAGAGTCAAGAAGAAAAAGAAATGGAAATCGCATATGAAGACTAGCCTTTTGACAAGGTGAAGGGGACAGGAAGGGAAGTCATTAAATGAGGAGCAGGATTTGAGGTCAAGGGAGGACTGTTCTATAGACTAAAAAGAAATAAAGAATCATGGGAGAGAGATCGAATTATCAGTGGAAGAAGCAGTGGGAGGAAAAGAATTGATGAAACGTGAAACAATTGGTATTGTGCAAAAGGCACTTCATCGTCTTATAGTTAAGGAAAGAACAAAGGCATTGGCGCTGATATTTGTAGATATGTGAGGGGAGGGAGACAAGCTTGTAGGAGGTCATACCTAATGGCCACAATGTTTTTGTAACTGATATTGAAGGTAAGTTCACTGGCCAGCCACCGGCACTTCTATTGCTCTATTCATTCAAGATACATTAATGGAGAATGTATCACGTGTTAGACTTTGTTGTAAATTCCAATTGCTGCAAGGTAAATTGTTGACCCTTAAGGACACCTCCAATCTTGTTGGGTGCCAAAGTATGTACATGTAAAAAGTGACTGAATATGTTAGGTGGGACATGACCACTGCCAAGTAGGTCCAGCAAGCAATAATACTCCAGGAATTTGGTGCAGGGGAAGACCAATGTGAACTTGCTTCTTAAAGAAAGAGAACTTTTGGTGGGACTTTGAATTGGTAGGCTTCAAATAAGCAGAAAAGAAGGATCTTGAAACAGACAGCAAAAACTAACATAAGTAGATGTGACATTTTCTAGGTAGAATGCTCTTAGAATAATCCGAAAACAATAGTGGAAGCATGAGACTACAGTATTTTGGAAAACCACTAAAAGCTCTAGAGGTATTTGGAGGAGATGGGCACCAAGGCGGATGGTCAGTCTGAGCAGTAAAGGGCGCTTAGACATGGCATTACCTGAGTGTTTTGATCTCCCACACTGAGTCACTTTAAAGGAAGTGACAGTCCCTGGAGAGTGACTGACAACACAGGATATGGTCACTTTTGGTTTGGGGTGCCTTTCACTGTGTCAGGAAGTCTGGGAAAGGATGACCATGTACTATATCCTTGGTTCTCATCAAACACAGCCACCCTGACTGAGGAAATTCCAAAGTGGAGTTGGGTTCTGTAGCGCTGAGCACACAGACTTCGTAGACTTCCACATTGTCCTTTTCAGCTACCGTCACCAACACAGCCATGGATGCCAGGGGATGTGACAGACTGGCTGAAATAGCAGACACATTAGAATGCTACTGAGGAATCAGGGCTCCTTATATCTAGTGACAAGTTTTTTGCCTGTGAATTTTTTGTTTTTTGTTGTTTTTCCATCAAAGGAATTTCAAATGACTATTTCCACTTTCAAAGCCAGGATTATAAATAACAAACAATAGATAAACACTCATATGAGCAAACAGCATGGTCGCTCTCCCTGCGTCAAGCCTTAGGCTGAGCATAAAGCTGTCGTAAGCTCCCTGGGTGTTTGAGCCAAACTTCAAGGCCTGGGGGAATGGGCAGGTGGGCAAGGACGAAACTGTCATTTCTTTCTGGAACGAGGCTTCTGAGACAGATGTTTGGGATGGGAATGAATGAGCATTTAGGAGAAAGGACTTATACGCAGAAAGAATTATTAGTATTGTGTTGGTGACACATCCGGGCAGAGGAGGCAGTCAGTTTCCTTGTTTCCCATTATTATGTGGGTTTGAGAATTTACTGTGTGTAGAATAAAGGGGCAGTAGCAGGGAAAAGCTGCCAGGACATGAGGTCGTTTAGAAGCTCTTTCTTTTGAAACAATTATTGACATCAGTTTTGAATGCAAAACGTCTGAATTGTAATTCTAGTCGTAAGCACTGTGCATAGCATCAAGGCATATGCCTCCTTGTACACATGTGGAGAACAAGGTTACTGTAAAAAGAGTTGTAATTTTCCCAACCAAGATGGCTCATTTATTTTGATAGCTGCAAACGCACAAAAGAGAATGGGCACAGCCTTTGGTTGCAGGTGTTCTTCAGGGAGTGCAGATTGGCGGGGGCTTGATGGTGAAAAACCTGTAGACTTCCTCTCCAAATAGAAGCTGGGAAATCATCCAACACGTCCCACTTTCCTGAGAGGAAGCAAGATGTGGGGACAGGAAGGCTGTGTCAATAAAGCACTACAGCAAAGCCTTTTGGATTGTTTTTGTATCGTAAATATTCTGCAGCCAAGTTTATGAAATTTTGATTCTGAACAATTGCAATTTGCTGACATTCTTCAACAAAATCGAAAAGGAACTGAGTTTCTGGTTCTTTCCCGTGAAATCCTCTGTAAAACAACACAGAAAGGAAACCTCAGTACGGGAGCCACCCTCGTCAAGCCGCGAGCGCTAATTAGGACATGGAAGATTGCGCTTCCGCCTCACAACCTGCCCAGAAAGAGGATGTGTGCTGCTCAGGAGGGGTTTCCTGCCTGGGCCAGAAGCACTGGTTTCTGGGATATTACTGACCTTGACTTCAGAAATAATCTATTCCATGATTCTGGAGCTGCTTCCCCAAATTCCTCCCCAGTGCTTCCAACAGACTCTAAGACACTCACTTTCGTCGTCACCTTCACCTGCTCCCCCAAATACACAATCTCTCATTTCTGACATTCAATTCTTTTTGGTGATCATGACTCATTGAAACTAAACACGGGCCTTCCCAACTGAGTCAGTCCCTCCCCTTCTTCCTCTGATTGTAATGGGTCCAAACATCCCTCACCTCCTCACTCCACTCTAGCAGCAGCTGCTGCTGGGTGACAGCAGTCAGAATGGGGCAGAGAGGACTATTCTGTCTCCCACTTCTCCTGCTCCTTCACTCTGTGGCCAAGACTAGGAAGGGAGATAGGTCAGGTTTAAACAAGGCTCCCTGGCTTGGGACTTGAACCTATAATGACAATACCTGAATCACTTTTACAAAACCCCTGAACCATAGAGGGATCTCTGTCGTAGGTTAGTTTTTTAAGGATCATGAATTTACATGTCTTATTGAATCGGAGGGGGAAGCTTTGTGTCCCAGTAGCGTTATGGAAAGACAGTTGGATGGCAGTCCACAATGTTAGGCAAAGCTGCTGAAGGAACGTAACATGTGGCAAAGTGAGAGGACGGCTGGTAGAATGGTTTTGGACAAAGCTCTCTCCTTGAGCAAGACCAGAACCTTGTAGAACTGTCACATATTTGTTTTCTCCCAGTTCTTCATCTATTCAACAAATCTCTATTGCATACCAGCTATGTGCCAGGCACATTTCTAAGTAATGGGGATACAAGATAAAGCAAAATAATAGGGATATAAGATAAAGCAATGTCAGACAAGAAAGGATTGCCAGAATAAAGCTTGTATGCTCAACATGTATTTATAAACTACATATGGCCCTGTTTTCCATGAATAGCTCTGGTTTACTCCTGCTCTCTTGCATAATTATTAGGATTTCACCCTTCCACTCAAAAATTTCTTGATTTGGTCAATAATTTATATGATCATCCTAACTCTTATATACCTAGAGGTCTGGGAGGCACTGGGCCTGTAAGAAGAGCTGGTTTTCAGGAAACATACAGTTTTGAAAGGTAAACAAGCACAGAAACAAAATGATTGCCATTCAAGAAGTGCTCAGAAATACATACAAGTTGCCAAGAGAACTTGCCTAGGTCTTAAAAAAATAGTAACTGTTGCCTGAAAGAGAAGAAGGTGGAGGGTATAAAAACAGATCAAAATTAGTGACTATTTTTTTTCTAACGAGAGTAGACAGAAGGAACAGTATGTGCCCCAAGGAAATCTGAGTTTGCTAGAAGGAAAGCATATAGCTCATAGAAATATATTTTAATATGTACTTTTAAATATCTTCTTTCATTTTTCACACCCTGGACCGCATCTCCACTACACACACACACACACACACACACACAGTCACACAACTGAAGAATGAAGCATAGATGATAGGCATATGTGTAGATTTTCCATATACATGTTCCATTCTTCAGCTGTGTGATAATCTAAGGTAAGAGACACTGTATGTAAGAGAGACTTAGAGAGCATACACTTCTCCTAAGTGCTTTCTGAACTTTTTTCTTTATTTTGAT
The DNA here is from genome assembly GCF_041146395.1 of Eulemur rufifrons. Classification (NCBI taxonomy): domain Eukaryota; kingdom Metazoa; phylum Chordata; class Mammalia; order Primates; family Lemuridae; genus Eulemur; species Eulemur rufifrons. The sequence goes on along the minus strand of NC_090999.1, from coordinate 37,061,972 downwards.
TTTTCCCTTGCCTTTTTCTTCATGACTTTTTACCTTCCTTCTATGAGAGAATTCTGATTTCTTCTCTTCTTAGAAACAGCTAAACCTCAGTAACCAGCCCCCTTGATGATAGAGGGGGCCTTTTTATTGCCTTCTGGACAATGTGGAGGACTTGATGTGCAACATTTGCGGGCCTGTCCTCTAAAAATTTTCCCATTATCTCTCATGTGCTGTTAGCTAGATACTGACTTGGCGTCAGGGGAAAAATCAATCTGACCATGCCAAGCATTGATATTTAGGGGATATTTGTTACAACAACTGGTGTTAATAATTTTAAAGGATATACTTTCTCTCCCTGCTTACCTTTTCCAATGAAGTTCCATAAAAACCTGCAAAGGTGAATGTGGATAGTTGGGGAAGAGTTATTCTAGTTTTCCTCCCTTATGTACTTTCTTACTTGGGAGTTGGAGTAGGTGGATGAAGAAGACTTAGATTTTAGTTTTGTTTTGCTTTGTTTTTTTAATTTCTAATTTCAGTTGTGGCCTACTAGAAGATTAAAAACTTACGTCTTCACAAGTGGGTCTGGGCGACTCCTCAGCTTATCTGATCATTCTGTCACCCCTGCTTCATTCTGAAACTCCCTAGTTTGACTCCAGGTGACTTATCAAGCTCACTGTCCATCTCACCTCTTCCCCATTATTTTCTCCACTTTCGGCTCAATTACACACACCCCTACTAAAGGTTTCTCTGCTTTGAGGAAGAAACCAGAATATGTTCATTTATTAAACACACTTTGAGCCTCAGGAATCAGAAGGTTCTAGGGATCCAGAGAGAAATAAAACAGAGCTTCCCTTAAAGAGCTTGACATCTGGTGGTAGAGAGAAACATGTCATCAGAAAATCACAAAAGCAGCTATGAGGGAAATGGGAACACCTCATAAGAGAGAGGACATGACTAACTTTAACCAGAGCTATCAGGAAAGGCTGCACTCAACATTTCAGTTGGGTTTCACAGTAGAAGGCTTTGTTGGGTGTAGTAGGGAGATGAAGGCATACCAGGCATATGACACCGCAAATTTAAAGAAAAAAGTTAAAAACAGGTATGCCACATACAGATAACGATGAAGAATTCATTACTGTCGGAGCATTAAGTTTGTAGAAATTGAAGAAATGGGTGAGTTTAGACTGAGAAGACCTTGGGAAGCAGCTTAAGGGATTCAGGCTTTATTTGGGGGGCAGGTCTTTACACAGTATGGCTGTCATGATAAACACATGATTTTGTTTATAGTCTTTTTATGGTTGACACCATTTTATCATTTAAGCAGTGTGTGTCTAAGGCTTTCCATGGTCTCTTTGAAGCTGTCTTAGCTATGATTTCATGTTTGGTGAGTCACAGGGAGCGAGCAGGATCAGGAAGTGCTGAACAATGGGACTGGGAAGAACCGTTCTCACAGGTCGAAGGCAGCTGATAAGGTCAGAGGGTCAGTCTCCCTCATCCTCCCGCACTGGCCAGGCCGAGCACGACTCAGGTCCAAGCCTGCTCCTCTGTGCAAGAGCAACAGTGCCGGCAGGTCTCAGACACAGAACATCTTCTGCTCCCCTTACTACTATCTTCTGAACCTGTATCAGTTTCAATGCTACATACGTGGTGGGTGTGCAACATATATTTATTGTTGACAACTACACTGACCTTTTTCAAAATCCTTATAGAAGGAATAAGGACAAGCTGTAATCTTCACTGTTAGGACACCACTAACTAAGATATATTATTATAGATACATATTTAATACATGTATGTGCAACTTTTAGAAGAATAACAGACACTTTCTTATCAAATAATGCACTTTGTTCTCTAAATTTTGGAAATATATAATAATGGACCTAGACTAGTAGAGCTGGAAGAAAGCTGAGACTTCATCTAACTCCTTACTTTTATGATGATGGAATTGAGACCCAGAGATATTTGGCTTATTAAAGCTCTAATAACATTTTAATCTAAATGAAACTCATTTAGGTTAATTTATTTCTGTTTCCAATAAAATCTCAGATTCCTATAACTACACAGCTTTGACTTTGCCTCTAAAATACTGTCAATAAGGATTCTTCTTGGTTTATTATAATTTTTCTCAGTTAAGTTTTTCCACTAGACAGCATCTACATAAAGGTAAGACATTTTGATCTTCTGAATGGTGTGTGGCATATGGTATGTGTTCAAAAATTCTTTTCTAATGATATTTAGCTATGCCTGCTCCTATTCCTACAAAATTTTAATGCTTCCATTAGATAAACCTTAGAGATTTTCTTGGAGAATATTATTGAAGGCAGAAAGAAAATCATGCCTATAAAATATCACTATCCAACACCACTTTAAAAACAATTCCTTAGCATTTTCTGGAATGTAATATACAGTGAATTATTCAGATAGAAAATTCTGTTCTACCGGTCTATATTGATTCTTTCCAGCTTTGTCATGACTTTATGATGGCTGTCAGTTACTTGCATTTACAGGACACATTGTGGTGATCGGAGAAACCAATGCATGTGGGTTTGCTTTCCATCCTGAATGTCCAGATCCTTTGATGCTGAACCTGGGATGAAAACAGTTCTGTTAAACAAACTGGGTCCTTGGGCCTTGTATGGAATGAAAGGATCATACCCTTGAGGCCCATTTAAAACCCCTGAGCCAGTGAGTCTCACCTAGAGAAGGAGGTACACTATTTGGGAGCCATGTCAAATGGGGTGGCATGTAATTTGAAAAATTTTATTAAAATATAAAACCTATTTATTGAATTTCTCACAATACAAAGAACAGAAAGTCAAGCTTAAGAGAATTTTTGCTGGTTGGGAGAGGCAAAAGATAGACCAGATGGGGAGAGTGAGGGGTGTGCAACAGTGTGTGATCCACTAAAATTTGAGGCAGGAACCAGCTCCCGGGCTCAGGAGAGATCAGAACTCTCAATCCTATGCTAAGTCCGGTTAGTACCACCCAGCTACTACTCACTGCTATTTATAACAGGTTCAGCTGGAGAATGTGATCTATCTTCAAGGATAAGATCAGATGGCTCAGGAAATGGCTGTCAAATTGTTTACTTTCTCATGACCTTTCCTCCCAAGTCACCCAGCAGGTGCTTTCAGAAGAGTTAGCCCAGAGGAGAAAATCCCCCGAACAATAACAACAGTTGGAGATGATTTTCTCAGTTGATAATCCTGGAACACAACCTCATGGAAGGATCAGAATAAACACCTTCACATTCAAGAAACAATGCATATTGCTTGCTGATCACAACCTTTGTTTCAGCCCTGTACAAGGAACTTGTAAAGCTAAACTCTTGCTCAGTTTTCCAGATTCTCAGGGTTCAGCTATTGCAACTCAAATACAATAGAAACAAGGTCTTAGGTCAGACATGTCCATCAAAATAACCTTTGTAATTACACATCCTGCAGAAATAACTGGGAAGGTAGATTCAGCCCCTAAAATAGAGCAAAATAGAAAGCAAGGCATCGTTTGGGAGCCAAACTTTAAGACCATTGTTGGGTGGAATGGTGGGTGGTTGAGGGTGGGAGAAGCATGACTTTCTATTCATAAACATAATTTTTGATTAGTACTCCCACAACTGATTTGAGTCATTTCTATTAATTATATCACTTTTTCAGTAAATAAAGTAACATCTTGACGAAAAACAAAGGCAGCTGTAAACAAACACTTGGTAAAGAGCATAATGTAATCGGGTTCCACCTATAGTTTACAGAATGTTTTGAGTTTTACTTAGGGGTAGGGCCAACCTGCTTCTTTGGTGGAAATTGTTTATGTAATAAAATATCAGCTGTTATTTACAAAGTTCACCAGGCACTACATTAAGCATGTTATTAAAGTCTCATAACAAACCTATGAGGAAGGAAATATTATTATCCCCACTTTGCCAGTGAGGAAACAAGCTTAGAGAAGTGATATAACTAGCTCAATATGTAGAAATGTTAAGTAGCTTGGGATGGTGGTGTGAAAGCAGGTTGGTGGGAACGGCCGCAGGGTTCAAACCCAAATATACTTCACTAAACTTGCTGCTCTTGGCTTTCATCCTTCTTGAAGGCAGTAATCCCTGGGAGACATAAACCTTTAAGCTGTTACTAGCCTAGTGTGAATGAGTTGCAAATCCTTTTCTGAAAGTTATAAAAAGCAAAAAGGATCCCTAAGGGATCAAGAAAGTGAGGAAGATATAACCTAGAGGGAGAAGAAAAGGCCTGGACTTGAGAATGAGGTTGGTGATAAGAGAGAGCATACTTGGGTGGGGGTTGTCAAAGGCAAACTGCTAGCTTCGTAATTTTGTTCAAGGCCAATTCTTAGTTTATGACTTTCTAAATTCATCTTTTGGTTTCCTGGAACCCTAAACAAGTCAGATAAAAAAATTAAAATGCTAAAAAACTATAGCATGTTTAAGATTATATCTGATTTATTTGTTCTTAGTAATCATCAAGTTGTATCACCTGAAAAATTGCCTATTTTAAAAGTACATGGCTGGTAAGAAGTTGCAAAGGCATTGTAGTGATTTGATTGAGGGTTAATTTGTTGCATCCACATTGGGCAACTTGCTCTCAGAATTCTATAATGCAAATGTTGTAGGAATACCAGTGGTCCTGGCATTTGATATGGCTTTAGGTAGTACATGAACAAACATTACAAAAAAAAATGTGATGCATTTTATTTCTACCTTTATAACTTATGGCAGAGAATCTCCATTTATCAAGTTTTCTTTTAAAATAAATTTATTTCAGGCCGGGCGCGGTGGCTCACGCCTGTAATCCTAGCACTCTGGGAGGCCGAGGCGGGTGGATTGCTCAAGGTCAGGAGTTCGAGACCAGCCTGAGCGAGACCCCGTCTCTACTAAAAATAGAAAGACATTATATGGACAACTAAAAATCTATATAGAAAAAATTAGCCAGGCATAGTGGCGCATGCCTGTAGTCCCAGCTACTCGGGAGGCTGAGGCAGTAGGATCGCTTAAGCCGAGGAGTCTGAGGTTGCTGTGAGCTAAGCTGACGCCACGGCACTCACTCTAGCCTGGGCAACAAAGTGAGACTCTGTCTCAACAAAATAAATAAATAAATAAATAAATAAATTTATTTCAGTTAAAACGCCAAATCAACAGTAGCTAAAAATATTAAGTAAATACTAGCAGAAGTGGTTTGCAACTATGGCAAGCAATGTGAAGGTGATATGTACTGAGTTCATAAAAAGTGATTACTAAATCCTGCTGAATTAAATGTGGCTCACTCTGATCTATGTAGAAAATTACTTCCTGAGTGCCTTAAATATTATCATTAATAAAATTTTCTTCTAAGGAAAACTAATCTTTATTTTCAATGACTCAGATGTATAATACAAAACTTATAATTTGAGAATAAAATAGTACAGTAGCTATTGGCCTTATTTTTACTTACGTTTATTTTGCTTTTGCATATTATATAAGCATAAGCTAAGAGAAGCCAAATAAGTATGTCATGGCTGTTAATAGGAATCAAAATATTATAAATATCTACATCCATTTAATTCTTTACAATCCTACCTCCAAGAGATTTGGGGCAGTAGATTTTCTCAGGGTATTACTAAGTTTCTATTATTCAATATGAAGACAGTTGCTTCTAAAATAGATACTTTTTAATAGTTTTGGATAATGTACCATCCTAAACCATAAAGGCATAACATCTAGCTTAGCTAGAGCCCCTGAACAACCTCTTCAATTTACAGAGGTGAAAACTGAGGCCAGAAACATACCAAGAGGCATACAGCTTATTTGCAGCAGCTTATTAGCCATGCAATGAATATTTAAATAATCAGAATGATCATATTGTTAAAATAGAATTCTTTTATTTTGTTGATGCATCTGCTATAAGATAAACATGGTGAAAAAGTATATAGCCTTTAGAGTTCGGCAGACTCTTCTTTCTTGTATGTTTTATATAATCTTTCCATGCCTCAGTTGTCTTACTTCTAAAAGGATTAGAAAAACATCGTAGATTTGAAGAGACAATTGGATGAGTTGACATAAACATATAAAGCTCAGAGCACAGTTCCTCTTGAGAAGTTAGTTCTGCTTCCTCTCTACTTTTAGGTATATTTAAGAAAAGATTATTTTAAAGGCTAAGAAAAGGATTAAAGAGAATAGTATAAGTGACCTTCTTTCCCATTGGCAATTAAAACATTATAGATGCAGGCAACTTTACTAGGAAAATATGATTAAATTTCATATATAAACACTTTCCATAGTTATATTTGATATGCATATATTATTTAGTGTTTACTTTTTATACATAAAATGGCCTTATATAGTTCCGTGTTCCTACCTAGCCACACTTTTCTTGCATTTGTCATTTCCAGAGTCCTATCATGTTGGTGTGCCATAGTGTGTGGAGTCATTCCCTTATTACTTATTGCAATGGTTGTACAGGGGCTATTCCCTTATTACTGTTGTACTTTAAGGTGTATTCCAGGTTTTCCTAGTTTATTCAAAAAGCATATGGTGGACCCATACAAAATTGGCACTTTACCAGATGAAAAGATGTACGTAAGACTTGTTCCTTGACCCTGAGGTTCTCACAATTTAGCAGTTGAGGGAAATACGCAGAAGTATGATGCAACATGTTCAATGCTTTAACAAAGAAGCTCAGGAATCACCGAGAACAAAGAGAAGAGACAATTTCCTCCATGAACGTATTTGTACAAATGACTTTGTTTAAGGAGTTGGGGATTTCCTGAAGGGAGAATATGCATCAAAGAATGTGAGCGGCTCATAGGGCTAATTTTGCACATTGCCATATTACTCTAAGAAACGATGAATGAACCCTTTTGCAATACTTTACCAGCATCACATGGACCATGTTCCCACTAGTTCACAATTGAGTCTTCACTATGGGGTTTTCTGACTACCCAGGAGAATTGGCTGCACCCTCTTCAATCACACTGAATACAATGTGTGCTTCCATCTTGTCTCCTCTAATCCTTAGGCAACTATGTGTTGAATGTCTCCGTTTCTCTGTTAGGTAATAGGCCCCCAGAGGATAGAGACAATGCCTGATTCATTCCTAGATCTTCAGTGATTAGCGTACTACTTGGATCATCATTGGTACCCATTAAGAATTCCTTAATCAAAAGAAAATTTCCAAGGTCGGTGAGCATACTGTGGTACCTTAGAATGGTTTCACCATTCATAGGATAATTAATTATCTTTATATCCTAACTTTTTTTTTTTACTTTCAATATGCTTAACATATTAATGTCAACTTATCTCAACAGCCTCTTTTAAATACATGTGCCCTCTTCAGTGTTGTGCTAGTTCTTGGTTGTCAGCTATTAAATTCTTCTAATATGCTCAATCTATTTGTTTTACCTTGATTCCATCAGTAGAGTTTGCTTTTAAGTTAACAGGGTTCAGTTTTGATCATCATTGCATTTTAACACATTTTAACATCGAATAGGGTAATGTCTGTGACATTTGAAGAGCCTATATTACCATGTTCCCTGAAGTAAAAAAAAAAAAAAGTAAGAGATTGGAAAGTTTAGGTTTAAAGAAGGTAGGAACAGAAGGACGTAGAAAACAGAAGGTAGAAAACAGAAGTAAGGCAAAAGTGCAGAGAAAAAATAGGACATTAACTCCAACTTTAGAAAGTAATCGTACATGATGGAAAAATATATTTAGTTTTGACTTAATGCTCTTTGCCTATATTTTCATAAGAATTTGAATTTTCCTAAAGGAAAGACAATCCAGCTATTACTTAACTGGAACTACTTAAAAAAAAAATCTATGCTTAAAAGAGAACAGGGGAAAAGCTGCTCTGAAAAATAAGAAAATCATGGCAGATTTCTGTGTGTTATTTGTGAATTTTCAAACATATAAAATAAAAGTCAAGTCTTCATTATAATGGAGAAAAGAGCATATGATACGGCATTAGGAGGCAGGGTTGTTATCCCAGAAACATTTCCTTTTTAAATTGTGAAACTAACAAGCCCAAAAGACTAACATGTCAAAGACAATGTCCTAAATCTGAAGATTGACAATTTGCAAAGCCCTGCATTATATATTTAGCCACAAGTCCATCAATTTCCAGATGACATCAGCAGGAGGTTTGCATATTTCAGCTGAGACTGACAAAGATGAACTTATGTGACAATAACAGGGACAAGTATGAGGAAGTTTGAGGAACTACACGCCTACCAGTAGGGTGGTTGTGAAAGGACAGCTGAGAAATTCAGGCCTTAGCCTAAGGGAGACAGAGACATGTGCAACCCAGTTAGCAAATATTTCAGTTATTCCTAGTGATATGGCTGCAGATATTGGAGAAAACCAGAAAAAAAAATTAACAATAAAAATGTGCTCTTTAATCATTTCCGTTGGATTTGTGTGCTGAAAATTTTGTGGTTTGCATAACTCGGGCATTAATACTTCTTTACAAAGTATTTCTAACCATGAGCACCATGAGAATATTTAAGCTGGTTTTCATGACATGACGCAGAGTTATTTAAGGGACATTTTATAGAAACTTTTTCAGCTTTTATCTGTTTCTGTGTACAGTGTCAACTGGCTTGCAAGAGTTTATCCATATTTGACAGAGTTTTTTGCTTTTTGTTTTTGTTTGTTTGTTTGTTTGACTTTTGGTCATTACTCATTATTTATTTCTACGAAATTATTTTTTAGTTTCATTGAAATGAAGCACATAGTAAACTAAAATTTTATTTGGCTCTCTACATTTAGGAAAAGTGCAAATGGTAAGAACACAAATATCCAATTTCTCTACCTCAGCACTACTGGCATTTTGGGCTGGATAATTTGCTGTTGTGGGTGCTGTCCCCGTGCATTGTAGGATGTTTAACAACATCCCTGGGCTCTACCAACTGGATGCCAGGAATACCCCTCGCCAATTTGTGACAATCAAAAAATGTCTCTAGGCATTACTGATGTCCCTTGGGGGCCAAAATGTCCTTGATCAAGAATCACTGATTTAGGTCATATAATTAAAAATTATAAGAATTAATAGAAATTTATATAGAGGGACACAAAATAAAACTAGTATAGCTTCACAAAAATAAAGTAAAACAAATCTTATAAGCTATTTTCTGTCACCTGTATACATTCAACCCTAGTTTGTAGAATTGGACCATTCTTATCAATATTCACATGAGTGTCCCTGAAGTCTTTGCCACGTCCTACATTGTGTGAGAATAAAGAAATCATTTCTGTTGAATTGCATGTATTCCAGCATTGTCCTGTAGATCATTTCAGTGCCTCTCCCATTTTACAGATGAGAGAATGAGGCACAGAGTAGGCAAACGCACTGCCTAAGATGATGCAAAACCAGATCAGAGCCCACAGTCTTGGTTTCCGAGACATTATGCTCTCAAATACACGATAGTCTACAATGATTTTCAACAGTAGGAAGTGAATAAAAGTATGCGGTCAGTTAGAACATTCACTTGAAAACTTGCAATTAATGATTATTCTAGTGTCAGATGGAACCCAACCTTAGTTTACCCTTCTCTTAAATTGAACAGATTTGGGTCTCCTTTTGACTAGCCAGTTTGGGCTACTATAACAAAATGCAATAAACCAGGTGGCTTGTAAACAGCAGACATTTATTCTCACAGTTCTGGAAGCTGCACATCTGAGATCAGGGTGGCAGTGTGGGTGGGTTCTGGTGAGGGCCCATTCACTGGTTCATAGATGGCTGTCTTCTTACTGTGTTGTCACATAGCAGGAAGGGCAAGGCAGCTCTCGGGGTCTCTTTTATCTGAGCACTAATCCCATTCATGAGGGTTCCACTCTCATGACCTAATCATCTCCCAAAGACCCCACCTCCTAATGCCAACCCATTGGGGAGTAAGTTTCAACATATGAAATCAGCGGGACACACTCAATCTATAGCACCTTTTGATGGTGAAAAGTACTTTGGGAATCTAAAGACTAGATTACATTGGGATATTTAATCCTTGCCATATCACAGTGTGAGTCTAGAATAAAACCCTACTTCAACCAGCTCTTTCCTAACCTCCCACTCATAGTGCTTTTCATTCAAACAATGTTAGAAATATTGTCATTTGTCCTTAAAATCCAAGAGAACAAAGAACTGCTGCTCACAGTTGTCTGAATATAGCAGGTACTATTCAGGCATCTAACTATGGGCGATAGATCATTCATTCAGCAGTGCTTATTATGTACCAGGCACTGTTCCAGGCACTGAGGATAGAGTGATAAACAAAAGAGACAAAGCATCTACCCTCATGAAGTTTACATTTTAATGCAGGATATAGAAACTAGACATCAAAAAAACAGAATTTACGATGTTTAAGCTGGGAAGAAACACAAAGAAGTCAAGAGGGATGAATCAATGAGTACATTTTAAACCAGGAAGTCATAGGAGGTCTTTCTGATGGGGAGAAATGTAAGCAAACTTAAAGTGAGGAAGCAAAGCGTGCAAAGATGAAGGTGTGAGGAGTGCTCTGTAAATGCTCCCAGCAAGGTAATCATGACAGCGAACACCCAGAGTAGGAACAAGTTTGGCCATAGGGAGGATTTTATTTTGAGTGTGATGGGAAACTATCTGAGGATTTTGAGAAAGGGACAATATTTGAGCAGATATTGAACAAAAATATATTTGAGCCCCATTTGGTAAATGTTGCCTTTTTTCGTAAATTTCCAGTAAAGATTGGGATAGGGCAGTGAAAATTTGAGATCTGTAAAATGGCAAAGTGACCTGGGAACCTTAGATTTTTATTGTTTCATCTGTTTGATAAGAGCCCTCCTGCCAGATTGGAGGAGCAGCTCTGTAAGGGAGTGAAGCACAGTCACGGTGGGATTTGCTGAGCAGGGTAGCTGCACCAAAGTCTGCCAGATCCAAAAGTATCACCAGGGAATTTGTTACTGGGAACAGAGAGAAAGGATTCTGTGTGCTGTGGCCAAGCATGCCCTGTGATGGCAGCTGCTGTGAAGGATCGGAGCCACAGAGCAAGGGTCTCTTGCATGTTCCTAAGGTTGAACAGGAGCTATAGACACTGCAGCTGGCTTCTTGCCCAGGGTTCCCCTACATTCTTGGGAGTTGAAGCCACTGCAAACTGGGTTCTATTAGAACCAAAAATAAAAACCCTGATGTTGGAATAATGTTAAGTGTTTTATTTAAAAAAATTCAAAAGCCCGAAGATGTAGAGAGTTGAAGCTGAAAACTGATCTGCTATCTAGTTTTTGATTCCAATGACATTATTTCACGTTATTTAATATATTTAGTTTTCCATGAGCTATTTTGAAATCTCAATACAAATAGGGACAGTGCAGTGAGTTACAGGTACAGAATTATACTACAGATTATATAGTTATAGTATAGAATATACATGGTAGAAAGAAACTTTACCATAAAGAATGTATGTTGAGGAGATTAACAATACAATCTCATTTTTTCTTCATCTTCAGTAGGGTAGCTGATGGATCATGTGAGGACTCAGATCAGTTGCCCTGTGATGTGCATGTGTGTGTGAAGTGGGAGGGAAGAATGTTGTTACTGCTCATGCGAGGAGAGGCTGTGAGACTCTCGCTGTGGAAGTTGTGCCACAGTTCCTCAGGCACGGTTCTGTTTACTCTTAGGCAAAATGCACTTGATTTTGAAATGCCGGTTGTTGCTATAAAGTCATTTTAAACATCTCTCTCATAATAGTAGGCATTCTGCCTTCTAGCTAATACAGAAATAATCTCAACTATAGGACCAACTATATCTCCTCTTCCTCCCCCAAATGCCCACACTTGAGATGGAGATTGTGAACTATAATAAACTGGGTTCTTTGGGCGATAGAAGTGATTAAAAGGACAGGATATGAATAGCGTATTAAGTATAATATTCTAACCAAATGCAATTCTGGCTATGTTACATAACCCTTAAAATATCTTTTAAAGATGGACATAGACTTATTCTGCCAGAAAGTTAGTCTAATACTGGCAATTTCATATGTTTCAACAATTTCATGTTTCATATATAACCCGAGGGTTTGTGGTGGGTTTGTAAGGAATGATGGATAAGCGCTGTGTAAGCTTAAGCTATATAATGCTATAAAAATACTTACTATACTTAAGCACATTAAATTTTATATCTTTGAAGGAACTGTTGCTGCCAAGTTTATAGTTTTGGAACAGTCTTATTTTTCATGGAATTTACTATCAGAAAGGGAAAATCAAGATATCTCTAGGTTTGAATTTGACCCTTTTAAAAAGACTAGAGTGAACTTCATGGGCTGCCTCTTCAAATGTCTTGAAAGTTAATAAACTGCTTTAATAGGGATATTACTAATTTTCCTGATTAAAAATTTTCACATGTGTCTCTAAAGCTATGTTAGAGTAAAAGACATCAGGACAAGTTAATACGCTAGAAAATTACTTATTTTAGCTTTACATTTGACTAAGTGGCTTTTAAATAATCACTAATTTGTTTTGATGCATGCAAGAAAAATTATTGGTCTGTCTTATGATCCCATATCTAGTGTAGATGTGAAGAGAGCACCATTACCACCTCCCTTTGGTGTTAGACAGAACTGGCTACTGAAATTCCACAGGAGACCAAGTACTCATATGTAGGCATAGTGTGCAATAGGACACACTTGGGGCTGTGACCTTCCCTGTGAGGAAGCTGTCCCTCAAGGTCCACAAGGACTTTGTGGGATGAAAAATCATACGTTCTGGAGGGCCTGGGGCTCACTGGTGCCCAGATACCCTTAAAAGCCCTACTGTGGCATTCATTTGCCCAGGCAACTTTCCACCTCACACCACCCTGCACCACCTATTAATAAACACCTCTGGCTCTAAGCCACAGCTTTTGGAATATTCATGAATCATCCAAGCCCCAAAGGTCCCATTCACTAATTCAAATTTTTCCCCAACTCCAGAGTCACTTGGGCCTTTGGGTTTGTGCCTGACCGTTCCAAAGGCTTTCCGTGGCCATCTTATTGACAGGAAGTAAAAGAACCTGATGGCCCATTAGTGTTTCAGCAGCTAAGAAAGGGACTTCTGTCATTGTGAATCAGAGGTTTGGAAGTAAAAGAGAAAAAGCAATCTCTCCTATTTTTCCCCCAGCTATTTTTCTTTGAAACAGAACTTGCTACTATTTTTCTCATTATGGAAAACAAACATTTTTGTTATAAAAATTAAGAAAAAAAAAACAGTAAAAAAATCCAGAATGCCACTATTCAACAATAATCTTTTTTTAATCCTATAATATTTTTATTTGGTTGCTTTAATTTGTAGATTAATTGGGGAAAAAAGAAAAATTTATATTTTTTTGATACACTTCATAGTTGGATACATATAACCCTTTAAACATTTCCTAAGCAATTACATTATGTATAGATAGTTAAAACTTTTTAACAGCAATAAACCACTATTTCTGTTTTATAATTTTCAAGAAATTTGATGGCATATTATGAGCATTTTTACATGTCAATAAAAATAGATCTGCACCAGTAGTTTAAATGACAACAGAGTATCCTTTGCAGGAATATATCAACCTTTATTTAAGAAGTCTGTTGTTTTTGGTTGTTGGCATTTAGTTGGTTGTGTTCTATTTTATGTTATTATAAATAACCTTGGAATGAATGTCCTACCACATTCATCTTTTTCAATTGTCTACTTCCTTAGGATATAGTCCTAAAAGTGGGACTGCCTGGCTAAAATATGCTATTTTTAGGGGACTTTGATATGTTACCAAATTGTCCTCAAAAAAGGATATACCAATTTATCCCCCTGTCAATAGTGAATGAGTGTGGGAGGCTTCCTTTTCAATTCAGCTTTCATCATGCATTTATTTCTGTTGGCTCGTGACAGAATATAAACTCTATGGAATTAGAACAGATTTGAGAAGGAAGAGAAATCTCAGAGAAGTTGGGGGTATGCTGCGGACGTCTATGAATCACAAACATAAACCTTTCTTCCTACCCATGCTTTTGTGGGGAGCAGGAGGTGTTCCGGGCCATGTGCAGCATGCTAATGCCACATGGCAAACATTTACTGCTTGAACCCTGGCATCACTAGGGTTTGATGTGGATCCAGGAGGAAGTAGAGGAGTCCCATGGTGTTTATGCATCTCAGCATGAGAAAATAATCCCCCGGCTGCAAAGTGGGTTTTAATAGTGAAGAGCTGTGTGAAAGTGCAGAGCGGACTGACAATTCCTTTCTCAACCTTTTGCTTTCAGGCTTCAGAAAAGCACTCTCTGATATTCCACAAAATAAGGACACAGATAAGCAGGAACTAGATTCTTTATTCTGCTGACATTGATTGTCAATGCACTAGAAAAAAAATGCATATAAATTCAAAAGGCTAAATTAAAATAAGAGATGGAAACTAATTATACTGTTTGCAGTCACATATTTCTGATGCAATGAAAAAACCCGGGAGTTGTTAGTAGAAAGAAGGAAGCATTTAGTTGAAACCTTTCCATCCTTTCTTTGATAATCCTGATGAGTAAACATTACATAATCAAATTCCTATAGTAAGCTAATCATTTTAATAGTTCAGCTTTGATACAGTAAGTTCTATCATTTAAATTATTTTATAATGCCACATTGCTGGGCTGGAAATCAGTTACAATTAGGCTTGTCAAAGGAAATTATTTCTATATTCAGTTTCTTGTCTTCCTAGAGTTGCCTTTATACAATAGGCCATCTTATTTCTAATCTTGGCTATTAGGCTGATGAGAAGCCACTGGAAGGCTATAAAGCAGGGGGGTGACATGATGTGATTTTGTCAGGTGAGTCTCTATTTTCCCTTTCTTCTGGGGTGGTAGAAACTGTAGGTGTCTCCCCCACTTCTCAGCCAGCATACATGAGGAAACCAGACCTCTTAGAATTTCCCTTGTTAATTTGGTTAATACCAATAAAATATACATATAGCAACTCAGGATGATCAAATGTATTAGAGTGGTACTATTGTTTCTCCCTTTAAACGGAGAGGGAGTATCTGCCAATTGGATACTCCAATTCCAGAGCCTGTTCTGAGACATACTTGCCTGGCTTTGACAGTTTGTTGTTCCAGATGCCACGATCTGTTCCCTTCCTTTTCCTATTGTTTATATCTGTGACGCTTGTTCCTTTTATTTCTTCCTGCTCCTATAGTTTACTGCCACATCCTGAAGCTAAAATTCCTATCATTGCTTGAGCCCCTCTATATTATTTCAGATGAGGTGCTTGGCTTCATTTTTCTGGGCCCACGGTGGGACCCACACTATACGTCATCGTGTGGAAATGTGCAACCGTAAATTTTCTCTTTCTGGAAGAGAATAACAGATTTATTCCTGGTAATGATTTTACTCTTTGTACTCTTGTTTATTGTTTTTGGAGTGTTAAGCACGGTGAGAGTAGTTGTGTTTGACCTGTTGAATAGTGATAAGATGAAAATAATTTGTATATCACCTATTAATTAAAAATTGAGAGAGGAATTTCAGTATCTAAAATGAATGACACTTTCTCTATGATTTCTCATAAAAATTGTTTCTATTTAGATATTTTTCTCTCTTTAGATATCAAGCATCCTATCTCAGTTTTCTACTCAGTGGTAATAATGAGCCGAGAGAAATTGAACAGATCTTCTCCACTTGTTTTCATCCAAACGAAAAAGAGAAATATTAGTTAATTCTGCCTGCTTGGTGCAAATTCCATTTACATGAACTTCTGGAAATAATATGTAAAGAAAAAGTATTTGTCTGTCCCAAGGCTCAAGTGCTTTAAAATCTAACCTATGTCAGCAACGGGAAGATGGCAGATAGTCTCTCTTTTAGATCCAGACACTATACTCAAATATATTATTTTTTATACATTTAAATAAATGCACTCAAGTGAGCTATCAAAATGTTTGAGCCCTAGTAATAAACCCTTGGGAAAAGGAGGAACATAGGGTGGAGCTGAAATGCAGAAGAAAAGAGCCGGTGGATCTTGCATCTGTAATGCCTTTGCAAGAGTTTAGAGATGTAAAGTCTAGTCAAGTGGTGTGAATAGAATCCATTTATTTTTAAGGTTTACCCAGGTGAATTTAGAAAGAAGTAGTATAGTATCATGATTGAGACTCTGTAGCTTGACTGCCTAGATTTGAATACGAAGTCAGTCACTTGCTAGCTGAGTGATCTCAGGCAAGTTATCTAACATCTCCATGATCAAGTTTTCTCCTCTGTGCAGGGGAGATCCTAGGGAGATCTCCTTCCTGAAGGACATTGTGAATATACAATGTAGAAATGGATGGGAAGTGTTTAGAAAAAGGCATACCACAGGAATACTTGATGATGAAGTTATTACCAACATCACCAGATTTGTCACTAACAGGGACAGGCCAGGTTTAGCGTAGGAAGGCCTGAGATCATGGAGAAAATGAATTTTCTGTTAGCTGTCAACAGTGGGAGAATTCTTTCAGAAGAAGAAATGATAATGAAATAGTTTTTTTAATTTTGTTCATTATTTTTTATATTTAATTTTACTGTAAAAAACTATTATAGAGCAAAATTGACTTTTTTCCTTTTGGTATACAGTTCTATGAATTTTGACGCAAGTGTATAATTGTGTAACTACTGCCACTGCCACAATCAGAACGTAGAACTTTCATATCACCACAAAATATTCCCCCATGCTGCTCCTTTGCAATCAAATCCTCCTGCACTCCTGGAAACCACTGATCTGTTCTCAATGACAATAGTTTTGACTTTTTGAGAATGTTATGTAAATGCAACCATTTACAGAGGCTCCTCAACTTACAGTGGAGTTACATCCTGGTAAACACATTATACATTGCAAATATTGTAAGTAAAAAATGCATTTAATACACCTAACCTACTGAACATCATAGCTTAGCCTAGCCTACCTTGAAGGTGCTCAGAATACTTACATTGGCCTACAACTGGGCAAAATCATCTAACACAAAGCCTATTTTATAATAAAGTGTTGAATATCTCATGTAATTTATTGAATAATATACTGAAGTAAAGTTTCTACCAAATGAGTATCATTTTTAGACCCTCCTAAAGCTGAAAAATTGTAAATTGGGGACCAGTATTATGTAATCTTTTGAAATCAGTTTCTTTCTCATTCAGCATGACTTTGTAATTCATCTATGAAGTTGCATATATCATTAGTTTTTCCTTTTCATTGCTGAGTAGTATTCCGTGGTATGAATGTACAGTATCACAGCTGGTTTATGTGTTCAACTGTTTAAGGAAATTTGAGGATAAAGCTATTGTACATATTTGTATCCAATTTTTTTGTGAACATGAGTTTTTATTTTAATTTTTAAGTAAACATCCAAGAGTTCTGGGATGACTGTACAATTTTGCATTCCTATCAGTAACGTATGAGAGTTCCAGTTGCTCTAGAGCCTCTCTAGCCCTTGGTATTGTCAGTATTATCTTCCTTTTTTTTTTTTTTTTCTGTTAGCTGTTCTCATAGGTATGTAGTGGTATCTAATTGTACTTTTAATTTACATTTTTCTCATTGCTGATGATGTTGAATATATTTTCAGGTGTTCATCTGCCATCCTTATAACTTCTTTAGTAGAGCATCCTTTTCAGTCTTTTGTCCATATTTCATTATGGCTGTTTGTATCTTAATTGTTGAGTTTTGAGAGTTCTTTATGTATTCTAGATGTAAGTCATTTGTTAGATAAGTGACAAAAATATGTGTTAGGTATGTACAAATATTTTCTTCCAGTTTTTAGCTTTGGTGACTTTCACAGAGTAAAAATTTTAGTTTTATAAAATCTAATTTATCTTATTTTTTCTTTTATGGATCATCCTTTGAGTGTCATGCCTAAGAATTCTTTGCTTAGTCCTAGATCCTGAAGATTTTTTTCCTATTTTTTTTCTTAAGAATTTTATACTTTCATGTTTTACATTTAAGTCTGTGATCCATTTTGAGACTACAGAAGGAGCTCAATAATGTTAATACTTTTTCTCAACCCCTTTGAGCTATTGTAAGACATGCATAGGAGGAGAGTTATGGTTTTCATCTCTGTTGGATCCTGTATTTGTGATTTGTACTTCAGGTGGAGGTATAGAAACCTCAGGAATCAGAGAAGAGAACTAAGTCAATAAGTGGATTTCAAACATATTAGTGAGAGCCCAATAGAGATTCCAACAATATTTTAAAAAGCTATGAAACCCATGAATATTTTAAAAAGGAAACTTAAAAAGACATGTAATAAGTTAGCTGATATTTTTATTTTTTAACATTGTGAAGAGTATATGTTTATTGTACATTTTGGATTGCTTTTTGTTTGTCTTTTCTATTTCAAGCAGGTTTTTTGATCTAGAATTTCCAAAGCTTTAACATTGTATAGAAATCTTATTCAGTAATGCAATCATTTTCTAAGTTTGATAAAATCTTTTTCCTTTTCCAGTTCCGAAAGCAAACTATTTTTAATGATTTTACCAGGGCCACAAAAATAACCTTTCACAAAAACAACTTTTCACTAAGGCAACTGCTCATCTCTTTGCTGAAAATTGAGAAATGAAGCAAAATTGTCCACATGTTAGGAAACTAACATTGAATACAACAAGTCCAAATATTAATGTTTTTTCCTGTTGGGCTAAAAAAAGTTTCTGCTAATTCTCTAATGTTTCCCAAAACATGTTAGAACCAGAGTTAAGCAGTTTGGAAATTTGGTTTCCATCATAATCCACTCTGCTTTAAAAAAGAATTTATCACAAATTGTTTTAATCACTTGGAATATTTTCACTGGCAAATGAAGTCGAGAGTTAATGGATTCTCATTCAAAATGGAACAGCCACAATATCAATCAGTTTATGTTTAAAAACACTAGGAAACATTGTTTAGGTATTGATAATAGTCCTAGCTAGGAGGAAGAGGGTGGAGTTAGCCTGGTTTAGAAGGTCAACGATGGCCCCTTGGATCTGAATAGAATTTATCAGGCAATTTTTAGCCAGGGAAGATTGGATAAAAACAAAACACATACTAATAGTATTTCACAGCTTCAGTTACTGTCATAAATACCATCCTACCATGGAAATTTTGTTTTGTGTGGATGAATTCTCTCGGGGAGGCTATGTCTTTGATTTTATATGGTTTTGTTCACTGAAAGAATCCCTATAGAAAATTATAAATATCATGAGGGGAAGATTCAGAGAAAAGAGAAGGATTTTTAATAACCCTGTAGTATCTCCTTTTCTACATTGAAGTCCTAGGAAAACTATAATAAAAGAAGATTATTTTTGTGAGCAACAAACTTCATGGCAAAAGACTTAATTATCTTTGAGGATATTTTCATCAAGCTGTGATAAACTAATAGTTTTTCCTTCTCCATGTTAGGGAAATATCTTAATGATTATCAGATTAAAATTGCACCATTATATCACCTGAGGACTTTACTGTTATATTTTTCTTTAACAATTTAACTGAGTGAATTCTGTAAACATTAGCTTGATGACTAGTTTCTCAACTATGGAAACTCAAAACTTTATAGGCCCCCAACTTAAATATACAGAAACACAGTGAGAATCTGCTATATAACACAGAGAGTCCTTAAGAGTTAGAGATTCTGGTTTCTAGACTGGGCTCTGCTGTGAGTTAGATTTGTAAATTTGTACCTAAGTTTTCTATAATGTGGATTTTGGTGTTAGTCAAATATTGGTTTAAATCCAAGCATTACCAACTAATAAATTACGATTTTAGGGCAAGTTGCTTAATATGATCCTTACTTTCTTTATCTTTAAAATAGTGAAAATTGTCCTTGCATGCCTACCTAATGAAATAGAGGTAATGCACATGAGAACTCTCAGGGAACTCTCAGGTTCTATACAAATATAAGGTATTATCATTTAAAACTAAAGCTGTGCTGAAAGATAAGACTGGCTTGAGCCACATCTATGCTCCAGTGATAGTATCTATTGTGATGCGATTGAAATGGCCAATATTTCCAGACTGTTGTTATTTGGATCCTCATACAAATAAATTCTGCTTTTTTTTTTTTTTTTTTTTTTTTTAAGCTGCGGTCAGGTTTTGGAAAGAATATTTGCTGTCATTTGGCGAGAGATAACTTTGGGCATAAACTTAGCCTTTGGCAGACGCACTGACTTGTCCATGCAGAAGTCTATCCCCACAAAGTATTGCTTAAAAAGGAGCATGATCACGGAGCAGGATCCGTAATATTTCTTACACTGGGAAATCTTCACATCTTTCTCTGGCCAGACCAACTCAAGGATCAGGGTCTAGGGTTGCACAATTGAATAGCGCACTTGAGATGAGGAGAATACGAGCCTTCTTTATTCTAGTGAAGTAAGTGATCCTTCCTTTGGGTTTTCCAGCATGGTCCCCTGGTATGAATGGTCCTGAAATCCCCTTAGGAGCATGGAAGGACTTCCAAGGCCATTAGGTAACCAGGCAATGGTAGGCAGATAGCAGGTGAGATCAGGTGAGAGAGGCTAAAGATGGCCTAGAGTCTGCTCCTGTTGGGATTTCTGAAAGATGGAGGCAGGGCTAAGGGGCTAAAACACACATACACACACACACACACACACACACACACAGCTGATCTAAAATCAGCAATTTGGAATTTAGGCAGTGACTCAAACTCAGGCAGTGTCAACAGGGCCAACCAGGACACAAGGAATGCTCTGAAGGTCCTCTGGTTCTTTCCATCTTGATTGGCTCAGACATGTTTTTTTGGCCATTCCCTTGCGCACTACTGCTGGTCTTAAATGACTGGGATCAGCTCACGTAGACTTGGCTTTCCTAAGAAGAATGGAACTTTCTTGTTCCCATGGATTTTTTGACCTCTCTCCAAGAGAAATTCTCTACTTCTCTGAAAAGAACTTTAGACTTTGGATTCTTTGTTACTCGTGTCTGGGGTAGTCAAAGGAAACCCTTCCTCAGCTGCAGTCTCAACTTCCAGGTCCAGGCACCAACTACATAGACCAAGAGGATCCTAATGGACAATTGTGTCTTTTTTTGTTGGGCTAAATAAAGTTTCTGCTAATTCTTTAATGTTTCCTATAACTTGTTAGAACCAGAGTTAACAGTTAAAAACTCTTCTACCTAGTAGTTTCAAAACTTAGTTTCCATCATCATTTACTCTGCTCTGAAAAGGAATTTATTATAAATTGTTGTAATCTCTTGGAATATTTTCACTGGCAAATGAATTTGAGAGTTAATAGATTCTCATTCAAAATGGAACAACCACAATATCAATCAGTTTATGTCTAAAAACTAGGAAGCATTGTTTAGATATTGATAATAGAAACTGGTCCTAGCTACATCCACAGTCAGATGCAATTGTCCTGCTAATTAGAATGCAAGTCATTGAGTTTTCTTATTGTGTTCCTCATTTTGTATTCACATTTGTACCACTCATTTCTGCTCATATTTCAGTTTGTCCTGAAAAACATACCCAGCCTTAATTTCCACTGCTAAAACATGATATTAAATATTTTTCCTTTCAAAATATAATTTAATGTTCTTTATTTCATCCCCCAAATTCTCGTACATGGCAGGCACTGAATTCTATGTGATTAAATAATTGGAGTGGGAGATATGATGAAAAGATTGCTTGCAGAGAACTCTTCAAAATTCATATCAGAGTTTATAGTTGTACACACTGAACAATTATGGCTTTTCCATACAAGTCTGAAGTAGGAGGACTCTTCAAGGATTTCTTTTCCAGTGTGTAGATGATTCGAGTGACTTTTCTTCACTCCTCTTATTAGATTTATTTTATTTTTTCCTTTTTTCCTGAACCCTGACTTCGTAAGAAGGTAAAGGTAATCAAGGAGCAGGGTAATTAAGCCATTCATTTTTCTGTCACTGCAGAAAGTGTTGATAGAAAATAACAACACTAGAATGTATTATCTATTATTCCACTGCAGCAGCTGTCATTTTTTGAAGTCTTATGACAGTGTTTTTTTAATCTTATAGATGACTGTACCTCTTAAAGAAAACAGCAGAAACATTCAGGACTCAATTGCAATGGTTGGATTTATACACATGACATTATAATAGGGCGAAAGCCATGAACGAGTATCTATACTCAGATTTAGCTGCTTGAAGGGAAGACAAGGAAAGGGAAGTAATATGTTTGAGCACTTATTATACGCCAGAAACTCTAGCAGGTGCTTTTATTTATTCATTCACCAAATATTTTTTTTGGGCACCTGCTATGTTCTAGGCACAGTTCTAGGTATTGGGATGTATCAATGAATGAGCATACTATAATTTCCTGCGATTGTAGAGATTATATTCTAGAGGGAGAAAACAGACAATAAATATTAAAGTAAAATAAATATAAGATAAAGTATTATATGTTAGGTGACATATAATGCATAAAAACTAAAGGAATAGGGAAATAGAGGATTCCAGGTAGGGTGTGGGTTGAAATTTAAATAAGGTGGACAGGGTAGGCTTCATTGAGAGATGACATTTGAGCGAAGACTTGAATGAGGTGAGGGAATTAGCCGTGTGGATAACTGAAGAGAATTCCAGATCTAGGGAATGAATGGAGAATTTAAGGATTTTTGATCCTACAGCATGTCAGAGGAACAACAAAGAGGCCAGGTGAGGAAATGGAGAATTTTACAAAAATTAAATTGCTTTTCCAACTTTCATAGCCAATCTTCTTGGGTTCTCATTCAAATCTATCTGCCTCCAAAACCCACTTGCTTGTTGATTGTGGCCATAGCATTCCATAAACTGAAGGAAAATCACCTCCATTTTCATCTTTCTACAGACAATTCATTTCTCTTATAACTGTCAACCAGGTGAAGTTTGATGAGATAGTTGTCTAGCTGCAGTCTATACTCACACCTACAGATGCAAACATGCATTTTTTTTTTGCTTTATCAGAACATTCATAAATACAATGAGCCAGATTAGCAAACAGAGCTTGAGAGGTATCACCCGCAATCACGTTGCATGTGTAGCTTTACCTGTTTGGCTTATTTTTTTTTTTTCCCCCCTAGAACACTCATTAAATGGTAAATGGTAAGCATGACTTAAAAGTATCTCTAGGAAACCAAACAACTGGCTTGAGAGTCACTTTCACTGGTTGAAAGGCCTGCCCAGATGTTTTGGTGTCGTGGAGACCAGCCTAGAGGATCTGTTCTAAGGCCAATCCGATTGTGACCATGTCGGCCCAGGCTATTTATTTGAAGTGGCGTATATCATGACTGCTCCTAGTGGATTAGCATTTACTCTTTCCATAGAAACCAATTCCAGTGACTTTTACCTGAAACTAGCAACATCTCAGCTTGCTTGCTCAAAAGTGTTCAAAAGACACATATTATTCAGCACAATTAAAAATACACGGATGACCAGGTGCCCAAGGGGAATTGTTGTTATAAATTGGACAGCTTTATATCCCCATAGAAAACTCACCATCTGAATATCCTTGATCTCTTTTTAACCATCCCTCATACTGTTTTTTTTTTTTCCTTGCCTCTCAAAGACTCCAGAATACAATATCTCCTAAAGAACAGCCCTGGAATTAGGAATGTATTAAACTGGGGTTGTCAGCATCACCTTGCTATGAGACTAAAGCTGAAAAGCATCTAGTTATGATATGCATCTTACATAATAGGTGCAATGGAGTTTTTTTAATGAGATTCTTTTTATGCACAAAGTGAAATTTTTGGAGTTCCTTAGAAAATAAGTACTGCGTACTTTGAAATTGCATTATGTAATCTATGAAACAAAGATAAGACATATTGCATTTCCAAAGAATCTTCTCCCAGGGAATTTCAAATGTGTTAATGATATGAATTCATTAATCTTCTTATTCTCCTTTTAATAGTTAAGGGTCAGATATTATTTTCCTGATTTCATAGACAAGGACACAGCCCCAACCTCTGGCTGTTCAGTGAGAGAGATGTATCTAGAAATTAGAACTCCGTATCACACATACTGCTTTCCCTATGTTTAATCAGTTGTTTGTCTTCTCCATCTTCTAACACTGTAATTGCTTTTGTCTTTTGGAAAGCAAATAAATACACACACATACACAGATACACTTTTTTTCCTGACTACAAAATAAGGTTTTGCAGTGGAGGTTACTCTTGTGCTGAAACAGAATTGTTTTGCAAAAATAAATGGAGACCATTTTTACTCTCAGAATTACAAAAGAGAAAATGATAAATTGATAATTTCCAGTGATGGCTATAGTATAGGGAAATAGGTACTCTGATACATTGTTGATGGAAAAGTAAATTGACACAAATTTTTGGAAGGGTAACTGGAAGTTTCTATTAAAATAAATGTATTCATATGCTTTAGCTTTGGGGAATCTATCCTATGGAAAGAAAAGCTCGGCATGTAGGATACATGCACAAACATGTTAATTTTAGCATTATTTATGCTAGCCACAGGCAAACAAACAAACCAACCAAAAAAGCATAGGGAAAATGTGGCTTCTCATCAATGATTGCATAAATGAATAATTTCTAATTTATTCATTCTATGGAAAATTATGTAACCACTAAAAAATGATTTAGTAGTTCTGTAAGTATTTACTTGGAGGGATAGCCATGAAAATTAAATAAAAATTTCAAATTGAAGATAATAAGAAGCTGAGTAAAAGAGGAAGTGCCAGAGAGATTTGGGGTTTTATTTTGGCTAGCCTCTCTGGGGAAGTATGTATTACTTTTGAAATTTGAAATTAATATCTGACAAAAAACATTTAAGAGAGAAAGTAAAAAAAAAAAAAGAAAAAGAAAAGAAAGAAAAAAAGAAAGAAAGAAAGAGAGGACCAAAGCAGCCTGATGAAGTAGAAGGATTAGGGTTTGGGGATTAGCAAGATTGAGTTAATAACCCCAGTTTTGTTGTTTGTTACTGTTACTGTATAATGTTGGACACATCACTGGCTCCTCTGAGAATCAGTTTCCTCATGCAAAATGGAAATAATCCCTACTTCTATGTAAAGCACAGGCACACTGCCTGCAGGCAGAAGGCACAAAACAAATGCTATCTGCTATTTCCAGAGGAAGAAAGTTTTCCAGATGGGAGTAGAAAGGAGGAGATAAAAAGGGTGGGCAGGATGGAAACTAGATTTTCCTTGGGATCTCCAGGTCAATTCACAGAATTAGGAATTAGAGACTACAGTCTCGGGACAGAGCCTGCTGAGTGAGCCTCACTTACAGACTCAGTATATTTGAACGACTGCTCTCTCAGCAGCCTTAGGATCTCAGGCTGGACGCTGAGAGGAACTGATGGGTGCTACTTCCGAAGAGTTTGCTATTCATCAGCCATGAGAACCAAGTGGCAAACTGTTGATCTCTCTGGAAATCAAAACTCACGTTGAAAGATTTTTCAGTTTGTAACTTGGAAAGGAGGATCAGTTGTTGTGCTGCTTCTAGGGTTACAATGCAAATCAGAAAGCAGAGAAGAGAAAGAGTTTGAAGGGGAGAGAGAGAACATAAATTATTTAACTGGGCAGACATCTCTGGTAAGCAGCTACTGGGTAAATTACTGCTGAAAGGAATTTATTCTAGCCCTGCTGTGCTCTGTCTTAATGGCTTATGACTTTATTCTCAACAACTACCAACCTCACGATAAAACTCCAGACAGAGGTAAAACCAAAAGTTGCACATTAAAAAAATAAATAAATAAAAAAAAAAATAAATCCATGGTGACCTCAATGCAGAACTGTAAGGAACTAATCTAGAACAATTAGCCAGTCAGGGTCAGGATTACTAGAAGGTAAAATGCCAAAGATTGCTGCCAACCACCAGAAGCTAGGAGAGATAAGGAAGGATCCTTCCCTAAAGCCTTCAGAGTCAGCATGGCCCTGGCTACACTGTATCAAACTTCTAGCCTCCAGAATTGTAACAGAATACATTTCTGTTGTTATAAGCCACCCAGTTTGTGCTACTTTGTTAGGGTAGCCCTAAGAAATTAATACAGATTTTGATGGGACTCCAGCAGTCCAAAGAAAACCCTAGATATGATCTCTCCTTTCAGGGTGAAACTTCAGGACTTTGAATTGGAGAGGCTGGTTATTGGTTTAAGAAAAGCATCAAGATTTCTCTATCTTTTTACAGAGAGGGAATGCATATCATTATTTTAAAACCCACTACACAGAGGAGGTGGGAGAACAGATACTATCATATATTTATATCCCTGTCTTACTGGTGCTAGTTTGTGGCAGGGATTTTTTTTTCAATGCATTAACTTACATATTTATATATTTAAATATTGGAGACCACAAGATAAACTTTCAGCAAGAATCTGTCAATTCTCCCTAATTAAGTCTGGTGTCCTATACAGTTCTGTCAGCCTCCTTCCAGGTAAGCTATGGAGGTCTGTGGTCCCGTGCAGTTCTATGATAAATGCATCTGGCTCATTAAAATGTTCCTATCATTATTTGCAGATAGCTTTTAGTCTTTCTTTCAGCACATACTCAAAGTACTTTTTGTAAATAGTCTTTATGGAGATTTTGCTTTCCTTTAACATATTATGCAAAATGCTGCATCTTTTTCTACTTGCTTATCTCAATGATGACATTTTAATCTTTTCTTGAACTTGAAACTCACAGTAGCATATACTGTGTTTTCTTTGCCTGCTGTGTTCTATCTCCCTACTTGCATTTGGATTTTGCCCCTTGGCAGACAGAATGTGTCATGCACTGCCATGGCACTTCCTGGGTAAGCCACTAAACACCCTTTAGCACTCTCAGCTCAATTCATGTCTACTATACCTATAGCAAAAGACAAACTGGCTTTAGTTAATCCATCTTCCACTATAACAAATCAACAGAATAACTGTTTATTCTCATCAAATTGTCAGATATTTTTGACTGACCTTTATATTTTACATAAAGGCTGTCACTTCTGCATAATTTGTCCATATGATTAATGCTTCGAATTCCTTTAATTTCCCCTAAAATAATGTTCCAGTGAAGATGTGCACTTTTATTTATTCTAATAATACCTGCAGACGTAAGCCTATTATGTTAGCCACAGATAGGGCAGTGAAACATCATAAAATCCCGATATCAACAGGGTTATCAGTCACTCTAATTCATAGGGAAAATATTAATACCTTAGTATTTACATCCTAAACTTGGAAAAAATTTCCAATAGCCAAGTTTCATTTTCCTACTAACTGTATAGAATTTTGTTAGCATGGCCTTTTGCCAAGAAAAATGGAACCATTATTACAAAGTATTTGTAGTAAAAGAGATTTGATGTTTGAGAGGAACAACATTGACGCTTTTAAAAAGCAAAGCTGGCCGGGCGCGGTGGCTCACGCCTGTAATCCTAGCACTCTGGGAGGCCGAGGTGGGCGGATCGTTTGAGCTCAGGAGTTCGAGACCAGCCTGAGCAAGAGCGAGACCCCATCTCTACTAAAAATAGAAAGAAATTATATGGACAGCTAAAAACATATATAGAAAAAATTAGCTGGGCATGGTGGCGCATGCCTGTAGTCCCAGCTACTTGGGAGGCTGAGACAGGAGGATTGCTTGAGCTCAGGAGTTTGAGGTTGCTGTGAGCTAGGCTGATGCCACGGCACTCACTCTAGCCTGGGCAACAGAGTGAGACTCTGTCTCAAAAAAAAAAAAAAAAAAAAAAAAAAGCAAAGCTATACAATGAAAGTGAGTTGTTTAAAATCTGTTTTGTGTAGAATTTATCATGTAACCATAATACCTAAATGTTTAAAGTAATTTTGCACAGGATGGTGGCCAAGGATCAGAATTAATTAGGAAAGACTTCCTTAAACACAACTGAACATGGACTTGAAGGAAGTGAAAAAGTAAACTGGCAGGAGGAAAGAAGACTAAGATGAAAGGGGACCAGAATTATCAGCTTAGCTCTGACACATTAATAATGCTGCCCGTGGCTAACTCAGGTAACCTATCTGGGCCCCAGCTTCCCCACTGACAGAAGGAATTGGCTGGAGTTCAACAGTTTAGAACTTTTAATATTCTGTAGAGAAGTATAAAAAGAGAAAAGTGGCAAAAATGATTTCAATGGAGAAGTTATTTATTATCCATTCCAAAGTCTTTTGTGGAAAATAGAAAGATGCACATTTTTGTTGGTAAGGCTTGAATATTTTATTGAATAGTGTCATTGCTGTTTTATTGTGTCAACTTAGCTAAGCTATAACCACTTTTTCCACAATTTTCCTCCCTCTCTGGTTCTGAGCAAGGGTTGGCCATAAGATGAATTAACGGGAGGCTTGGAAGGAGGAAGGCAGAAGTGAAGCAGTGGCCACAGTGACCTGAAGGTCTGTGTCGGGTGCCAGGCACGCTGCTGATCAGCTGACGGCTGTGTCGGGACGGACAGCCCTGCTGGGTGACCTTCTGCAGCATCTCTGAGTCCTGAGCCACTATGTGGAAGGGAGAAAGGCTGACAAATTTTGCAAATAAAAATATAGAATGCCCAAGTAAATTTGAATTTAAGAGAAACAACAAATAATTTTTTAATGTGAGTGTGTCCATACAATATTTGGGACATACTTATACTAAAAAATTATTTGTTGTTTATCTTAAATTCAGATTTGACAGGGTGTACTTATGTTGTCTGGCAAGCCCCAAAGGTACAGACTTCTGTAGATCCATTGCATTGTTGAAATTGAAGGCAGCAAGAGTTAGATGCAGTTCCAGTTACATTTTACAGGTCCTGTTGGTCCTCACATCTAGCTTTGCTTCATGCCAGCCCTGCTAATCTACAGTGACTTTCAGAAGCAGGGACAACTGTCTTCCACACACTTCTTCACCAGTTCCCCAAAGATCTTAATTTATGGATCTCTTTTTCCCTGGCACATGTATTAGTTTTCACGTCTGCTATAACAAACTAGGTGACTTAGAACAACAGGAATTTATTTTCTCATAGTTCTAAAGTCTAGAAGTCCAAAAATCAAGGCATCAGCAGGACCAGGCTCCATCAGAGGGCTCTGGGGGACAATCCTTCCCTGCTGTTCCAGCTTCTGGTGGCTCCAGGCATTCCTTGGCTTGTAGTTCTATTACCCCAATCTCTGTCTGCGTCTTCACAGGGCTATCTCCTCTATCTCTCTATCTTCTCTCTGTCTCTTATGAGGACACTGGTCATTATATTTATGGCTCAACCAGGTAATCCAGGATTATCTCATCTCAAGATAATTATAGCTGCAAAAATCCTTTTTCCAAATAAAATCACATTCACAGGTTCCAGGGGTTAGGACATGAACATACCTTTTGGGGGTCACCATTCAACCCATGACAGCATCTAACATAAGTTTAGTCCTCAATAAACATGTGTTAATTTCATGCTTGAAATTATACTTTCTCTCTCTTCGCTGAGAACTTTCCACCTTAGTGGGAGGAGCTCCAAGCTGGAAACTCGGTTTCTATACAAATTTGCAAGTTAAGATTATCATTCTTTTTTTGAAACAGAGTCTCACTCTGTTGCCCTTAGTAGAGTGCCATGGCATCAGCCTAGCTCGCAGCAACCTCAAACTCCTGGGCTCAAGCGATCCTCCTGCCTCAGCCTTCCACTAGCTGGGACTACAGGTGCATGCCACAACACCCAGCTAATTTTTCTATTTTTAGTAGAGATGGGGTCTTGCCCTTGCTCAGACTGGTCTCAAGCTCCTGACCTCAAGTGATCCGCCTGCTTCAGCCTCCCAGAGTGCTATGATTAGAGGAGTGAGCCACCATGCCTGGCCAAGATTATTATTTTTGAATTTCTATTTTCTCACCTAAAAAGGGGGGGAAGATTTACATTTCCATTTAGCTTTACCAAAAAAACAAAGGCTATAACATAATGAGGGTAGTACTAGATCATCATTCTAACTTTTTATAGCCTTCTCATATTTAATCTCAGTGACAAAACAATGGAGCATTTCATATCTGCAGCTGTATTTTTTTCCCCCTTTCCTTGGCCATATAGCTCATGTGAGCTGAGAGTGTCTTTGGAGGAATAAGTGGATCACCACAGCCAACACAATGAGGAAGAGCAGGAGGGCCAAAGTGTGAAGGAAGTTAGGTTGTTTCCAAGAACAGCTAAAACTTAAAATCTCTTCCATTTTCAGTAATGATCTGTTAGGTAGATGAGGAGGAGGAATCCCAATAATAGGTTGTTCTCTCTCTCTGTCTGTCTCTCTCTCTCTCTCTCTCTATATATATATATATTCATCTTCTTTTTCTTTTTTCTGTTTTCCATGGTTGGAAGAAATGCCCTGGGATACTATAACTCCAAAATTTGTAATTTTGATATACATGAAATTTTAACACTGCTCTTTGTTTTTCTCTGTATATCTGCTGAGCATGACAGTATAATGAATCTTTTAAAGAGCATTCAATAGAAGCGGTTCTTGTGTAACAAACAAACTTCAGGATAGGGGATCTTGATTTCTAGATTGGCTCTGCCACATTTTCACATGGAATGTTAAGTAGGCCATCTAAATCATTTGAGCTTCAATTTCCTCATCTATTGATGGGTAGTAATCTGATGTGAGAGGGAAGAAGATACCATATGTAGAAGAGAAAGACATTAAATTCAAAGTAGGTGTCCACTGTGTGATGGCTGAAATCTCCATCCTGTAGGTCACATATAAACATATTTTCCTGTGTACAATTGCAGCCAAAGATACGTGGGTTTCAGAGTAAGAAGCTCTTAGTCACTGATATAGTCCCAGCTTTAGATAGAAATGTTAAGTGCTACCTTTGGCAGGGATTTATCGGAAATTATTTGCAAATTTTGTTGTGGAATAAGAGTCTGCTCCTGTGGCTTTATAGTGAAGTCTCTCGCTTCTGCTCTCCCTAGAGATACAAGAATTTGAGTCATTTTTTTCCTTCTCTAAGCCCCTAAATGTACAAGTACATTCTAATGAGTTCACTATATTAAAACCTTGGTATTTTAACTAGAAAATTCTCTTTCTATCTTCCCCTAATCTCAAAGGCATTGATGGACTGGATTACTGGAAAGTACTGATCCTTCTCTGGTAGTAAACACGATCACACCATCTGAGGAGGCTTGCCCACATTGAAACCCTCAGGTTTCTGAGCTCTGGTTTCCCTGGAGTTCTCATGCAGGTACTCTAAAAACGCAGCCCTCCCTCCTCTTTGGTGACTCTGCTGGGAGTCTTCGCATTGCCTCCTGCATTGACTGACTCTCCAGATGTTTCATTCCACCCATGTGTTCCTATCTCCCTGTCCTAATGCATCGTCAGTCCATCAGACATGACGATGACTGCTCATGGAGGCTGGCAAGGGAAGAGGTTCAGGTCATCATCCATGTGCTAGGAACTATTATACATCAGGTATCCACACCTCATTGTGACTTGATGAATGTAGATAGTCATCAGCTTCCTGGGAATATGGCTTTATATTAAATATATCCATAAGAATGGCTAGAAAATATAATTTTGAGTTTTATGCATGAATTGTGGTTGAAAAAATTTGTATGTCTTTTCACTTCACATCCTATCATGGGAAGCTGCTGACTCCCACAGGTGGGCTAACGCACACTGGCTAACATTGTGCCTCTCTACAAGTGGACGGAGCCTCAAACTCCTCAAACCTCCCTGCCTCTGAATTCACCCACAGCTCCTCACTGCTGTCTCTTGCCCTGATAGGTGAAAGAGAGAGACCTAATCTCACTTCCTGAGACACTGGGGAAGGGACTGGTGAGGGATAGATGTGAAGAAAGGAATGGTAAATACAGGTGTAATGTTGCCTGTTGAAGCCAGCTCACAATTAGATGATGTCCTTCCTCAGACAGAAGCCCTCAGTTTCGGATTCCTACATGCTGAATTGGTCCATCTAATTCTATTGCTTCTTAATTTCTTTTCTAAACCTCACTGACGACCCCAGTTTCACCACGGCTTCAATCCATCAGAGCACAATAATGGGTGCTAATGGATGAGGGCATGGGGGATGACAAGAAGAAGGAGAAGGAAAAAATACCCTCTGATTGACAAAGCACTTTTCAAGGGCTTTAGCACATTCTGCATAGATCTCCTCATTTATCTTTACCGCATCCCTGGTGACAGGAGGGGAATTGTAATTATATAATTCTACTTTATAGGAGATGCAATGGCGATGCAGAAGCTGAGACTTGTCCCAAAACAGTAAATTTCAGGAATAGAATCTACATATTCTGTTTATTGTTGGTCCACACCAAGGAATCTTTCTAATGGAGACTGGAGACAGCAAGTACTAAGATAGGCAGACCTCAGAGATATTGCTGGTTTGGTTCCAGACCACCACAATAAAGAAAATATTGTGATAAGTCACAATTTTTTTGGTTTCCCAGTACATATAAAAGTTATGTTTACACTATGCTATAGTCCATTAAGTGTTTTTTAAGATTTCTTTAAGAAAACAATGTACATACCTTAATTTAAAAATATGTTATTACTAAAGATTGCTAAAATACATTTTTACTAAAAATTGCTAATGATCATCTCAGCCTTTAGCGAGTCATAAATTTTTTGCTGGTGGAGGGTCTTGCCTTGATGTTGATAGCTATTGACTGGTCAGGGTGGTGGTTGCTGAAGGTTGAGTGGCTGTGGCAATTTCTTAAAATGAGAAAACAATGAAGTTTGCCACACTGATTGGCTCTTCCTTTCATGAAAGATTTCTCTGCAGCATGGGATGCTGTTTGATAGCATTCTACCAACAGTAGAATGTCTTTCAAAATTGGACTCAGTTCTCTCAAACCCTGCCACTGCTTTGTCAACTAAGTTTAGGTAATATTCTAAATCCTTTGTTGTCATTTCAACAATGTTGACAGTATCTTCACCAGGAGTAGATTCCATCTCAAGAAACCACTCCTTGCTCATCCATAAGATGCAACTCCTCATCTGTTAAAGTTTCATTATGAGATTGCAGCAATTCAGTCACACCTTCAGGCCCCACTTCTAATTCTTTTCTCTTGCTATTTCTACTACATCTGCAGTAACTTCCTCCACTAAAGTTTTGAACACCACAAAGTCATCCATGAAGGCTGAAATCAGCTTTTTACAAGCTCCTATAAATGAGGATATTTTGAATCACGAATGTTCTTAATGGCAAATCTCTTCCAAAATGTTTTCAATTTCCTTTTCCCAGAACCATCAGAAGAATCACTATTAAGGGCAGCTATGGCTCTATGAAATGTATTTCTTAATAAGACTTCAAAGTCAAAATTACTCTTTGATCCATAAATTGCAGAATGGATGTTGTGTTAGCAGGCATGGAAACAATATTAATAGCCTTGCATATCTCCATCAGAGCTCTTGGATGACTAGGTGCATTGTCATTGAGCAGTAATATTTTGAAAGCAATCTTTTTTTTCTGAGAAGTGAGTCTCAACAGCAGGCTAAAAATACTCAGTAAATCATGGTATAAACAGATGTGCTGTCATCCAGGCTTTGTTGTTCCATTTCTAGAGCACAGAATAGGCTAAGTAGACTTAGCATTAAGGGCCCTAGGATTTTTGGAATGGTAAATGAACATTGGCTTCAACTTAAAGTCACTAGCTCCATTAGTCTCTAACAAGAGAGTCAGCCTTTCCTTTGAAGCTTTGAAGTTAGGCATTGACTTCTCATCTCTGGCTAGGAAGGTTATAGATAGCATCTTCTTTCAATAGAAAGTTGTTTTGTCTACATTGAAAATCTATTCTTTAATGTAGTTCCTTCATTAGTTGTCTTAGATCTGGATAACTTGCTACAGCTTCTACGTCAGCACTTGTTGCTTTATCTTACACTTTTATGTCATGGAGATGGCTTCTTTCCTTAAACCTCATGAACCAACCTCTGCTACCTTCAAACTTT
The DNA here is from genome assembly GCF_041146395.1 of Eulemur rufifrons. Classification (NCBI taxonomy): domain Eukaryota; kingdom Metazoa; phylum Chordata; class Mammalia; order Primates; family Lemuridae; genus Eulemur; species Eulemur rufifrons. The sequence continues at coordinate 37,028,263 of NC_090999.1, read as the reverse complement.
TTTTCTACAGCTTCTTCACCTCTCTCAGCCTTCACAGTATTAAGAAGAGTTGAGACCTTGATCTGGATTAGGTTTTTACTTAAAGGAAATTCGTGGCCGCTGTGGTCTTCTATCCAGGCAACTAAAACTTTCTGCATATCAGCAATAAGGCTGTTTTGCTTTCTTATCAGTCATGTGTTCACTGGAGTAGCACTTTTAATTTCTTCCAAGAACTTTTCCTTTGCATTTACAACTTGGCTAACTCTTTGGCACAAGAGGCCTAGCTTTTGACCAATCTTGGCTTCTGACATGCCTTGTTCATTAAACTTAATCATTTTTGGTTTTTGATTTAAAGTGAGAGATGTGTGACTCTTCCTTTCACTTGAACATTGAGAGGCTGCTGTAGGATTATAAATTGACCTAATTTCAATGTGTCAGGGAATAGGGAGTCCCAAGGAGAGAGAGAGATAGGAGGATGGCTGGTCAGTAGAGCAGTCAGACCACACACAATATTTATTAAGTTCACCGTCTTATATGGGTGCAGTTTGTGATGCCCAAAAACAATTATAATAGTAACATCCAAGATCACGGATCACAGATCACCATAACAAATATAATAGTAATTAAAACATTTGAAATAGTGAGAGAATTACCAAAATGTAACACAGAGACACAAAGTGATCACATGCTGTTGGAAAAATGGCACCAATAGACTTAATAGACACAGGGTTGCCACAAACCTTCGATTTGTAAAAAATATAGTATCTGCAAAGTTCAATAAAGCAAAGCATGATAAAAATGAAGTATATTTGTATGTAAGGAACAAGAAAATTGAGCTAAGCTTGATTCCACCTTACCTCATCGTCCAGTCTTGAGTCACTCCCCATGTCCTTCCTCCCATGACAAAACATTTTACAGTGATGATAAAGAACAAAATTATGCTGGGCTGAACAGGACCATGTGGCCATAAGCACATTGGAATAACTCAATCAGGTGAAGGAGGGAAAAGCACATTACAGAGGGTATCATAGCTAACAAATAAATTGCAAATGTGTTTAATGTTGAGTTGACTTGATGATTTTCAAACAACAACACTGAACATGAGCTGTTCAATGTATTGAAGTTATTGAAACACAGGAAAAAATTTTCATAAAATTTATGAAATATTGTTGTCTTTCCCTAATTTGTTTTAGTCACACCAATCTCTTTGGCTCAACAAACTTCTGAATTCAGGCATCCCTATTGTCTCAAGAGTGGGATTTAGAATAAAATGTGGTGTAAGTATAAAAACATTCCTGATAACTGAAGCTTATCCCTTTAAGCATCCAAACTGTTATTGTTTGTACTATCTTGGGGTGAAATTTTTTCCAAAAAGTAGCAATAGAAAGAGGACACAAAGCAGAATCTCATGTTTTGTTGATAAATTCTACCATAGTTATAAACATTTGTGACTCTTATGTACTGGCAGACAGCAATATCTTGATGGGTATTGGAGTGTGTAGAGCCCCTTATTCTGAAATATGCCAGCCTAGAGTGACTTAAAGTTATTAGATATGCTTTTTAATTTCTCCTACTCCTCCTTTACTATCATGTCATGCTATGTCTTTCTTGCTACTGTCAGTACCTGCATCTGATGACCCCCCCAATCTCATGGGAGAACCTGAAAAAAGTTGTAAACACTCTTTCCATATTCACATTTGCATATATTTTGGTGGCAGGGCTTGTGAAATCCACCCCTAGAAAGTTGAAATCCACAGACATGATCCAGAAACATGGGAATTTTCCTAAGTTCTTTGTGGATGTTTTCCAACCAAAGAAGTGCTCTGACTTGCCTACATTCCTCTGAGCTCAAAATATTCCATATCTCTAGTGATCAGTTTGAACATTCTAATTCAGTTGCTGCTAATGGGAAGTAAACACTAAATATTTGCTAAATAAATTTCATCTACAATATTACTGGGGATTAGAAAAAACTTTTGAGATGTATGAACACAGTAAAAGAACTGGGAATGTCTGAACCTATACAGTTGACTGAATCATAAATAGCTACATATTTTACAAATAATATGTAGTGTAATTCTTGAATTGACATTCTATTTTATTTGAGGCTCAAGGCATTTGTGGTTTGCTCTAGAATCCCTTCTTTATTCCTTATCCAGATTTGCCTTTGTCTGCTGAGCCATGCCCTTCTATTTTTGGAAAGGCCATTTCCTTCGACCAGGCCCACATTGGTCTTACCAGGGGCTCTGAACTTACAATTGCTCAAAGGTAAGAGTTAAGCTTGTAGCCTTTGTTACCTGCATTTCTAAGATCTAGAAAATGCACAGATTTCTCACATGCTAAAATTTAAGGCCTGCCACCTTTCAATGTACTTTCTTCCAACTGTAAACTGACAGTATTCTGGGAATGATGTCATTCAAATTGTGTGGCCCTAGATACTCTCTGTTTCCATGAACACTCTAAGAGCTCTTGGTTTTTCATGGGAGAACAATTTTCTAGCTGAACTCAACATAAAAGTCTTCTTTTTGATGGGAAGAAGTTATATTTTACATTTTTTCTCTGACTGTGTCCATTTTATGCCCACTTTTGTGAAGACTATTGTATCAGTCAGTATAAGATACTTATAAGATAAGTAAGTAACATCTCCCAACCCTCAAAAACAATGAAGGTGTATTTCTCAATCATTCCGTATGTCCAAAACTTAGGAGCAGAGATAGTCCATTCATGGTAGTCATTCTGGTCTCAAGACTTATGGAAGCACCATCTTAACATGTTTTTTCATGATACATGCATAGAACTCTGACACTTCACTGGCTAAAGCAAGTCACATGATTGCATCCAAATTAAAAAGGTTGGGTATTGCAATTCCTCCACATTCTAGGAAGTAAGAGGACTAAAAGTTTTGTGAACAGTCTTAAAGACCAACACACCTTTATATATGGATTTTCTAATTCTCATTTCATTTACTCATAGATTTTTAATATTTTGGACTATTTTCTAGATAAGAGAGGTTGCTGGATAACTGATTTTTAGAAACCTAAGTGTGTGCTTGTTCAAGAATGTACCAGAGATGTAGGATCTTTGTTAGAAGGTGTCCTTTCGAACTCTATCAACTGGACATTACAACTGTTTAGGCTCTACCTTATCCACTTGACAGTTTGTCACCTCCTGTGAATGAACTTCTCCGTTTAACTTTTTCCACATAAAAAAAGAAATTAGCAGTGTTTCCTTTTCTTTCCCCACTCTGCGTAAGCACTTAGTCACAAAACACACACTCATGTCACAAAACCTGACATGATGGGGAAATTACATCCCTAGTTTAATGAAGGTTGGAACTCACACATGTATAAGCCTGTGGAAAGGGATTAAAATGGAAGGTGAATCCTAACATGGTATCAAAACCCAAAAGGGCCATACCAGAAAACAGGGAAGTGTGGATTTAAAGATTCAACCCAGCAGAGATGAACTCAGGAAAAATTCTCTGCCTTTTATTCTTTTATTTCCATCTTTTCTTCTTTTGTTCTTGAACATTTTAAATAAAGTTTTAAAAGTCCTTGTTTGCTAATTCCAATAGTTAGATCATCTGTCTGCTTTTATTGTCTTTTTCTTCTTCTTTATTAATAGACTCATCGTTTTGCTTCCAGGCATATCTGGTAATTTTACTTTTCATGCTGCATATTGTGTTTAAATAAATAATGGAGGTTCTAGATAATGTTACATCCCACCAGAGAAGACCCACCTTTTCTTCTGACAGGTGTTTAAAGTGAGGGGATCATCGCCCTCAGTCCAATCAGGAACTGAGGCAGAACCTGGCTGGGTTGCAATTTCAGTGAAACTCAGCTCACTTCTAATCCACCCATGTTCTTAGGGTATGACCCTCTGAAGCTTTTGAGTGACAGTCTGGGGGGTCTTTGTCTCCTCAGCCCTGAAAGACTACAGAAGCTTCTTTCATTCCCTTCAGGAATTTTTGCTTGGCTCCCACCCCATGTGGTTTCAGCATTTGTCAAATGTCTTGAGGAGAAGTTTGACCGTACATTTCCTAAGCACTACCAACCTTGGAAGTTTCACTCTGGCTTTTGGAAATTTCTCTCCTGGTCCTCAGAATTCAGCAAATGTCCTATGGAGCAATGTAGGAGTCTCTTTGAGTTTCCATTTTTTCACTCCAGCCCTAGTACTAAAAGCTTTCCTAGTTTTTGTTTCTCCAGCAGAAGTCCTCTGACTGGACCATATCCAGTCATTAGCCTGAGCCCAAAATAGGCTAAATCTTCTGGGATGCAAACACTTTTGATCATCAGCTCACCTTGAAATGGTTCTCCTCTCTCTGGAATTTTAGTTCATCTAGTCTTTGCTGCTTCCACAGCATACTATTACTTTCAAAATATTATATTTGTAATATATCCAGCTTTCTGGCTGTTGCAGCAGGAGCATCGGCTGCCTATATTGCAAGCGTATTAACCAAGTAGCAAAATTGAATCTAAGTATATTGTAAAATGTTATAAAGCAAAAGTAGACATGGTCCTTTCCCTGAAAGCCTTAGTATCAGGAATGACACTTACTAATGTCCAGCTACTAGTTCTTGCTCCCTAAAAATTTTAAAAAATGAATTGTGTCTGTGTCCCGTGTTGACAAATTTATCTCAAATATTGTTTAATTATGCTCAATAGAAGTCCTTAATTGCTAAAATGATTTTTAAAGTCCTGGAAACAGAATAAATAAGTACAATATACTTAATTAGAGTAAATAAAAATAAGATACCTAATTGTCTTAGTAAGTATACTTTGACAAACAAAACCTATACAGAAGAAAAAAAATGTAGCCTTCAGTTGAAGTTATTGAATTAAGAAATACTCTCACCCAGGCAGAATTGAATACTATTTTAGGAACTGATGAAGTTATGTATGTATGCATGTATGTATTTATGTATGTGACATGCCAGGCATTGCTGCTGCTGCTGCTGCTTCTTTCTTCTTCTTTCTCTTCCTTCTTCCTTCTTCCTTTTTCTTTCTTCTTTCTCCTTCTTCTTCTTCTCTTCATCTCAGAGTATTACAGGGGTACAAATGCTTTGGTTACATAAATTGCCTTTGCACCACCTGACAAGCATGCCCATCCCCCAAGCAGCATGCACTACATCCATTAGGGGTGGATTTAACCATCCCTCAAACCCCCAGCACCTGCCCAACACCCTATGAATGTTACTTCCCGTATGTGCACATTAATGTTGATTAATTAGTACCAATTTAATGGTGAGTACATGTGGTGTTTGTTTTTCCATTCTTGTGATACTTCACTTAGAAGAATGGGCTCCAGCTCCATCCAGGATAATACAATAGGTAGTTCATGAATTATTTTATGACTGAGTAGTACTCCATGGTATACATATTCCACATTTTATTAATCCACTTAAATATTGATGGGCACTTGGGTTGTTCTCACATCTTTGTAATTGTGAATTGTGCTGCTATAAACATTTGAGTGCAAATGTCTTTTTTATAGAATGTCTTTTTTTTCCTTGGGTAGATACCCAGTAGTGGGATTGCTGGATCAAATGGTAGTTCTACTTTTAGTACTTTGAGATATCTCTATATTACTTTCCACAGAGGTTGTACTAGTTTGCAGTCCCAAGAGCAGTATATGAGTGTTTCTATCTCTCCACATTCACGCCAACATTTGTTGTTTTGGGAATTTTTGATAAATGCTATTCTCACTGGAGTTAAGTGACTTCTCATTGTGGTTTTGATTTGCTTTTCCCTAATGATTATATCACCCTGATACCAAAGCCAGGAGAGGCCTCAACAAAAAATGAAAACCACAGACCAATATCCTTCATGAATATAGATGAAAAAATTCTCAATAAAATCCTAGAAAATTGAATTCAGCTGCTCCTCAAAAAAATAATTCATCATGACCAAGTGGGCTTCATCCCAATGATTCAGGGATGGTTCAACATATTCAAATCTATAAATGTAATTTACCACATAAACAGAAGTAAAAACAAAGACCATATGATCCTCTCAATAGACACAGAAAAAGCATTTGACAAAATTCAGCACCCGTTCATGATAAGAACACATAATAAAATAGGCATAGATGGTACTTACCTCAAAATGATAAAAGCCATATATGACAAACCCACAGCCAACATCATACTGAATGGGGAAAAATTGAAAGCATTCATGCTTAGAACGGGAAGCAGACAAGGTTGCCCTCTATCACCACTTCTATTCAACATAGTGCTCGAAGTCCTAACCAGAGCAATTAGACAAGTGAAGGAAATCAGGGGATCCAAATGGGGACAGAAGAGGTCAAAATATTGCTCTTTGCTGACGATATGATCTTATATCTAGAAAATCCCAAAGATTCTGCCAAGAGACTACTAGAATTGATAAACAAGTTTAGTAAAGTCTCAGGTTACAAAATCAATGTATACAAATTGGTAGCATTCATATATGTCAACAACAGTCAAACTGAGAACAAAATCAAAGACTTAATACCTTTCACAACAGCAACAAAGAAAATAAAATACCTAGGAATATATTTAACTAGGGAGGTAAAAGACCTCTACAGGGAGAACTACAAAACACTGAAGAAGGAAATAACAGAGGATATAAACAGATGGAAAACCATACTATGCTCATGGATTGGCAGAATCAACATTTTAAAATGTCTATACTACCCAAAGTGATCTACAGATTCAATGCAATCCCTATTAAAATACCAATATCACTTTTCGCAGCTCTAGAAAAAATGATTCTATGCTTCGTATGGAACAAGAGAAGACCCCTTATAGCTAAAGCAACCTTAAGCAAAAAGAATGAATTGGGAGGCAACAATTTACCAGACTTCAAGCTATACTACAAGGCTATAGTAACCAAGACAGCATGGTACTGACAAAAGAACAGAGACATAGACTGATGGAATAGGACTGAGAACTCAGATATAAAACCATCCTCATATAGCCATCTGATCTTTGACAAAGCAAACAAAAACATACAAAATGGAATAGAATCCCTGTTCAATAAATGGTGCTGGGAAAATTGTGTTGCCATATGTGGAAGACTGAAACAGGATCCGCACTTCTCACCACTCACAAAAATCATCTCACTGTGGATAACAGACTTAAACCTCAGGCATGAAACCATAAGAATTCTGGAAGAAAATGTTGGAAAAACTTACAGACATTGGCCTAGGCAAAGAATTTATGAAGAAGATCCCAAAAGCAATGACAGCATAAATAAAAATAAATAAATGGGACCTAATCAAATTTAAAAGCTTCTGCACAGGCAAAGAAACTATCACTAGAATGAACAGACAACCTACAAAATGGGAGAAAATATTTGCATGCTATATATCTAATAAATAGTTGATAACTAGAATCTATATAGAACTTGGTAAAATCAGCAAGAAAAAAACAAACAACCCCATTAAAAAGTGGGCAAACGACATGAACAGAAACTTTTCAAAAGAAGATAGACTAATGGCCAAGAAATGTAGGACTGATGAAGTTTAATGAACTTTTAGAGTAACAAAGAGAGCAGCTTAGCTGTCCTTTTATCCAGAAGTATCTTACCTGAAAAGCAATTGTGGAACATTCCAGGAAGACAGTAGAGGCAAAACTGGGAGTGCAGTGACTAGGTCCAGGAGACACTGAGTATGTTCCTCCAGGGCAAATTGGAGGGAACGGAAAAGAAAGTAGTAGCTTTAAAAATAAAAGTTTTATATTCTTAATAGGATGCAGGCCAAGAATTGGTGGTGAGACGAAAGTGATTGGGCTGCTCCCTAGAGAAATATGAGCATATCTGGGAGAGAGAGCTAGGCAGCATGAGTGTTTTGATAAGCATTTCCAATATCGTAATAGCTTGGATTTGCTTTTAAACTTGGTTGTTAATATATTTTGAAATATCAAATATCACTAAATAAATGAAATTTTATGCATATTGAAATGTATTTTATGGAAGGTAAGACCTACTGTTTTAGTTAATATGGAGATTAATATTATGATCTTCATTTTGCAGATGAACAATAGGTAAAATACGATAATTATAAAGGCTCCCATAAAAAGTGAGCCATGGTTTTGCTAGTTTATTTCAATTTTTATTTGAGTATTTTTATCTTCTTAATATGATATCACACTTTTAATCCACCATGCAAAAATTTTAATTATTTGTTGTTTGGTTAATACCAAACACCTGTTTTATTATATCTGTTTAATGATTCCAACTTAGAGGGCTAATGTATTCAGTAAAAACAACAGCAATAGCCAAAAAGTGATGAGTAATTCTTCCCTCACTGGAGTTTAATGAAAGTAAAATTAGTCAATTAAATCTAAAAATTTTCTTCTTTTAACAGACACTTTGCAATGTTCAAATTTATGGTAACAGATGACTCTATTAAGAAGCCAAAGAAAATATCTATTGTGAAAACAATAACCAAGGTAAATTCCTGGTGAAAAAATGATGATTCACTAATTATACCCAGAAGAAAAAGTGAAATGAATTAACTGCTCTGATCATGTAACTGTGAAAAACATTTGCTTCTTGAGCATTCTCCCCTATGAATATAACAAAAAGCTTTATAAAAAAAGATTCATTGACTAATTACATCATGTATGAAATATATTCTCATCTCTCCCCGTGGGATAATGCCCACACAGTCAGAATTGCAAAACGTGATAAAGCAAGGTAGATATGTGATTAAGAATCAAGAGCTTCATGATTTATTCTCAACATAATAATTGAGAATAGAAGTTCTGATCATTTGTTTAATAAATGAGTAAGGCTTATTACCCAAAATACATCACTTTCTAGGACAATACACTCTGAAGTGGAGTGCGTGTGTGACCACGTGGGACTGCATTTGGCAGAAAAAAAGGACAGCAGTCCAGGTGATTATGACATATCCCTAACAGCAACCCCCAGTTGAGAACCACTGCTCCAGGATATTTTTGTTATCATATTTGATATTTAAGTTATTTTTTTCAATTTTGCTAGTCTATTATTTCCAACCTCAATTCCTAGCTAAATCTGTATTTATTACATGCTATAGATTCTCAAGAGATTTTCAAAATACTTTACTTTTTCCATAAGCAGTGGTCCTTCTCTTCCACTTTGTTGAATGATCCAGAACTAATAATGAGATAAATAGATTACCTGTGCTGGTGGGTGAGTGTGGAAGGTGTAAGCTTAGTGAATGATTTGTAGTTGTGTAATAGAAGACTTTTGGCCATTTCTGGTTCACTGCCTAATCTTCAGGGCCTTGGGCAATACTGGGCATATAAAAATCACTCAATAAATATTTATTGGATAAATGAATAATCCTTCAAATTCTAAGACAAGGAGACATTACCCTCTGAAATAGAATCCATAGAATCAACATAAACTAACTATATTCTCTATTTCAGGGTCTTTTCTTTGGCTGTATGTTTTCCATGACAATTATAAATTATAAATACAGTTGTTGACATAAATTTGGCAGAGCTTACCAATATGCCTAGGGAAATCTCCCCAAGTTGCATCTGGGAGACCCATTCTGAAATACAACCAATATAGGATGAAAACAATCTGGTTAGTTGTTTTATATAAATCCAAATTGTGCTATACTGGCGTTATTCTGTGATAGGTAAAGAATTTGGAACACCCTTTCATTTATTCACAGGATACTGAGAGCCCATGATGTCCCTGGCCTATGCAAGTCACCAGTGTTATAAGAGGGACAATATAAATAAAGTCCCTGCCTCATGGAGCTTAGTCTGGTGAGTGAAATGAACGTGGAGCAAATAGTAACAAAGTAAGTACATAACTGAAAATTGTATTAAACTGCTGTAAAAGGAAAAATTCACTCAACAGAGAAAATGAAAATATCAAAAAGGTGAAGGATCATGATTCCTTTGAAACTGATGAGTGGCCACAGTGATTGGAAGACGTGGACCTGGGGAAAGAGAGGAAAGAGACGCACAAAAGGAGAACACGGTAGCCAAGGTCCTGCCAAAACAGGGGTCCCATAGATACTCACAGAAAGGACATTGAGTGCCCAGTCATGGCACCCCCAGCCACAAGATGGATCAGCCACCCCTTCCTGAGCGTAACCCAAAGGAGATACAGGCTCAAGAACAATGTAGGCAAAGGGACAGACACATTATTAGCTAACACCACCCAGTTGGGGAACTCTTTTGCCCAGGGTAATTCAGTTCTACTGACCCAGAACTAAAGCAGACAAAAAAGCCTCTCTGTGTAAAGGATAATTTTTAATTTTTCAGATTTTGCCAATTTAATAAAAGGAAAAACACTGCAACCAAAGAGAAAAAACAGAAAAGGAGTAGAGCACACCAATCTACTTTGAGGGGGACAATGCCCAAGTGGGGTAAGGATTCTAATCTGCTTCTTTAAAAATCATCCGTCTTTATCATTGTATGAACAGAATCTCTGCAAGCATTCAAGCGAGGAGGAGGTACAAATGTGTGGTTGGGGCAAAGAAGGTACCAGTTTTCAGTCGTAGTACTTCATTTGTATGATTTGCTCTTTGGTTTTGAGAAACTTTCTTAATATATCTGTAAAATACAATGAACATTAATTGTGGTAAGACACAGTAGGTGAATTGGAAAACTATTCACACAATTAACAACAAATATTAAGAAGTAGGAAAACAATTATCCAGATAAGAAACTGTCTCATGTAGAATAATTTACGAAATTATTCTGTACATTCTGTAACCTCTATTTGGTTGAGTCTACAATATGCTTATGAAAGTATCGTCTGTCTTTGCATACATACCAGAGGAGCTTAGGTAGAACTTAGAAATTTTGTTATCCAAATTGAGTGATGGTCATCTTAAAATCGCATTAAATGGCATGCTGATATAAATAATAAACTTATGTTTACATGTGTCCTTATTTATCTGTTATCATATTTACCCAGTGTGATTTTGAAGGAAAAATACTGTAGAATGCCCCTCTAGTCATACTTTCTCTTCATCAACATTACTCTTGATTACCTAATTGGATTTATTAATGATTTGATATTTAATGTTTAAAGCCTAAGTGTTTATCACCTATTGAAAACAATAGGTCTATTAATTAAAGATGTTTTGAAATATTCCAGTGATTTGTTTCTTTAGAACAATAACTTAAAACAATATCTATTAAATTCTAGAAAAATGAAATTAGAAATTATTACTCAACAGAAATTCCACACTTGATCTAAAACTGACAGAGTGAGGTCTATATTAGAGTATCTGAGAGGGAGAGACAGAGATGCAGTCCTGTTCATCCTGTTAGCCCTTCCTGTGCCAGACCTTGGTGTGATTTGAAAGCAGAAAAGGGAGGGGAGGCAGTTCTTATAAGACTGCAGGAACAAAGGGTGCCCTATCCGTACCCAGCTGAGGATGAGTTGGAAACTCCATGGTGTCACAAAAACTAATTAATACTAAAGTTTGTACTTACTGCTCTTTTCTTCTCTTATTTTCCCAGAGGGATTACTGTAAATGGGCTGGGCTTCTATTTAATAGGATGCCCAACATTTGTATGTTAGCGAAAATAAGGCTCCTCTTATAAAATGTAAGGAGATATAAAATGCATGTAAACTCACATCATATTCTTTGACTGGACATTCCATTTCATCAGTTTATATTTTGTATTTCATTTTATTAGGGGTTACCATCTTTAAAAATAGGGTTCTGGGTTGTCAGTTGGGTTTGGTTCATGCTCAGAATTATTAGCATTCCAGGACTTCCCCTACAAGATCAGTGCTGTTTAGCTTCAAAATTAGATGAGACCAAAAATCTCACTCTGAAGCCAGAGCAATATGAACAACTATTTTGGATTAAGTTTCCTTTAAAAAGTCTTATTCCAACTTCCTTTTTTTTCCTGGTGATTATGTTTTGTGGCTATTCCGAAGTCTTGTCCTCTGAGGCAGCAAAGCCATGCCCATATAAGACAAAGAATAAACAAACAATGTGAGACTCTCCAAAGATTCCAAGTGTCCTAAGCCACTGAAAATATGAACATTATGTGTTCATATAATTCCATATAATTATTTTTACAAAGTAATTTATTTTATTTGGATTAGGGAAAAGAAAATTTGTATGAAATTTAGTTTTAAATAATAAATGTTAAAAATAATTTAGATAGTAAGTCAAATTGAGTCCTTAAAAAGAAAAATGGTAGGTAGGAAAAAAGAAAGCTTTCTATAAGACCATGGATAGTTGAAGGAGTCTGTTAACTTATTTTTTCTTTACTTTAAATTTTCAGTTTATTGGAACCTGTACTGGATATCTGCCAGTAAAAAACAATCAGCTGTTGCTTAGATTAAAAGTTCCTAAGGCTCTTAGCTTTGATTTCAATTTTGCAGTGTGCTGTAACTGTGAGGCCAGTGGCCTCTGGTGAAGATAAAGATTTGAGCATCAGGTCACTTGATGTGACTCAGCACATTCCTGCTTCATTCCACAGATACCAATATTAAGTCAGCTGTGAAACTCCCTTTTGATACATATCACTAGCCTCTGACTAGCTGCACAACTTAACCTCTTCCTTGGTGCCTCCCTTTCTTTCTTCCGCCGCTTGTAAATGGGGGTAAACAGGTCTGCTGTGAAAACTGCATAGATGCACATCAAGCATGGGACATATGTGTGCCTCACGTGTATTAGTCACTTGATACTGAGCCTGGCACATGTAAAGGCTTCCTAAATAAATTGTTTACATGAACATTATTGTCACCTGAAATGTTTTTAATTCAGGAACATGTAGAAATTATAGCAGAAGAATATGCTTCTGCAGTAGTACTTTGTCCTCCAGTCCAGTACTGTGTTACATGAAGTGCTGTAACGAGACATAACTGAAACGCTATTGTAATGAAAGGAACACTAGCCATGCAGTCAGAAATCTAGGCTCAACTTCTGACACGCACATAGCATTTACCATGTGCCGTACTGTTGCGAGTATCTAACATGCATCCACCTAAGGGGTCACAACAACCCAGTGAGGTCAGTGCTCATTTTCTGATGGGGAAACTTAATGCGAAAGAATTTAAGCAACTTGCCCCAAAGCACATGTATTTGGTACGTGAAGGAGCCAGGATATGAGCCCAGACAGACATCTCCTAGTCCATGCTTCAGAGCCTCCCAGCCTTCTGAGCTTCAGTTTTCCCTATAGTAAAATGAGAACGATAACCCTATAGTCATCTCACAGGGTCATTTCAAGAATTTAGCGTGATAATAAATCTAAGCTTCACTGGAACTGGGAAAAGCTGTACAAATGTTCAGAATGACTGTTATCAAGATACTTACCCAAACTGCATCATTATCTGAATAATGAAACAGTGAAATGGGGTAAGGCTGAGGTAATACTACTAAAGATGTGATGTTATGAACATTCCAGGTGCTGATATTTTCAGTGAAACTTAATATCCCAGTATCATCACCTAAGAGAGAATTAAAAATAACTTATCATTTTTGAAAGTATTATTTGAACACTTAAAATCCTTTACTCTGTCGGTTAGGGTTAATATATTTTTTAGTATGTACAAAGAAGCCCTTCTCATGAGTTCAGAAAGGATAATAGCAGGACATGTTTAAATGGGCTTGTAAAAGCATTTCCTGTCCTCTGAATGGTAAACTCACATATTAGGGTGAATTTACTTTGCCTTTTGGGTCAGTGTAATTATCTATTGATTCTTAGGGAAGAAAAAAATGACATTCACAATCTTGCCCTTTAATTTTTGAACAGAACTATAGCCTAAATGAAAGAATGACATTGTTTATCAGTTGGCACCTTTCAGAGACAGGGCCAAGACTTCTCCTAATTACTTGTGCATAATTGGTGCTCAGAAAATATTTTTGGCTTTTAATAGCTTAACCCTGTATAAATAGTTCCTGCTTCATTAGATGCATATCACATTCTGATCAAGCATCTGATAAACAATAAACAAAAATATAGCAACTCTAAACCTTTATATCACTCAAAATTGTAAAATTATATCTAAGACCAGTGGGTATAACATGCTGTAGCTTTCAAAATTATATAAGAAATTACAATGTACTGTGAAGTGTATACACAGAATTAAAAACCTATAACCTCTATTGGGCTTGAAATTGCTTCTAGCTAAACAATAAATATTAAATTAAATAATGCTCTTATTGGCTCTTAGAATTTATATAGCCACTGAAGTTTGCTTTGGAAAGACCAGTTTTTTTTGTTTTATTTTGTTTTGTTTTGTTTTTTAAAGAGAGAAGGAAAGAGGTAAAGAAAAAGAAAACATCCAGGGATGTTAGAAATAAAGTTTCCCCCATACACTGTGGGTAAATGTCATTGCATCAAGCAAAGATATTGACATAAACATTGTTGACTTCAGAACTGAATTACACTTGGGAATCATGCTTTTCAAAATAGTTTTGTAAATAGCCATGAAAACCTTATTAAAGATGTTAGTTACAGTGTGCCCCTGTAGTCCCAGCTACTCTCTGGAGGCTGAGGCAGGAGGATCACTTGTGGCCAGTAGTTCAAGGCCAGCCTGGGCATCATAGTGAGAACCTGTCTCTAATAAAAAAGAAGAAAAAAAATGTTTGTTATGAAGAATTGGGTAATTGTTCGTGTAAGTCTCTACCTCTTTTCTATTATTTTAATACTATATTATTTCTATTGAATTTCTAGGAAGCACTCAATTCATAATTTTCAAGGTTAAATGAAAAAAAATTGTTAACATAAACTAAATATATCATGTGCACAAATCATTGACCAATGTGGTCATCATAACTCCTATAAGTGTAGTATCAAAATCAGAGTATAATGGTAGAACTCTACTTCAGTACTCTAAATAAAAAGTTAACTTCATTTTGAAACAATTTTTGATGAAAAATTTTAAAAAGATTTATATATTGCATTCAAAAATTTCAAATGTTTATGAAAATGTCTTTATTTCTTAGTGAAATATTTATTAACTATGATGCATTTATGGGCTCATGAAGTATTTTATTTACAGCTTCCTTGGGATCTTCTAGTTAGGTGAATTTGGTGCCTATCCAGTGATCTGGTCCACTGATAGTCAAATGCAGTCCATGAACCAGTGCCTCCTGTCTGTGAACTCTTTGCTACTAGGCTGCAACAAAATGATCAGAAGCTTGACTGGAATATAAGCCAGCTGTACCAGTAAGCTGAAACTTTTTTCTAATAGCATAAATTTCCCAGTAGAGCAAGCAGAGTGTTCCTGTATATTCTGGGGCAAGTTCTTTTATCTCCTTGGAGATCAATAATCGTTTATGGACTGGCTACTTTGAGTAGTACTGTTCTAGTACATTTGTAAGTACAAGGCATTCTAATGTGATGCTTAAAGTCTTGGGATCTGAAGGCAGGTGGCCCTGAATTTGAATCCTAGCCTGCCAAGAACTCAGTAGTCAATGGCCTGAAAGAAGGAAATGGGTGCCTATCACAGAGGCAGCAGGTATGGCAGAATCAACAGGAAAAAGGAAAGGGCCCTGCATTTCATGTCAGAACATCAGGGATGAACCCTAGTCATGACTTTTAGAGGCTGCTTACCTTGAGGTAAATGAAGTCTTAAATGAGAGAATATGCATTCATTACAGACACACACACACACACACACACACACATTGCGAAGGACTTGATTCAGAGAAAGTGCTCAACGTATTTTGTTAATTCAGTCATTATTAATTGTGTAACATAATATACTGGTTTTCTAGATTGGTTTTGTACAGAAATATATTTCTTATTCTGGAATCTGGTGATCCAAATATTTTAGTGAATATTTGCATGCGTATCTTACAGCTCTCCACCACTGATTTTATTAGCCTTATCAAATCACTAACAAATAAAGGAATTCCCCCAAAGTCCTGCCATACTTAAAATACTTTAGAGTCACATCAATATTTTTTCAAGTTATGGATAAGTCCAGTTAATCCCAATATGACTCATGACGTGTCTGTGTAGCCACTGCCATTTTTGTAGCATTTAATCACTTGGTTGGCATAGTTTCAAGCAAAGATGGTAAAAATAAAATCTGGAGGGAAGAACAAGCATTAATTTGGGGATTACTCATCTCTGTTTACCTACCTAGTTCACAAACCGGGTTCTGACTAGCTGAGTAGGGAAAGGAAGACCCTCATTAGCCTCTTTTCTCCAAACACAATTTTATGGAAACTTATGAAATAGCAATTAATTATCAAGCTCTGCATAGAACTTTACACTAACAGCCTGGCTCAGGTGTATGTTTAAAAAGTGTATGGAAGTAATAAATTATGTCTAATAGTACAGACACATCTCCTCCAGAAGAGTATGAATATAATTTGTGCAAGCTCTGGTTGCACTTTGAACATGTGTTATTCATGCTTCATGACTGCACACACAATCATGTGCTACTGTTACTGAGCTAACTCAGATTGTATCCAGTTCCTTTTTATATTTCTTCTTCTAACTATAATTGACTGCTATCTTGTCCTGCCTCCAAGATTATCGCCCTCCAATTTATCCTCCCTAAGGCTGTCGGAATGAATTTTCTAAGCTGTCAATCTGATCATGTCACTTCCCATTAGAATCCTTCAGTGGTTGCCTATTGCCCTTAGGAAAAAACCCAAACTCCTTAGCATGATCTGGTCCCTGCCTGTTTCCCTGGCCTCATCTTGTATTAGTCTCTTGCTCAGTCTAACTAAACTACAGCATTTGCAACTCTTTACCTGTTCCAAGCTCTCTCAGTGCCTTTGTCATGCTCCTCCCTCAGCCAAAAATATCCTCTCCTTTCTCCGCATATTATCTGTCAAATTCTTACTGCGTAGTTAACTTATACCAGATGCCTTTCCTGCCGGTCTCCTCCTGTGGTACCAGCTCTTACCTCTCAGGTAACTTGTAAATCCTGTAATAAAATGATCAGTATTCATCTCTGAACCTCCCATTAAACTGTGAGCTCCTCAGGGGCATGTAGGGTTTTCCTCTTTGACTTTCTAATTTCAATTCCTATAACAGACCTGGCACATAGCAGGTGTTCAATTGATGACAAATTAACAAATATTCAAAGTGCTAAGCCTAAATTGCACAACTGTACATCTGAAAAATACCCAAGCTAAATGCAAAATATTCCATCTCTGGAATCCTTAACTTTCAAAGCCTAAAATAGCCAATACTTATTCATCCACAATTCCAGGTGGTGTCAATGATGAGGGAGCAGAATGAACAGACATAGTACTTATCACCAGTTCAGGGAAGTTAACTTGTTATGTCCTTTCCCTGCATCTTAAACAGTGTTCAGATCAACTTGGTTTCCTGGCTGTATTGTTTTACATCAGGAAGTTCACTTGCATCACGTGTGGGCATACCCCATAAATAGCTTGCATTACTAAATACCCCTTTACATTAAAGAAAAGATTGTATTCTTTTTTAAAGGTCATAGTAATAAAAATAGTGATCTAATTTTCAAGCACTTCAAGTTATCCATTTAGTTGCATTAGGGTTTTTCAGTGACTCAGAATGGGAGTTTTAATTTCAACCGTTAATAGTGTCAGTGTTTCAATGGCCACGGCTTGCCTTTGAGGTTAATACCTGGCCTGCGTATTGAACTGAACGGTACAGTTCACTGCCCCCACCTCCTCACTCAGAAGGCATTGGACCAGCAGCACTGGAGACTAAAGATGGGACAGATGGTGTTTGTCTAAGTTGCCTTCTGACAGTCAGGGTATCACAGGCACAAATGGACAGAAACTGTAATACAACTCAGCTAGAGTTTCACAGCAAAGGGGATGAGATAAAGGGTCAGTCTTTTGTGTCACTGGCAGTCACGTAATGGAACTCCTGAGAAACACACGGTTCTGTGATGGCAGAAGTCAGTGGTTGGATAGACCCAAGTGCTCCACCAGCTGTTAGCTGTTATGTGGCATCTGAGCAGGCTGGACCTGTTCTACTCTTCTAAGAATCTGTGGCCGTAAAGACCGGATATTTGGGCTAAAGGCAGCTTTGTCCTCAAAGAGACCTATGAGCATTTTCCAGATGAAGAACAAAGCAAATTGTATGATTTGTCTCCTCTTACTTTTGCAGTTATAGGGGACTCATAATTCCCCCCATGTTGGACAATGCAAGGCCAATTTTGCACTGCTGTTCCTCTCCCGTCTCAAAGAATTAGATAAAGCACAGCATACATCAGAGATTAAGCTAATAATTTTCTAGACAATATCATGAGAAATCAACCCAAGTTCTCAATTTCATATCTGCAAATATCCTATAGATCTCTACTTATCAAAATAAATGGCTTCTCCTCCTGAACAAAATCCTGTCTCTGATGTACTTCTCTGTCCCCCTCTTCTTTTCTGTCTAATCACCACTAGGAACACCTTTCTCTTTGGTATAAGCTAAATAAGAAATTTGGCTCCCAAGAAGTTTTCTTAGAGATTATTGATAAAGAAAGGCAAGCAGTCACATTTCTTTACCACGGAAATCTAGACTTCCTGAATATGGTTTCAGCATTTTGTAGGTGAGCTACTTGCTGACTGCTCATTACAATGTAGTTGCAAACAACATCTGTCATGGTAAAGCCAAGAGGAAATCTCCTTGCCTGCTTATTAGTTTTCCTTTCTCTGCCTCATGTTTAGCGATCACTTACATCTTTTAGAGTACCCATATTTGTGAGGCCAGAAGATATTTATTCTTTTAATAAGAGGTTTAAGTGCCAGGGACTTTTCTGGCCAAGTTTGGGGGAAGCCCTGTTCCCTGGGGTTTCCTTGGAGGGGAGAGAGCCTCCCAGGCTTCCCTGCTCTGAGCTGTCATTTCACCTCTCTAGACACCGGCTTCCTGAGGAAAAGCAGGGTGACAATGAATCCTTTTCTAAGGTTAAAAAAGGATAGGAAGGCCCTCTAGGGTCTGAAGTACAAAACAAAACAAAACTGTGATATTAGCTCCAAAGCCAGCTTGTGCTTTCTTTGGACCCAGCCAAGTGGAAGAGCAGGGTGGTGCCCTGTGAGGATGGGTTAGGCACCCACCATCAGTATTCGAAATATTTGCGTCCCTATCCTGAGAGGCCTAAGAAAGCCTGCAGCTCACTGATAGGCACACTTACAAGAATAGTTGCAATAATTTAATTTTATTCATTAATGAATATATACTATGGACATATTATATCTAGACTAAGAGAACTTTCCTTATTGAATATGCACCACCTACAGTTTCTTTTTTATCAGCACAAATCAAAGTTGATACAGTGCAAAAGAATATCTTCATAAGAGATTTATATAATTATCCAAACTTGAGAACCAGAAGGGTACACTAGAACATGGCAACTCTGAGCTTATTATGGCTCTTAGTGAAAAAAAATTTCCAAAGCAATTTAATATTGATATTGAAGTAATTTACTGAAACTAGAATAATCATCATGAAAGAACAAGCATCTTGAAAAAGTTTCTTTCCTGAGTGAAATAATACCTACTCTATTGTAGGTAATGGCCTATGAGGAGCAAACCCAACATAAACAAGGCAGATAACAGGTACAGATTATATAGCAGTTCAATATAAGAAATATGTGCTATGAGTATTCTCTCCTCCATTCTGTTTTTCTACTTGAGCCCATAGCAAAGGAGTTTTCTATTTGGAGGAGATGATGGAAGCTTTATCCCTTCATTCTATACTTCTCCCATGTGAGAAATGGGCTACCTGACGAGTGAGATAGGGAGCATAGATAGCTTAGCTCAATCTGAGATCTTTTTTATAAGTGGCCTATCCCCAAAATGGATGTATTTGTCTCCTGGACATACAGTGGACAGCCTTTGTAGTTTTAGGGAAAGAATTAGCAAGCCCATTTGATACAGAGCCATATCTTGTTATAATTCTTCAATGAACTTGGTCACTCATAAAAGTGATAATTTTTTTTATCTCTATCTGTCTGATCTTCTCTCTTTCTTCTACATTAGTTCAGAATTAGGGAGAGAAAGATGGAGATGGATTATATTACTCCCCATTCCATCCTGCCCTTCACCCTCATGCCAAAACCTAACATAATTGAGTGCTGGAAATTCCAAATCTTTCTGTTCAGCTACTCTAATTAACCCCTTTTATGATCCAGACATCTTTGTCCCTGTATTCCTTAGACCGTTGCATTAGCTACTTCTAATCATTGTCCAGTTTTTCTTCAGAAGGTAACGACGTAGCTAGATTACTCTTGTACTTCATTTCTCTTCAACTCCAGAACCAAGGCATCCATCCATGCTTTACATTTCCCATCTATTTGAATAATAAACTTCTCTGTTAGAGGAATAACAAGTTAGGATGTTTTTATGGTGTCCAAACAAAGATGATATCCTGGACAAGGATGGTGGTAGTGGTACCACAAAAAAGGTAGAAGGATTTCAGATATATTTTTGAGGTAGAAGCAACATGATTCTTAATGTGAAAAGGGAGGAAGAGGAAGATGTAAAGGATGATATCAAAATTCTAGTAGAAATAGGGTGGGTGGAAGACCCATTTACTGAGGTGGGAGGCACTGAAGGAGAGATAGATTTTTTTAAGGATGAAATTCATATTTTATCTTCTATTTTTTTAATTTAATTTTCATGACAGCTCAGAAATTTAGAAATCATTACCTGGTTTATTGATCAAAAATAATTCACGGTCTCGCCAAGTATGTGACCTATCCCAAGGTCTTATATTCTTTCAGCTAAGTGCCATGACTTTTTAAAGACCACATTCATTTAACCAACATTGAATGAGCATTTATCTTGTGCCAGGCATTCTGCAAGATAGTAGGATCAATGTTTTAGCCCCAGTCCTCAAATAGGGAGAAAAACAAACATGTAAACAAAAATTATGATTCAATATAAAAAATGCGGCCGGGCGCAGTGGCTCACGTCTGTAATCCTAGCACTCTGGGAGGCCAAGGTGGGCGGATCGTTTGAGCTCAGGAGTTCGAGACTAGCCTGAGCAAGAGCGAGACCCCATCTCTACTAAAAATAGAAAGAAATTATATGGACAGCTAAAAATATATATAGAAAAAATTAGCCGGGCATGGTGGCGCATGCCTGTAGTCCCAGCTACTCGGGAGGCTGAGGCAGTAGGATCGCTTAAGCCCAGGAGTTTGAGGTTGCTGTGAGCTAGGCTGACGCCACGGCACTCACTCTAGCCTGGGCAACAGAGTGAGACTCTGTCTCAAAAAAAAAAAAAAAAAAAAATATAAAAAGTGCAATATTAGAAATATTCAAGGAAACACAGATGAGGATACTTATATTAGCTCTGAAGCAGGAGTGAGAATGAGAGTAAACTTCCTAACAGAAGATACATCTGATTTGAGGCTTAAAGGGCCTGCTTAGGAATTAGGTAGGCACGTGGGTCAGGGCTAGGACGGGGTGGGGGTAAAGACAGAGAATTGCACAACCAGTATGATTAATAAAATACACACAGTTTAGCATCCTAGAAAAGAAGGTAAGTACTATACTATGAAGATCTTTTAGGGAATATTAAAGAGCTTGGTGTTTATCATAAAATGGATGTTAAGAGAATATTGCTGGATTCTCAGTTCATTGTCAAATATCCAATTTTAGACATATCATTTTCTTGGCTGTATTGAAGATGGACTTGAGTGAGGGCAGTAAGTCTGGAGTGGAGAAACCAATTTAGACACAAGTGCAATTGTCCAGTGGAAGGATGCTAAGAGTCCCAATTAGGTTGATGGCTGCTAAAATGGAGAGAAGCAAATGAACTGGAAAACTATTTAAAAGGTTAAATCAGGAGGAAATATTGAAGCATAGATGTGTTAAATTTGAAGATCAAGAAAGAATAAGGAGTTAAGGATGAACCAGGTCTTTAACTTGGGTTAGCGGGTAGCAGTCACAAGGAGAGGACCAAACAGGGAGAAACACACAAGTTTAGGTTCAGACTATTAGAGTCTTAGGTTCTAGATGGGATAGACTGAAACCAGATTCTAAGACCAGTGCTTTTCTCTTAAAGAGTAACCTTGAAAATAGCCATTTGCCCCTTATTAAGGTTCAATGAAGATTTGTAGTGAATAAGAAAGCAGAGTTTTTCATTTTCATTTTCATATATTCCTATGGGAACAGATTGATAAAATTCTGTAGGTGGTTAAAATTATTGGCATTTCTGCACAAAATTGAGGGAGTTCACTGGATGTGACTCATCAACAAAGTTACAAAGTTGATCTGTAACAAGAGCTGTCTTTATCTGTGAAAGAGAAAGAGAAGATTGTCAAGGAAAATGACACTGTGTCTTAATGCGGATGTTTTTCTCCCTACAAGAAGACTGTTTGGGTGCCCTACCACTGAATCTAGTCAGGAAACAAAGATGCTTTTTCTCTACAGCAAATGGATTGCATCCCAAGTTCATTCCTTGGTGCAGACGCGCTTTGTGTTCATAAGAAGATTCTAGATAAGCAAGCCACAATTCAAAGACATACGGTCTATAGACTAGATTTAAAGAATTTTGCCTTCAGAGAAAAGAGAGAGACAGTTGGTGCAGACCTCATGATGGGCAAACACAAGAAAAAAACAAAATAAAAAATGATATAAGTCCAAGCCTAATTCTTCCCATGCAATTACTGCCCAACAAATCCAGAATGTTTCTGGAAAAATATAGAATTCAATTTTACCTTAAATATATATAGAATGTCTCCAGAAAAATATGGAATACAACTTCAAATAGAATGCTTTGTGACTTTTATATATAAAGCAGGTGTGTTTGTAAAACATGGTGCTTTGAAATAAATCCAGCTTATATGTAAAATTGATTTACATATAAAAATATGCAAATCGGGATGTAATTCTAGGACATAGAATATAAAATATTTTCTAAATATGGCCAAGAGCCTACTCTTTTTTAAATTTGTGCCAAATTAATCAAATAGGTTTAGGTCATATAAAATATGCCCTGGATTGGTCAAGGGGGAGGTGATTGAAATTATTTTTTGTTCCACCAAGAACCACAAAGGTGAATTAAGATTCATTCTAGTTCACTATTGACCAGAACTTGTTAATGGGAAACTACTTAAGAAAAAAGTCCAGAGTCTAAGTCTTTCCCAAGAGTAATATTCAGTCAACAAACCTGAATGATGGCACTAGCCATTATTATTTGTGGCTTTAGTGAACGATCCACAGTATACGTCCACTTCAGTCCCTTGTAGATGGCTGCCAAGAAGAAATTTACACTGCACTGTACTGTTGTTGTACACAAGCAATTTTTTAGAATTTGTAACTGTACTTTCGGTACTAATTGTCACAAGGTTTTGTTTGTTTGGTTTTTTTTATTTCTTTTGTTGCTATTGCTTTATTTTGTATGTTTATTTGCTTGGGTTTTTATTTTTTATTTTTTTATAAGGTTGGATGGAATGTCTTTCCTGGGAATGGCAGAATTCTCTGGCAGAGCACAACTTATGGCCATTTCTTTTGGGGAAAGGTAGTTTCATATTCACTCATGGACTATCAGTTCACATTTAATCTAGTTGTATTTTTTAAAATAAAGTAGCAGTACCTAGTGAACAATGACTAAGCCCCCTATTTTTATTTCCATATTAAAATCAGCTACTGAACTGGTGATTTTCCTATGACAGACAATACTAATTCTAATCTACATGGGCAGTACTTTTCATTGTTTTCTTTCAAATGGTGTTAGGTTTGGTGAATTTTGATATTAAAAATTGTTTTAAGTACCTAAGCTTTATTCCTAGTATTTCTTTTCCTCTTTCTGTTTCTCAGCTGTTTTTCTTGTTAGCATTTATCTGCATACAAAGATCCAGCCTATACCTCAGTCAGTCCAATAATGCTATGGTAATATGTTTGTTCAATGCTGTGAATTTCTCCATTGTAAAATACTGATCATTTAAGTTTTTTGGTAAAAAAAAAAAAAAAAAAAAGACCATGGGTATGTGGCATTTATTCATTAAATCCAAATAAATTGGAATTTTAAAAAGAAAGAAAAACTACAGGTCAGTATAAACTAGTTTGCATTGTTGGGAGACTTTTGTTTAAAACAAGCAATCATGGTATTTAGGAATAAAACCTAATCTTAAATAAACTATTATTTCTTATAAACAATATTTACATAGTTTATTAGATAAAAAAACATATACAAATTCAACTGGTTGACAATGTTGACCTGTTTGGGGGGGAAGTAACTGGGCGTTTTTTTTTTCTTTTTTTACCAGTTTTATCTGAATTTTTCTTGAAACGTGAGATTGAAAATCTAATAGCTTCTGTTCCTTTCCTTTCCTGTATGATTGTCTCTATTTTTCAAGTGTATGAAAAGTTAATAATGCAAAGTCATATGTTTTGAGTAAAAATTAAAATTATTTTACAACTTCAAATAAATAAAATTAAAACTGAGTTTAGAGAGGAAAATAGATTTTGCATAAATTTGAGCTGAAACTCCACAGGGAAACAAATACTAACCCTTTCATTCTCTTCAAACCTCAAATACATCCCCTCTCAAACACAAGAACACGGCACGTGCACACATGCGTGAATGCACACACACACACACACACACACACACGCGCGCACACACGTGACCCAGGTACATGCACACACACACACATGTGCACACCACACCGATAACCACGTGAGAACTTAGGGTTGAGGAGGGAAAGAGAAAGCACCAGGAACTTTTTGCAAACAATTGACTACTAAACTTGAGCATTGAAAAGATGATTAGAAATTCACTGTGCTAATTAAAGGTGCTGAAGAATTTGAATCAAAGGAGAAAAGTGTGAAGAAACAACATATTAAGGTTTGGGGTCTAGGAGTAGTGGTCAAGAGTACCCCAATGGTCCAATTTGCTCAAGCCATGAAAATCAGTGCTGTGATGATGTGAAAATTGAATTAGATTTAGATTCATTTGTATTTTACACTTGACTTTTTACCTGAAAAAGAAGGAAAGGAGAAGAGGAGATGCTATCTTTGAATTAGAAAACAGGCTTAAAAAAAAGAGGCTATCTTTCCAATAAAAAATCTTTTTCACTCTCCAATTAAAATCTTATATCATGTTAACAAATATCCTTCAGAACCCCAAAATTCCCCTTCCTCAAATAACCCAACATTTAAACCTGACAACAAATGTACCAGACTACAAAGATAGTAGCTGATCCCAGGAAGATAAAGAAGTTCTTAGAAAATGTATTCTCTGCCCTTTAAACTGAGGAGGTAGACATGGGGTAGAATTCCAATGTCCATTACCTTTTGTCTTACAGGTAAGATAAAATCCACTGAGGAGGGAGGAGTTTCCATCACTTCCCAGTGGAAATTTTGGGGAACTCCAGGTTTGCCTGGAGATTTCCAGATTCCACCCAAACAAAGCGTTTGTAATTCCATAAGCCTGCTCCTTTCTATACCATTTCCATTCTATTTTGGGTTTGGTCCCCTTCCTTTTAAGGTACAGTTATTTTTTCTATATCTTATGAACTTAACGCACTAAATAAGAGGACTCTAACAAGAGGGAAACAGAAAGAATGGTTTCAGGCCTTGAATTTTCTAGCCTATCCAACTCAGGTCCTATTGGGCTTGAAAGCAGCAAGAAATCAACTTTTGATACAGCATAGTAGTTCTTTTCTGCCCTAAAGTAGTTTTAAGAAAGCGAGTCAAGCTAATAAACTCTTGGTGTGTAACCTGGTTTTTCTGTGGTAAAGGGTAAAGTAAAATTTACTATAATTAAGAGTTCAACTGTTTACTCAAACATTTTCCTTCCCCTTGAAAAATATCAGGGTTAGGAATAGGCTCATAGGAAGGCGTTGGTCCCAGGGATCCCTCTGTTGCTTTTGATAAGGAGGAATGAAGTTTCTCTCTTATGCTGAAAAGGGGTACCAAGTGGATTTTTTTGGGGGGGAAGGTACTACTCTCTTCTTTCGTTCCAGAATGGAGATGTACTAGGGGTGGAGAGGGGGAAGTTTGTCACTGCCTGTGAATTATTCCCTTATGTGGCATTGGCTAACCAGCCAAAGCTTTTTTCAGTGATTTCCAACTTTAATTTACTTCAGAATCATCTGGGGAGCTTTTAAAAGGTATAGATTCCTAGGCCATTGGACTTAGAAACCTGTGTTTTAAAACAGTCATGCCTCGTGTTGTTAATGAAGGCAGTAAGTGGACCACATTCTGGGGGTTACTGCATCACATCACCACCTGGAAGTTGGTGATAATAACCCAAGGAAAACCCCATAAAGGTGTCATGAGAAAACAGATGGTATCAAGAAAAAAGGTGAATAATGGAGAAGAAAATGAAAACCCCATAATTTATCCTAGAGTTTGATTATAATACACTTTTGCCCTTCAATTTCAGTAGCTGTGTTAGCTTGCTGTGTCTACCAGACAAAGTATCACAAATTGGCTGGCTTCAACAACAGAAATTGATTGTCTCACGTTCGGAAAACTAGGAGTCTGAGATCAAAATGTTGGCATTGCTGGTTCCTTTTGGGGCCATGAGGGAGAATCTGTTCCATGACTCCCTTCTAATTTGTGGTAGTCTCAAGCATTCCTTGCCTTGTAGATGACATTCTCCCTGTGCTTTCACATCTTCCCTCTATGTAGGTCTGTCTGTGTATTCAATTCAATCCAATACCAGTCATATTGGATTAGGGCCATCCAATGACCTCATCTTAACTTGATCATGTACAAAGACATCATTTCCAAATAAGGTCACATTCACAGGTAGTGGGAGTCAGGACTTCAACATCTTTTGCGGAGGGCGGGGGGCACAATTCCACCCATGACAGTAGTACAGAAATTTTTATTTTACTTTATGCTGCTACAGGTGTTAGAGATATGAAAAGAATAGGACTCAAACGGAAGAGTTTGAGTGTAAACTGAGTCCACCATCCAAATGTCCCACCCTGTGTTTTCAAACTCCATGGTAAGGGCCTGAGCTCTTTACAAGAAGGCCCATTGAAAAACAAAAATTTAAACTAAAAATTTTTAGAAATCAAACCCATGGTAAGTAGCAGTTGCTGATTTCTGGCTTGAAAAAGGAACACAATGTCTATTCCAATCACTAAAGATTCTTCAACCTATTTTGCTTTGGCCTGAGGAAGAGTGCCAGATATTGAGAAAGAAAAGCATTAAGGAAGGAATTGACATTATTTTGGTATCTAAAGATACAAAGACTGTAACTAAAGACTGAAAACTAAAGTTGAACCATTTTCAGGGGCTTTATGATTCAGAGACTTGCTGCCAGGATAAGCTATGCAATTTTCAAGACCCGGTGAAACATGAAAAAGAGGGGACCATTGTTAGAAATCTACTAAGAATTTCAATATGGCAACAACACAAAATTAAACCAAGCATTGGGGCTCTGGTAAACATGAGGGCTCTGTGTGGCTGTACTTGTTGAACATCCATGAAACCAGCCCTCTTTCCTGCCCTGAGCATAGGTACATCTGATGGGTATCGCCTGGGATAGCAAAGCAGTTTCAAGGACTGGGCCAAGTCCAGTGATTTTTAGCATCTATTTGGAACACTGCATTTGAGTGCCTGGAGAGCTGAAATTACACCTTTATTGAATGGCAATGTCTACCATGAGCATAGGATATGTTTTGCCTTCCCTAGAAATGATATCTGACTTTAGAAGGATATTGCATTAAACCCGTTTATTTATTTGGTATAATTTAGATACACCACATCACACATTTTAAGGGTACCTTTGTATAATCACCAGCCCATTAATGATACAGAATGTTTTTATTTCCCTAGAAAGACCCCTCCCACCTCTTTGCAGTCAATCTGGCCACTGACCTGTTTTCATCACTACAGATTAGTTTTACCTGCTACAGCATCTCCCATAAATGCAATCATACAGTCTTTGCTCTTTGTGTATGGCTTCTCTTGCTCAGCATAACGACTGTGAGATTCATCCATGTCATAGCCTAAATCAGCAGTTCATTTTATTTTATTACTTAACAGAATTTATTGTAAGAATATACTATAAATTGTTTATCCACTCACTGGTTGGTGTAAATTTGGATTGTATCCAGTTTGGGGCCATCATGGACAAAGCTGGTGTGAACATTTCTACACAAGTCTTTTTATTAACATATGTTTCTGTTCTCATGAGTAAACACCAAAGAGTGGAAATTCTGAGTAAGTACATGTTTTAACTTTATAAGAAACATCGATCGCATGATTTTACACTCCCATCAGCAATATGGAAAGGATATAGGTGCTCCATATTCTTGCCAGCACTGAGTGTTGATGGTCTTTTTAGTATTAGCCATTGTAGTGGTTGTGCAGTGATATCTTACAGTACTTTAGATTTGCGCTCCCTAAAAATTACTAATGTTGAGGACTTGTTTCATGTTCTCATTGAACATTCATTATAAAATGTCTGTTCAATATTTTAATTTTTAAATATAGAGTTTATTTTTTAGAGGAATTTTAGGCTCACGTCAAAATAGAACAGAAAGTATTAATATAAAGTTTCTATATACTTCCTCCTCTTCCCCAAACCCACACACAGCACCCACACCACCAATATCCCACACCAGTGTGGTACATTTGTTACCACTGATGAACCAACATTGTTCTATCATTGTCACTCAAAATCCAGTTTACATTAGGTTTTCACTCTTGGTGTTTTATGGGTTTTGCCAAATGTATAGCAACGTGTAGTGTATTCATCATTATAGTATCATACAGAATAGTCTCACTGCCACAAAAATCCTCTGTGCCCCCCTGTTTCATCCCCTCTTCCTCCAAACTCCTAGAAACCATTGATCTTTTTACTGTCTCCATGGTTTTGCCTTTTCCAGAATGTCTTATAATTGGAATCCTATAGGACATAGCCATTTCAGATTGGCTTCTTTCACTTTGTAATATGCATTTAAGTTCCCTCCGTGTCTTTGGTAGCATGATAGGTCATTTCTTTTTATCTCTGAGTAATATGCCATTGTCTGGACATACTGCAGTTTGCTTATTAATTCACCTATTGAAAGATGTCTTGGTTGTGCTCCATGTTTGGGCTATTATGAATAAAGATGCTACAAACATCCATGGTGCAGGTTTTTATGATCATAACTTTTTAGCTCATTTGGTATTTACCCATTTTTTTAAATTAAGTTTTTGTCTTCTTTTTTACTCAGTTCTGCCTAGAAAGACATTGAACTTTAGTAGAAAGCTTTTCTTTCTGTTTAACCGTGGTAAGAAGAATAGTGATTACTAAAAAACAAACAAAAAACAAAAACAAATTTGAATGGATTATTTAAATTTTGAAGAAATTTCCCTAAAATATCATCAAAGTATTTCTAATTACAACTAACAAATTAATGATGACAGCTGAACATATAAGTAATATACTCTACTTACATACCTAGAATCGTTTCAAGATCTCTTAAGACTTCTGGTGAACTGTGACAAATATTCTTTCTATACTATATATCTTAAAGTAAAATTTCTATTTACTGGCCTATGCAGACTCAATATTGAATTTTAAAAATCTAAAAGCTTACACCACTCTTATCTTAATGAAATTATTATTACACCATAGAGGCCAACGAAGCAAAACAGAGACCGATCTCACCATGGAAGCAGGTTTCTGGAGAACCCCTGCTATGCCAGTTATTACCACTTTAGATGCTGAATTGTCGGTATATTATTTACCTATTTCTGTGTACACATTATAAATAACATGCAACAATATAAATGTGTAATAAATGTTCCTACATAAGAAACTATCTCAAAAACTAGAGGCTTAAAACAATAACCATCTATTTATGTCATAAATCTGAGGGGCAGGGTTAGGCTCAGCTTCAGTCAGCTGCCAGGCCACTCTGGTCTGCGATGGCCTCAGTCAGGACGGTCCTCTCTATTCCACTTGGTTTCTCATGTCCCACCAGGGTATCTTGGGCTTGTTCTTATGACTCCAGACCATGTTACTAAGAGAGGAAGCAGAGAAGCACAAGGCCTATTTAGGCGTAGGCTTATCATTTGTATTACATTACTTATACCACATTCTACTTGTGAAGTCACGACCCAGGGTTAGCTCAAATTCAAGGGGTGGAAAAAGAGACTCTGTCTCTTGAAAGGAAGAGCTGCAAATCATATTGCAAAGGGGCGTGGGGGTAGAGAAGTGATTTGATCATTTTTGCAAACTAAAGTGGGAACTTTGGTGAGGGGAGGGCTGAGGAGAATCTTGGAGTCAGCTAATGTTCTGGGAGGGCATGAGGGGAGCTAGAGGCAGCAACTATTATCCAGTCTACAGAAGTGATTTTCAATTTTGTAACATGCAGAGCAGGTATATAAATAGGCACAACCAAACACAGGCCCTGGAAATAATTTTATGTTTTAAAACACATAAAGTCAAATATGGCATGATCTCACTGAAATATGGGATCTAAAAATGTTGTGGAAACAGAGAGTAGAATGGTCGTTACTAGAAGCTGGGATGGTGGGGGTTGGGGTGGGGGCTGGGGTCAAAGGGTACAAAATTTTAGTTATGCAAGAGGAGTATGTTTAAGAGATCTATTGTGCAATATGGAAACTATAGTTAATAACAATGCTTTGTATACTTAAAAAATTGCTAAGAGAGTAGATTTTTTGTTCTCACCATAAATAAATATGTGAGCTTGACTTAGCCATCCCACCATGTATACATACTTCAGATCATCATTACGCCATAAATATATACAATTTTGTCAATTAAAATTGTATATATATATTTAAAATATAGATAATATTTTAAAAAACAAAAGCATAATCACATGACTACCTGGAGTATTTCTATTTTCTTAATTACTCACACATGGAGAAATCTTAACAGTTGAGCCAGTGATGCCTAAATTAGCTAGCCTCAGACATGGAGCCTAAGAGATAATCACCAACCTCTCTAAGACTAATATTGTTAAAATGCAAAAGTACTAATTTATAGCTAATACTATAATATGTTATCTCAGAAAATGAACTATTGACTCTAGTTTCTATAATCTACCTGCAACAGGAAATAGAAGGCAGGACTGGGAACTATACAGTATGATCATCTTAGTTTGCTTACTTTGTGAAAATACAAACATTTAAACTCAATTCACAGTTCTGTTTCCTTTAGACAACACAAACCCATCTCTCCTCAGATCAAAGAAACTTCTTTAGTCTTGGAGTTTTGATTCCAAACTATCATTTACCCAGCAAATAAAATGGTTACAGGATCCTTTTAGGCTCCTGCTGAAACGTGACCAATCCTCCTGCCTAAAGTATAATTTCTACTTACTGGCCTTTGTATACTTGATATAGAATTTAAAAAATGTAAATGCTCACATTCTCCTGCTTCTGAAAGTATTGTTGAAGTGACTTCATCTCCATAGCTCACCTGTTGTGAGGTTCTCTGTTGATCACAATGCTAGGTCTTTGTATAGACTGAAGGAGATCTGGGCTGGAATAAAAGAGTAATTATTTGGTAGTAGAGACCAATCAGCAAGTTTCCCTTCCAGTCACTGAACCATAATTTATTCACATGAATGAACACTTGCAAATGTAGAAATCGTGACTTTCTAATATTTGAGTCTTATTTCCTCCTGGTCTTTATTCATCATTTCCCACTCAGCACAATGCTATGCCCATAGTAGTACCTAAACAGTAATTGACAGACTGTTCATATCTATAATAATGACCAATGTAGAAACCTGGCCCACCTATGCAATAAAACACTCTCATTGTTACTATCCTCTCAGTGGAGGTTCTTTCAAGTTTCTTGGTGATCGTCATAAGAAAATAATTTCAGGATGCATCACATAAGCCAACGCAGGCAGCTTTTATTGAAAATGAAAGTGAAAGAATGCTCTCTCAAGAGAGAGGGAGCGGGCAGGCTCGAAAAGAGCAGCTGTACTGAAAGGAAGGAGTTTTTGTTCTTATGAAGTTTCACTAATCGAGGGGAGGAATACTCAAGGCTGGGGGGTTGATTTTTACTAAGAATTTGGGTACTAATTCCTAGACTTGGGTTCCATCTCATTTTCTTACTTTATACAGTTGCTTTGGAACTGTTGTGACGATTTCAAGGATGGGGAAATTTTGAAACCACAATGCAAATGATATTGTAATTAGCCAAAGTTCCTTAAGGTGACTAGATAGCTGATAAGCTGGTTGAATCTGGTTCTTGTTTGTGGTTATAAATCCCCTTTAGTTAGATTTTAACACTTGCACCCACCCTGCAAGCCCCTGCATCTGGCTCCTAGCCTGGTAGCCTAGTGAGCTTCTGCCTGAGGGTTGTTTATTTCAGTGCCTGCACCCACTCTGCAAGCCCTTGCATCCGGTCTCAGCTCTGTCTCCTAGTCTCCCAAGCTAACATTTCTAGATTCATTTTTCTCTCAGCTGGTCCTTAATTGGAAATCAGCAGATCAAGATAGTCATATGGGACAAGGAGCTGAGGCTGAGGGCCAAAGGGTGCTATGCACTTTGAACTACACTCACCTGATCAACCGAAGTTGATTAGTAGCTTAGGGCCAGGGAAGCAGGATCTGAAATATATTTAAAATAGCTTAAAAGAAATTAAGCCACAGGCAACACACACACATACTTGCATATATATATACACACACATACACACACACACACACACACACAGCAAAAGCAATGGAAAACATGAAAATACGGTCTACCGCATGAGCATTATGTGATGCTCATGTGGTAGACCATGAGCATAAAACTGGCCAATGACATGTCTTGTGGTAAGAACAGGAAGATGAATAAAAATGTTACACGCTGATTGCAGTTTTTGACCTTTCCAAAGGCTGCATTAAGCCATGGTAGCAAGATGCTGCTAAACATTTTTCTCAGAGGAAACGTGTAGGGTCCGTGAGACTCTCACAGGAGAGAATCAAATGGGGCAACCTGCGCTGACACACTCCCATGATGGCCTTACTTGCTGAGATGTGGCTGGATAAGGAGAGGCTTTGGGGGTGTATAGTCCTGTGTTCAAGAGTCTGAGATCCCCAAAGTCAAGGACTCCGAATGACATTTCTAGTCCCTTAATTTTTTACCAGGTAGAAATAGCAACTAGAACATTCTGCTCCCATCAAGAATTCTGAGGTCATTTTCTTGTGCTAGTCACAGGACTTTACAATCATAATAAAGGAACTTGAAGTGGAGGGAGT
Organism: Eulemur rufifrons; assembly: GCF_041146395.1. Taxonomy (NCBI): domain Eukaryota; kingdom Metazoa; phylum Chordata; class Mammalia; order Primates; family Lemuridae; genus Eulemur; species Eulemur rufifrons. Next base: position 36,995,249 of record NC_090999.1, on the reverse strand, counting down.
AGATATTAGTTATCATGTCATTATAAAAATTCTGCTGAAAATTAGCTTAATCCCTATTGTTCTAATGGAAACATTCTTATTGAGTGCTCATTATATGTTCAAGATTATGCCAGTATTTTCACATGCATTATCTCTTTTAATATTTACTAGAGTCTAAGGAAGTTGATGCTATTGTCTCAATCTTTAAATAGAGAAAACGAAGCTCAGGTTGACTAAGTAAGTTGTTTTGACCATATAGCTGATAGCTAGCAGGGTGAAGATACCATCCAGGTCTGGTTTTTCTATATCCACTCACTGTCCACACCACCCCTCGTGGTTTACTACAGGACAGTCCAAGGGTAAGGATGTGTGGCTCTGAATTAATTCCACCCCACAAATGTATCTCCTTCACATTTTCCACTTACCAAAATCCAGTCTCAAAAAATTATCAAAGCACACTGGAACTTTCATTCATTACTGGTGAGAATGCAAAATGGTACAGCCATTTGGAATACAGTTTGGTGGTTTCTTATAAAACTGAACATATTCTTACCATATGATCCAACAATTGCACTTTTTGGTATTTATCCAAATTAGTTGAAACTTATGTCCACATAAAAACCTGCATGTGGTTGTTTGTAGCAGCTTTATTTGGCAACATTCACAGTTGCCAAAATGTAGAAGCCACTGAAATGTCCTTTAAGAAATGAATAGATAAATAAATTATAGTAATCCAGACAATGGAATATTATTCAGCAATAAAAAGAGATGAGTTACCAAGCCTCAAAAGACATGGAGGAAGTTTCAATGAGTATTGCTTAGTGAAAGAAGCTAATCTGAAAAAGGCTAAATATTATATGACTCTAACCGTATGATATTCTGGTAAAAACAAAACTGTAGAGACAGTCAAAAGATCAGTGGTTGCTGGAGGTGTTTGTTTGTTTGTTTGTTTGGGTGTGTTTGGGGGGACATGAACAGAGGGAGCACTGGGGATTTAGGGTAGTGAAAACATTCTGTATGATACTGTATGAAACTGTAATGGTGGATACATGACGTTACACATTGTCAAAACCCAAAGAATGTACAACACCAAGAGTGAACCCTAGTGTAAACTATGGACTTTAGTTGATGACAATGTATCAATATTGACTTATCAGTTTCATCAAATGTACCTCACTAATGCAAGATGTCAATAATCAGAGAAACTGAGGGGAGAGGTATGATGGGCTGGGGATGGAGTATACGGGAACTGTGTATTTTCCACTCAATTTTTCATAAACGTAAAGCTGCTCAAAAAAGTTTATTAAGTATAATAACTACAAGAATTTCTTAAAAGGCTTCCTATGTCAGAATCTGTCTTTGATGACAGAGACTCCTGATTAGCTCTCACTATCCCCAAGGACTTAGCACGTAATTGAGAAGATAACATATACCCATTAAACTGCTAAGCAACAACCCAAGGATTCACAGGGTCAAGTGCACAGATAAATGGAATAGATGTAAAATGCTGCAACTTCTCAGGGAAGAAAAAATTCAACGTGGGGTTAAGAAGGTGAATTTACTTCTCCACTTAACGCTGACTTCAGAAAAAAGGGGGAATTAAGGATATACCTGGTTGTGGATAACAATAGAGGAGACAAAGAAGAATCACTATAAATGGTAGGAGAAAACCCCAGCAGTGGGGATTCAGAGAATCTGAGGCAGAGGGAATTGCAAGAGGATTGAATTTCTAATTATAAAGTTTCCAGGAGGTGGTGGGATTTCTGGAAAGGGGTATCTTCCCAGTCATCATGTTTCTGAACCCCACCTGACTTGTTTTCTTGAAGCTGCTCCTGTCATTCTAGTTTGTTTCTTGGTAGAGTCTCCAGATGAAGGGAAAAAAAAAAAAAACCTTAATAGCCATTGCTTATAAGAACACCAGACCTATTTACTAACACAGGTGTTGTATGTTGGAGTTAGGGGCGAGTGGTCCAAAAGAAGCATTGCATGTATCTGCATGCTGCCCATGCCCCTCAAAATACCCCACTTGCATGAAAATCCAGGAGAAGCTGTGGTCTAAATGGAGAGACAGAGAGAGAGTGAGAGAGTGAGAGAACAAGCGGTAGAGTCTGAGTAAACCCAGACTGCAAGGTGAACTGTTTATCTGCTCTCTTCAACAAAAAGCAATCACAAACAGGTTCTTTTTAATATGTACTAGTCTAGACGAGGTTTTGCAATGTTGCAGGTTCCTAATTGCAGTAATAACTGCCTGAGAACAATTAAGCAGACACCACCAAACATTTCTATAGGGTGAATCCATTGTCCTATTAATAAACATCCATGAGGTTACCTCTTTCTGGAAAAACCTCTTTGGCTGGTTTCATCCTACCTAAGATGCAAGCCGGGTTTGTTCCCACACATTCCCGGTGCTTGAAGCAGCTGTGTCTGCCTGAGCCAGAAATGGTCCCTCTTGTCTCTGGAAGCTTGGCTCTGCAGCTGGCTGCTGCTGTGACTGTGTCCTGTTACTAATTAAAGGCGGTAGCTGTGAATTCAGTGTGAGAGACAATAAGCACCCATCACTTCTAAACAGATGACCTGGATTTGCCTTCTGGAAATCCTCTTTCCCCCAGCTTGGCTACTTGTAAATTGGCTCCCTAAATATCCTTTCTCAGGGGAAGCAATTTCTTTTTAATCTTGAGATCAAAGTCAAATTTGAAAGATGTCTTTTTTTTTTAAATCACTAATTTTATGTACCAAACTACCACTTCATCCATGACAACCAACTATAGCTCTCCAGCTGCTGGCTGCCTTCCTTTTTTACTTAGTTTGCCCTGATGGATTTATTCTTTCAGGAGGGCTTCCTTCAGGCCAGGTCCTCTTGCACCTCTCTTTTTGTGTCCACATCCTGGCCCCTTAGGATGGTAAAGCTAGCTGTCAGTCAAAGCACTCCCTGTTCCCAGCGCGGCTGAGTCAATGCAGCCCTGAGAGGAAGCTTGAAGGAGGCTGTTAAAAATCTATTCATAGATGAAGCCACAGCGAGAGGTTGCTAATGACGCATGCATGCACCAGCAGTGACACAGGAGGAGAGGGAGGAGGAGGCTGATGTGGAGGAGGGAGAACAGAAGGGGGAGCAGACATAGGATCCAGGAACCACAGCAAAGCTTGATATTGGCTGCATTGCTTTTTGCAAAGGGCAGAATTACAAGGACTCATGTTGAACACATCACTAGCGCTAGCTGCTCTGGCACAGATTCTATGAATTGTCTTGCGGAGTGGCGGCCCCTGTATATATGTCCAAATACTGCCCAAGTGCTCAGCTCCGTGACACGTGCAAGATTTCTAACATGCTAATGAGGGCCCCTAGATGTGGTGGAGAAGAAAGGAGAGGGGAGGGTGTGGCAGATGGAGCAGGGAAGATGAAGGACAGCCCTTCATCCATTCCACTAGGATATATTAAGTACCAGGCTCTGTTTTAGGTCTGAAGAGACAAAAAACACAGACTGGGGCCAGAAAGGGATTACAGCATATTAAACTTTAGAAATTTGTCCAAGGATTAAAAAAAAAATCCCCCAATATGTTATCACTGGTAAATGGGAAAAAGATTACCATGGAAACTTAGGTCTGTTTGCTACTTAAGACTAACTTATCCTGACTAATGAATATGCATGAAAATAGTTCATGGAGCCCACAGAAATTCAAACTTTCAATTCTTCTATCCATGGTCATTTATTGAGAACCTAGTAGTACCAGGAATTATGTTAACTATTGTGTGCAATGGGTATCACAAGTCTCTTGTTGCATCATTAAAATCTTTAAGGGCACTAGAAGAAGTTCCGTGAGGATATGGAGAGAAACATGGGCTGAACAGATGATTTTGTTATGCAGAAAAGTACTGTTTTCCCAAAAGTGAAAGATTATGAGTTTCCTATATGGAGATCCTATGAGCCATCCAGGAAAGAATCTCAAGGATAATGGAAAGTAAAGTATTAACAGTAGGAAGGCCACTGACCTTCATGGAGTTGGGTTTTAGTTGCAGCTCTGCCAAGATTAGGGCCCATTCAGAGGACTTGTCCTCCTCATCTGGGAATTAGATTTGATGACTTCTAATATCTCTTCCAAATTCAAAAGTGATGATTTTATAATATGTTAAGGTTCTTAATTTCCAAATTTAAAAAGTCTTTAATATGCTAGTGCAGGAGATTTAATACCTGCCTGCCAGTTTTTGGTGATACCGGCTGCCTGTATTCCAACCCCCATCCTGGTCCTGACTGTCCACATCTGGTTTCCTAATACGTGTCCAGGTTCCACAGAGAGAGCATGTATCTCTGAGCTCATGGTAAAGCTTGAAGAAGCAATACAGTGTAGAACAGTGGGGAAAGTGCCAGAAAAAAGATGAGGACTGTATCCTTCTAACTTTCTCTGTGGTTTTGAAAAAGTCAGTTCACCTCATTGAGCCTCAGTTTCCTCATCTGCATAAAGAGAAGATTTGGCCAGACAAGGGCTCAGCAAACTAAAGTTCCTGGGTCGAATCCAGCCTGCCGCCTGTTTTTGTATCACCTATGAGGTAAGAATGATTTTTACATTATTAAGTGGCAGAAAAAAAATCAAAAGGTGAATATTTCATGACATGTGCAAATTGGATAAAATTCAAATTTCAGTGTTCATTAACAAAGTTTTAGGGGAACATGACCATACTTACTCATTCACATATTATCCATGGCTGCTTTTGTGCCAATGCCTAAAATATTTACTATCTGGTCCTTTAAAGGGAAAGTTTGCCAACTCCTGGACTAGATGATCCATCTGGTTCATTAAATATTAATATTCCTGTTATTTGAATAGGATTTTAATTTTATTTCTTTTAAAAATTTTTATATTTATTTAATAAATAAATGTATTTAGTATATTTTATTAATAAATACAAAATAATTATTTTAAATAACTACCAACTAATGTTTTAACGTTTATGTCATTTTTGCGGGTGGGCATAGTTAGCCCTGAGCAATGGAAGATGCCTAGTGATGTAGTTTGAATGGCCTGGAAAGGCACGCTCTGTCTCACTGCCCAGTCAACCCTCACTGTTCCCCATGACCAAACCCCCAAGATCTTCCCTTCTGAAGAAAACTACCCCCAAGAAGTCAGTGTTTGGGGTTATAGAATTGTCTCCAGAAGAACCTACAAGGAAGAAATATTCTTGCTAGGGAAAGTGACTACTCTGCCAATAGTGTTTCTAGAGGCATTGCTCACTGAATCTCCATCTGCTTTCCCACATCTCAGCCTTGGTCTCTGAGCAGGGTCCTATGAATAGTTCTGGACAGTCAGAAGTCCACGTGCAAGTGTCCAGTCCTTTCTCCCCTTGCCTTTGCCATGTCTAAAGGCATTTGCTAGAGAGTAGTGTTGGAATATGACGACACCCCATCAGTCTGCATACTTTGTGAGCTTCCTCCACCCTCCTGGAGTGCACATATGCCAATATGTGCTGGAAACACATGTACCATGAACAAGAAATAAACCTTTCAGGTTTGGGGTTCACTTGCTCCAAATGCTTAGTCTATCTTGCAAATACAATGTTTATATACATCTTATGGAGAGTTTGTTCAGATCGGCTTCTCAGGCCCCACACTGACTGAATTAGAATTTCAGGTGCTAGGGAACAGGCATCACATTTTTAAAAAGCTCAGTCAGTAAATCTGATGCACACCAATGATTACAAACCACTGCAGATGGCCATTTGAATCCATTGGTCATATTGGCAGCAATTACCAGTGTCTTTCAACTCTTTTCACTTATGGCACCCACAAAAAATGATATTGGTTATATGACTCGCAGGGGCCAATGGAGGAAGCTGCTTGTGCCTAGAAGCTGGTGGGGAAGGACGGCCTGCATGCCCAGCCCTGCCTGTCCCCACAGCTGAGGGGTGACCTCTCCAGATCCCCCTTCATTGTCTGTGGTGCTGGGCTGGGAAGCACTGGTGTCAGACTGGCAGTCTGGCTGGAGCAGGATGCGCTAAGTCTCACTCTGGGAGGCTCCTGGGGATGGCAGTCTGGAGGCCACAGTGGCAGATTCTGCCACATGAGAGAACCACATCAAGACCTAGAGAGCTGGATGGGAAGAGTAAAAGAACAAAGTGGGCCTGGCAAAGACTAGGGTTTGATAAGAACAGTGCTAAAGAATTTGTCTACTTTATAATCCTGCTTAATTCTGGCCTCAGCTATATGCCCATTCTAAATGAGAACCCAGTGCTGAATGGCATCTTTAGGCAACCCACAAACACCTACTCTGTGCTAGGCACTGTGTTCAGAAACAAAGCAACATGTATACACAGGGCCATGAAATATTCCCAGGCACCTCCCCTTGTTGCCTGTGATTTTCTGCAAGCCTAATCTTGGCCCAAGGACCTGCTTTTGAGCAACGGCTCCATCCCTTTTTCCTTTGCATCATATTGCATTATCTGCTTCTCTACGCCTTCCCTTGGCCAATTCACCTAGAGCAATAATACCTATGGGACAGCCCCACAAATGAGCTCCTCCCCTGCAGTTCACAAGGATTCCAGAAGGGCTTTTATCTGTCCTCCAGAAACCACATGCACACAAAGTACTTGAGTGTCTGAAAAGTACGTTTGGGTGCATCTGTGCCCTTCTGGACAAGGCATAGATATGGAATATTTTATACTAGGAGATGTTCTGGTTTTAGAAATGACATGTTACTGCATGGCTAATAAAATGCATTATCTGTCTGCATTGAAGAGCTCTTTAATCCTTAATTATTATCATTAAACACAAGTGTAAATGCTCTGGAATTTCATACTGGGGCGAGGCTCTGTGAACTAGCACTTCAGTTTCCCCAAAGGGCTGGCTGGGAGCAGGAAGCTGGCTCATGGAGATTTAGACATAACCACTACCACTCCTTTGAGTGGAATTATTTGGAATTATTTTAGTGACAATTGGTTGGATGTTGGAAGCTATGTAAATTCTGTGGTTAGAGGCATTGGCATTCTCCTGGCCACATTGTTCCAGCTAGATGACACTCTGACCGAGGTTACCACAGTCATCTTTCCAAAACCACTGAAGGGAATTCCCAAAATTTTCCTAACCTTCTGGGTATCCCTTAAAGGTGCAAAATAAAAGCTTTTGGAATAGATTCCTCAACTTGCTGTACAATTGCTTCACTCATGCAATAAACCAAAGCTGGGGCAATTTACATTGCATATGGCAGTCTTCTGCTTCAAATTCATGTTTGTGCCAAATCTGCCCACTCAGTACTTATATGGTGCTCCTGCTATATGGCTAAATCCATGGCTAGGTGCTGTGGGAGTGTCAGAAAAACTATAAGGGAGTCCCCATTGTGGGGGAGTTTATAATCTAAGAACAAAACACACATCATCTGGAGCAGTATAGCGAACAGATCAGAAGCAACAAATTCATGTCAAATGAATTTGGGTTCAAGTATCTGTAAATAGGAGCAAGGAGGATGACAATGATGAAACAATGATAGGAATTAGAATAGAGTGTCTACGTAGAAGCAAAATTATAAAATATGCACATCTGATAGGAGTTTGGCAAAGAGAGAGCCCCTTGGGGCTAAAATAATCAGAAACATTTTATGGTAAAAAGGACCAAAGTTGAGCCTGGAAAGATATGTAGATTTCAGATGGGGGAGGTTAAGAGTCTACATTTCAATTGGGCAGAATAACTACAGGTGGTAAAAACATTCAAAGTCAGCACCACGACCTGTTGTGGTAGTCCATTCAACAGATGTAATTTCAATATATTACTTCATTGTGTGATTAATGAAATCCAAGGAGCTCCATGGGAGAGGCAGCCATTGAAGAGGCATCCAGGCTTAGTCTCCTAGTGACCTCTCCTAATCATTTAATTCTATAATATTTCTAGAGGCAACACCCTCTGATATTGCAAGTAGTATATTTTAAAATGGAAGGTTACCGATGGAATTAAGTTTGCTAATCCACTGACCTTAAAATAGGGAGATTATGCTGGATTATTGAGGTGGGCCCAATAGAATCACAAAGATCCTTAAATAAGGAAGAGGGAAGCAAATGAGGAACCAGAGAGGTGACAACATGAGAAGGACTCTGGCTGATTTGAGGATGGAGGAAGGGGATCAAAGCCAAAGAATGTGGGTAACATTTAGAGGCTGGAAAAAGCAAGTAAACTGATTCTCCAGAAAGAGGTTGACCACATTTTAATTTTAGCCCAGTGAAACCTTTGTTGGAAACAGACCTCCATAACTGTAAAAGAATACATTTGCATTGTTTTAAGCCATTAAATTTTGGTAATTTATTATAGCACTGATAGAAAACTAATACAACAGCAGAAGTTTATGAATACAGATAGTCCAAATCTTCAGTATATATTTAAATTTCAGCTATCATGTTTAAATTTCCAAGAACTATTTCTCATACCAAGAAGTTTTTTTGTTTCATACCATCCTAGTCTTGTTTGATGTGTAAAATAAAAGCCAGATGACAATGGAATACTATCTTTAATTTGTTATAAATAAAATAACTCTCACCTAGAATTCTATATGTAGCTAAAATACCTTTTGACATTGAGAGTGAAAGAAGGAGGGAAGAAGTGGGGAAGAGAGAAAGAAACAAAACTCTAGACCAGTTGTTTTGGGAATGCACTTCAACTTGGGTTTTTCCAATGTTTTCTTATGATTAGATTCAGGTTATGCATTCTGTTTGTTCGTTTATTAGGAATATTTTGTAAATACTACTGAATCCTAATTATATCATAATATGTGTGTAATATCAATTTGTTCCTTTATCGATGATGTTAGCTAAGATAGTGTCCTTCAAGTTTTTACACTATAAAGTTGCTATTTTTACTCTTTGTAGGTAGTTTATAGAACAACAGAGGTTTTATTTACTACTTATCCATTGACGATTATTGCCTGAATCAATTATTACAATGTTGGTTGCGAAATGGTAACTTTCTAACTGTATCATTCTTTCCACATTAGTAGTTGGCATTCTATGTAATGTAAATACTCATTTATTTATCTTAGTTTCAACTCATCTATTCTTATTTTACACAATGAGTTGTATTCTATTACTATCATTATTTGTTGGCCAGTGGGGTAGAAATTTTATTGTAAATCTCTTTGGTCACCATCCAGTTTTAGCATTGTGTATGTCAAGCACTTAAAGGGGAAATGGCCTACATATTTTGGTGTAATAGGGAAGATATTAAAATATTGAGCCCAGGAGCTAGAGGTTGCAATAAACTATGGTGATGCCACTGCACTCTAGCTAGGGCAGTAGAGTAAGACCCTGTGTCAAAAAAAAAAAAAGTTTGTATATCACTATACCACATTTAAAAATCACTTAATAACTAAATTTCAATACAATTGGTTTCCCCAGTAATCCTATGTATATTATTTTAAGCATTTAAAAACATCATTCTGAGGAGAGAGCCACAACTTCCTCAATCTACAGAAGGATTCATGGAAAAAAAGTTATGAGAACACTAACATTCAAGCCTCGTATTAGCCTCTTTGATCCAAGGCTACTACATCAAAAATGGGAATTCTTTCTCTTTGCCTTATGTTTTAATAAAACATATCAAGGCTTTGGTGGCTACATTCACAGAGACTGGCCACCAAGAGGAAATTTCAAAAAAGTTTTTTTTAGTCAGGTTGGGGTGTCTACTATTAGTTGTACATGGTTTATTGTACATCTTAAATCAAAACATACTCATTCTGAACACCAATAACAATTAGTCTAATACTTGCTTCTTTTTTGCCAAGTGGAGAAAATTATAACCACATTATGTCAGCAAAGTCATGGCACATGATTTAAAACCTACATTGTTTTCTCAATCAAGATGCTATTCTTACATCTAAAGCCTTAGGAAGCCTCCTTTATATATTGTAAGTGATTTAGACTATACGCTTTGGGTTCAACCGATGAGGATTTGAATTTTGTCCTTGTTACTTACTAGTTCTGGAGAGTTGGAAAATTATTTTTTAACTTCTATTATCTTTTAGTTTTCCCATCCTTAAAATAATGATAATAAAAACTATATCACAATATTATTGGGCAAATTAAAGGAGATCATATATGTAAAGCACCCAGCATGTTACTTGGCCCATATATAATGACTATTTAGTGTATTCATGCAAAATTTGCATTCATCCTAAATGGACATGCAACAAAGCAATCAAGCATATCTGGGAGTGACCTCACACTGGGAAAAATAATGACTAATATTACAACATTATTTTCTCAACGTTTATTTTTTTCTCTTCCTCCTATGGGATTCAAGTCCTGTTAATGGAATGATAGATGAACATTTTACTTCTGTTTCTGGTTGGTTTCAAACTTTGAGTGATGATGAAGGTTATTTATCTAGTCGATAAAAATAAAGTTGTCAGTATGTTTCTACTTTGCTACCTCACCACTCCTGTCACTTTGATAGACTGCTGAAAACTTTTTCTGAAATGATTCACTTGGTTTTAGGCAGATGAATAGATACCAAAAACACACTCGTTTCCATTTCAAGTTTGGAAAAATCCATGTCTCCACTTTGATCCTTTTTTGATTTCATAGATTTAGACAGCTTCTAGGCCAGCCTTTTCGCTGTGCAGATGAAGCGGCTAGGACCATGTCAAGCACAACTTAATTAACTTTATATCTGTTGTCAGAAATAATATATTCAATTCAGTAAGACATAAAACCTGGTGGTCTACCTCCAAAAAAAAGGCTCTCTTTTTTCACCTTTTGTAAAATAGGCACTAAGGGATAATTTAAGGAGGTATCCTCAAGTAAGTAATGAGCATTTGTTTAACAGAAATAGCACAGTTCGCCAGTAATGGACATCAATAACCTTAACATTGGAGAGACCCTGAAAGAGGGTATAACAACCACAACAGCTCCATTTAAAAAAAAAAAAATGAAGAATGGGATGTATTTGTTCAGTAAAGAAGAAACTGAACATTCCTCCTGCTTCATACTTTTCCCCAAATTAATTTTCCAATTGGTGTCAAACCCTGTAGACACTGTACTAATTAAATTTCTGCTCAAGGACAATTACCAGATGCTATCATCTTCCTATGAGCCCTCAGTAACAGCAGACCCAAACATACTGAGATTCTTGTCCTTTGGGTAGAAAGGAAATGCAATGTCTACTATTTAAAGTATTTATATTTGAAATAGTGACTGATACTTCTTAATGAAAAGTGACAATAAGCCCTGTAATAAATACTGACATAGATAAATGAGAGAGGCTGTGGAATTATACGAAGGGTGGTAAATGCCTAAGACAAGAAGATGGGCAGATAGATACTTCAAGGTCCTTTTTGTTTTGAACATCTATGATTTAGTAAATAAATAACAAAGAAAAAGTACAGCAGTTGTTATCAGAATTTTATTTAGGTTTTCTCCCATCACCTGGTGCACTCTGTAAAAGCCAGATAAAATAATATCTGTAGTTATACTAACAAGAATAAACAACTTGCTTGGGGACTGACTTTATAGTTTCCATAGGGGTGATATATCACCACTTAATCATCTCTCAGCCATTTTTCCAAATTATTTCTATACAATTTATGGATGTCACGCATGTATGCAACCTGAAGCAACATCTAAAGTTGAGGTGGGAGGATCGCTTGAGGTCATGAGTTTGAGACCAGCCTGGCAATAGCAAGACCCTAACTCTACAAAAAAAATTTTTTTAAAAATTAACTGGGAGTGGTAGCATGTGCCTGTAGTTCTAGCTACTTGGGAGGCTGAAGCAGGAGGACCGCTTGAGCCCAGGAGTTTGAGGTTGCATTGAGCTATGAGCACAACACTGCATGCTAGCCCAGACAACACAGGGAGAGCCTGTCTCAAAAAAAAAAAAAAAAAAATCTACTTTTAAGTCTGTTTTTCCTGAACTGCAAAACAATGTGTCTGTGTTTTATAAACAGCAAAAGCTATTGTAAAAATAATCATTAATTCACAAATCTAAAGTTATAAAGAAATAAAATAGAGTTTAAACATGATCTGAACATTGACTTAAAAGCATCTTCACAGAGATGGTTTAAATTTTACAAATTGCAAATGTAACTTTGGCTTAGCTCCTGGATTTAGACTTGTCATTCATGTCTGCAGAACACATGCTCTGGGAAATAAAAGAAGGCTGTCTAATGTAAGTTCAGTTAAATTAAACTTCCCTTGAAATTTTCAAAAATGGCAATTATTTGAAGTAATGGTGTTGAAATATTTGCACCCTAGTGCTTTATTGACAATTCCTAAAGTATGTTTCTTTACAATACAATTTAAAAATTCTTTATTGTTAGTACTGAGTCATGCAACTCTTTATATTTCTTCTAATTCAATCTGTCATATTTATATATGCAGTGATATTTAAGATTTTCTCTCCCTGTAATGAGCTTATGAGCATTCTTGCAAAAAAAAAAAAAATCCACAGAAGACTGAGAAAAGGCATATACATGATATATTCAAGTGATGTAAAAAAGTACCCTCTGAAAATTGGTGAGTAATTGAAAACATGCTTGTGGTGATATGAGCTGCTAAGTAAAACATGGTTCATGCTTGAAGTTTTCTGCATCTCTGGAAGCAGATCAGGGTTGTTTGAATGTAAGGTGGCAATTATCTGTCTTCTGCCTTGGTCAGGGGCTTCTCTTGAGATCGCCCAGCAAGGCAAAGAGGACTTATTTCCAATCTTCCATTTCATGGATTCTTCTTTTACCCTTGCAGGACCAGTAAACTGGGGCGATACATCTGTTGAGACAAGCTAACAAGTCACATATGTGCTTTTCAGGCACGCCTCGTAAGATGATCACTAGCTGTTAGCAGTGTAGACTTGAAATAAATGGTTAACATGTGTATGTGCACATGCAGTAAGACAGAAGGAACAACGTGAACAGAATAGTTATTAAGGGGTAAATTGTCTTGCTGGCTATTTTTAAAAATGGGAAAAACATAGTACTCCTTGGCAGCTTCCTTACTTAGTGTTTTCAAATTCCACCTTGAATGGGTGTCTAGAAGCAGCCTTCTCTGGGTGATGCACACACCTGCTCTCAGAAAGCACAGCAAGGCCTCCCACTCACCCTGCAACTGTTGATGTTAGAATTCGGTGGGAAGAAGGTTGTTCACTCTACTGCCAACAAATTAAAATAAAGAAATAAGGTACTCACAAATTGGTACTCAGTAAACTGGGTAGCTGCTTAACAGCCTCACTTCAAATATGGTACACTGAAATGGATTGTTTCTGTTTACTAAAATGCAATCTTATTTTAGTTTGGTTCCCCAGAGCATTCTGACAGGGATCTTGAATGGGGGTCTTGAATGAGTATGTGTGCTTTGCCAGTTTAACTCTGAGATGACAATATTATTTTCTCTATCTTTAAGTTCTTAGGCAGGGGATATTTCAGCAATGCCTAAAACATTCAAAATACAAAATTACATTAACGATATGAGAATATTTGCCCTAACATTAAAAGATAAAATTCTACCAAAGTTAAGTTTTGTGGAAATTTTAACAATATTGAATTATAGTTGAACAATCATATAGTAAGTTAATTATTAGAAACTGTACTTTCCAGTAGTATTTATTAGGGTGATGATGCAAACTTTATTATTGCTTGTCTTTGGTAAGATCACACAAGTATGTTTTGGTGTTGGCAACAACAAGAGAATCTCAAAACCATGTTAAGTATTCTCAAGTGTGGAAATTCATTAGATGCTTCAAGCAAGGTCAATGTTTAAAGAGTAAAACAGAAACCTATTACATATTGTTTGCATTCAGTGGCTTCAACTGCAGAAAGTTGAGATGAGCAGTAGATTCACAGGAAGCTGTTTCTCTTCCTGATGCACCTGCTCAGAAGTTTACCTAGGGGCCAGAACATGGAGTGAGACCAGGCTTTGGGCCAGTGTCTTCTTGCCCATGAGCCTTCCTTGCATTCTTCCCTTCTAGCAAGGTTTTAGGGGCCAAAGCCCTTGACTATGGACCTGGTGGGGATGAAGAGGCAGGGCTGGAGGGGTGGGAAGCTGAGCTTTAAGAACTTTCATCAGCAGCTGGTGTGAATACCAATCACCAAATCACCTGAGACTTTCCTGTTTTGGATGGGAAGTATTTTTTCTGGGTGCCTACTTTTAAAAAAGTAAATACATGTAGTTGATAGAGTTTAAAAAATATAGATCCAGAAAGAAATTATAATGCACATCATTTGCTGAGCAATAAAATACCATATCTAAACTAAATTGTGTGGATGATCATTTCTCTCAGTACTGGAGGGTGTGTGTATTATTAAACTAAAGTTTTTGATTCTTAATTTTTGTAAAGAACTATATTCTTTTAGCATCACAAAATCCAAGAAGCATAATATAAAAAATGGTTGACAAATGATGGCTAAGGGAGCCAAATCCCACCTGTCGCCTATTTTTGTAAATAAAATTTTATTAGAACACAGCCACGCCTGTTTGTTCTGTATTGCCCATGGCAAGTTCGTGCTATAATGGCAGAGTTGTGCAGATTCAGCACAGACCATATGACCCACAAAGGCTAAAGTGTTTCCTATTTGGCCCTTTACAGAAAACATCTGCTGACTCCTGATATAAAGCAACGTTCCAAGAAGCTAAAGTATGAAAATATTTTTTTCCATAAAATTCTCTCTTATCCCTTTTACCATAAGCTGAAAACAGTACAGCAAGAAATTATTGCTAGCTCTGAACCCTAGGAGGTTTCAAAAAATTTCCAAAACATGCCACACTAATGAAAAGAACAATCTTAAGGATGTAATGACCAATGTGGTTCTTTTCATTTATTTATTTCATGGTAACTCCTAATGTTGATGGATTAAAAAAGTGCTCCATTCTGGTTTTAAAAGACACATTTTGAACTCCCAACTTTACATCTTGGGTCTGTTATTTTTAAGAAAGTGTTGAGGAAATTCTAAAAAGAGAACATTTAGGGGATAAAGAAGAAACTGGCTAGAAATTATTCAATTGGTTTAAAAATATAAGATTAGAATTCTTATTCCAATGCAGAATGAGAATGAAAATGTAGTTGCAGAAAGGAGAAATCATAATGCACGTTATTTACAGAACAATAGAATATTGTATCTAAACTCACTGTGTTACTGGCCATTTCTCTCAGTACCAGAGTTCGGCCAGAGTTCAGTAGTGGAATACATTTTTCCTCATCTTCAGAAGAATTTTTTAAAAAGCACAGATTATTTTTTCCTGCTTAATTTAAACCCTTCTGTCTCTAATTTAGACGTTAGGTGACAACACTTAAGTAACAAGAGAAAAGATCATTTTAA